>NC_143568.1:110093376-110404220 GCF_054136105.1 Typopeltis vanoorti
AATCTACTGATCTTTAGATCCAAGAAGGGGAGAACGCCGTTAACCTCTAGTTCTGATGTGAATTTAATGTTTTGATGTTGGTTATTTTGGCCAGACAGACAAATCTGTTTCACTTCGTCTTGAGGAACATAGACGTGACATCTCCTACAGTAGAGCACGAGCGAGCGCCCTTTCCAGTCATGTCCTTTTCTCGGCAAACTCTAACCTTGAAGAACAGCCACATCAGTTGATTGGGAACGCACTACTAATTTATATATTTGCAAGGATGAATTCGAAAGAAGAATCATCGAATCAAAAGAAATAGTTCTGGACCCTTCACATTTAAACAATAATCTTAGCTACAATTTACCCGATTCCCATAGCGCAGTAATCCAGTACTGGCGCTCAAAAATTAGCTGTCGCACACATTCTACTCATGCCAACGGTAGCACGCGGTCACCTATTCAAATATGACTGTTATTATTCTGCTTTTTATTAAGCTGTAAAGTTCATTTTTTACCGTGTTATTTTATGTCTTATGTTTTTATTTCTCACCTGAAGAAGTCGGATCACCGATGAAACTAGTTGTGATGTATTAAAGGTTTTTGTTATACTTTCTCGGGTTCTAGTCAGTTAAATTTATTTTTATAAATATATATATATATTATTATTATAAGAGATAGTAAATCCAAGTACTGTAAATATCTGATTTAATGCCAGAGCTTTAAAAAAAAGCATATAATAAGCCTGAGCAATAGATCAGAAATTGAAAACAGAAGGTTTTAAAGAGAAATTTGCCGGCCTGGTTGGCGCATTTGCTCTCCAGCCAAAAGGCTGCAGGTTCGAATCCCACGTGGGCATGGAATGGATGTTTGTCTGTGAAAATACTAGTGGTGGTGGTTGGCAGTATATGGAGTTGGTGTATATGATGAAAGTGGTTGCTGTTGGTTGAGACAGAGTTGTAGTGTAGGTATCCTCCCTCGATGAGTCTTTGGACTCCCTGGAGGTGTTATGTAATAATAATAATAATATAAATTCCTTGCTTAACAGTAACTTTGTTTTTGAGTGTAATTGGCCTTCTAAATATTTCTATACTATTCCTTCCATAAAACCTGAAAAACAGCACTGAGGACCATGCAAACATTTTGTTTTGTTTTTTTCTTTTTTAATTTGTTTCAGCTAACACTTACTTCCAATACAACTTTCCCTTTAAACATTAAAACAGTAAATTAGATTTGGAAACAATAGAATAAGCAGCGCTCATGACAGAGGAATTTGCTGGAACACCAAACTCTTAGTATATTAGACAATATTCAAACCAATTCTAACTTGGATCTGAAAACTGGATTAGAAACAGCCAAGATAACTGAAGATTACGAATGTAAGCTTTCTAAGAAAATCAGAGAAGTGAACAGATGGAATCCACAGCATAAACATTCTAAAAATGAATTCTCAAGCACATGGAAAGACTTGTGTTCACAATACATGTCATTATTTTCACAGTATTGATGATAACACAGAATGATAAAATAATATAAGTTTCAGTAAGGAAATACTGTGAGTAGACATATTACTAACTATCATAATAATGGAATTAACTCGCGTCGATTATTCTTTATTCGTAGAATTTTCACCTGAGTACAAGGCTAATTAAACAATAACTGTTATATTCACAAAGTGCCACCTAAGTAGCTAAGGTTAAATTTCCTAAATTTATTTAATTATTATTATTTTTTATTTTAATTATTTAAATTTAATCATTTAGTTATTTAATTATTAAATAATAATTATTTAATTATTCAATTATCATAATTATATATTTTTTTAATATATATATATATATGTGTATACAATTATATATTAGGAAAGATTTGCTACTTTATAAAGTACTATCTCCCATAAGGGGGAAAGACGTAGACCATCGGATCTGTTTAGGTTAGGGGAGTGAAGTAATTTTCACATGTTTCTTTATAGCCGTTCCATTAGGAACCGACTTTTGTGAATGACTTTTGTCTTGTTCCAATTAACTCTGTCTGGTGTTGATGGCGTGTTCTGCAATTCCAGAGATAGTGCCAGATGTATTTTTTTATGTTCAACAAGGCGGATGTCAAGTTCTTCCTGTCTGTCCATAGTAAGTTTGGTCACAAGAACAGGGTGCTTCATAAACTCCTGGATGTGATAAAGAAGAGAGTTTATCCTCTGGTGAACAGTTGCCAATTAGACGTAAGGTTTAAATACGGTGTCTGCCACTAAATAGTGTCTGAAGTTCTGCTGTTCCTGGATACACTAATCGCATGGCTTCCATATGGTTCCTTATCTTTTTCTGTTTATAAAAAACACACACATATACAGGAAGATATCTTCACAAACAGTACACCACCATCCAGCTCAACAGTATGGTATCCTAAAAACTAAATCACAGAGCTAGAGCTATTTGTCCCATGACGACTCTTACTGCTGAACTCACTCACTTATGTCACATCTTCTTAGCCAATGGATAGGAAAAAATACTAAATGCTCCCCAGAAATCTCCTCAACTGCCTATCATACAAGGCAGCAGCAAAACTGTTACCATACATTCAAGACAGATCTGAAAAGATATCTGAACTGCTCAATAAATATCAGCTACGCACCATATTTAAACCTTACGTATAATTGACAACTCTCATCTGTTAACCAAAGGACAAACTCTCTTCTTTATCACATCCAGGAGTTTATGAAGTGTCCTGTTCTTGTGACCGGGCTTGCTATTGACAGAAAGGAAGAACTGTTGACATCCGCTTTGGTGAACATAAAAAATACATCAGACACTATTGTTATGGTAAGTTGGGTCAAACAGACCATGCCTCGGATACCACTTCACACAACATCAATTGGAAGAAAACAAAAGTGCTACACAGAAGTCATAAATCAGAGAGATTGTTTTTGGAATCAACAGAAACTTTAAAACATCCTCCAAACCTCAACAAGTATGGCTGTATAAATTTACCAAAAATCTGGGAGACAGTTATTTTAAAATTAATTAATATTTGTTTTCTATCTTTTTCCAACATAGATGCCGCCTAAGTAGGACTTTAGTTCCTTGTGTTGTCCATTATAATTTTCTTTAAACTAGTCCCACCAAATTAGTTGTTGTTTTGCATACTGTGACAAACTGCTTTTGTGCTCTGAAGATGCTGGATATAATACCAGTGAAATATCAGCAAATAAGTTAATAAATATTATTTTATCATTTTCTGTTGTCAATAATACCGTGAAACTAATAACATTTTAAAAATGAAGATATTAGAAACTTTACATGATAAACACTGATTACTTAAGGAAAATTAATTTGAAGAGGTACAGTCTCTTTATTAAACAGAATAGGAGAGGAAAAGTTAGCCAGAGAGATGTTTGGAAAAAAAAAAAAAAAAAGTGAAAAAAGAAACAAGGAAGACCAAGATCATAGGTGGCCAACAGCAGGCTCACAGCCCATAACGTGATTTTGTACAGCCTGCGGCAGGATAAAAACTATATTAAATTATATGTATCATCAATTTAGCTATTAGTTTCGAATGCAGCTTTTCTGATTGATATACTAGTTATATTCATTATTTCTGATGACAGAAACAACTTATATTCTCAATACGGAATCAAAATTGCTTTATATATATATATATATATATATAGTAATTCAATTCATGTTAGAGGTTTAATGGAATATTAACAGCACCGAGAAAGGATTAAAACTAATTTTAATACTTCCAATATTTCGTCTCCGTCACAGAGACATCTTCGGGGATTACAAAAACCTTTTGTAACAACACACACACACACACAAATACAATACAAAGTGAAACTAAAGTGCTATCTAGGTGGTGCATCCTCTATGGGCATTTGCAGATGGCCTGGGATGTAAAGAGAGATCTCTGATAATTAAAGTTTCCCAAATTTTGGGAAGTTTAATGTCTCTGTGACAGAGACGAAATATTGGAAGTATTAAAATTAGTTTTAATGCTTTCTCAGTGCTGCATTAAACCTCTAACATGAATTCTTCACAGCACTTAAGCCTCAACACATATAGTAATTCAATATATATATATATAACTATTGCCTCCAAAAAATGCAGAGTTTATTTTTATTTAAGTTCTGTCTAAAAGTGTGCGGCCCGTGACACTACCACTCATCATATATTGGCCAACGCCTGATCTAGATCAATTGATACTATTAGCAGATTGAAAGGAAGACTGAAATGCATGACCTAATCAAACCAGAAAATAAGACATTATTGTGTGCACTTCTTAGGATATACAGCGATTCCACACCCCATCGAACTTTAAAGGCATATTCTATGCCTCAAAACTAATAAAAAGATATCTCAGTAAACATTGAATCCAGAAATATTACATTTGTAGTTACAGCATGAATGCTAACATGTGAAACAGATAGATGTATCCTGACAGATTAGTCCTGAACAAGTGGTAGTTTTTTGTGTCAGCACTTCATACATCAGTGTTTTAGAATGGTGACTTCACATTTACTGAATTGGTTGGCTTTATCAAACAAAGCCAACATATTTTGTTGGCTTTATCGAGATGTTTACCCTGGTCGTTGAATTGCATATTCACGCATCTTCATCATTGCACCTCTGTGGGTGTGACACAGTTTTACCATGAAATGGAGAAGTAGCAAAGAACTGTGGGTATCACAGAATCTGAGGAAAACGTATGGGCAAAGAATTTATACACCAGTCCTCGGTGACCAGAGTGGAAGATGAAATCTTCCAAGCAGCTATATTCAGGATCTTTCATGAAAATTTACATTACACCCTTTTCCAGAGGGTTCAAGCACTTTTTATCAGGCAATCTTCAATGTCAATTTGCATTTCATTGTTGACTTCTACAATAGTGTATTACATGGGATCAATGATTTCTCTCTTGTGAACTTTTCAAATATGAAGTGATGTACACTCAAGATAATAATTTCAATTATCACAACAATCACATGTGGGCTAGTTGATGTGGTTAAAATAATCAAATTCCATATCAATTATTCAGTCAAAACATCACCAGCAATTCTCAATCCACAAGCCTATAACAAAATATATTTTGCAACATGCTTACAGAACCTTCGCTGTGACTTCCTGCAAAGCCCAGAAGAAAACTTTTGCGATGATGTGCTTGATGACATTTGCTTGGCATTTAGGAAAATTATGTGGTTCATGCATGATGGAGTTCCAACACCCTTCTGTTTGGAAGTTTGAGTATGTCATTATTATTGTACAGGCACCTCCATGGAGTATAAAGACTCATGCAGAAGACCCAAACTATCCACACAATCTATCATACCTCTCCTTGAACTCATTAACACACAAAGCACTTACAACTGACTCTCTTCCAACCCATTCCACACATTTACAACTCTCCAAGCAAAAAATCTAGTCCTCGCTACTAAACACACCTTTATTCAACTTACAAGGATAAATGCTTGTTCTGGTTCCCCTAGCCAAGTGCTAAAACATTTCCCTTGCATCAATCCTATAAAACCCTTTAAGCAACTTAAATGTTTTTTATCACATCCCCTCTTTTTCTCCTATCAACCATGCAATCCACACATTAATGACCAGACCCGAGCATAGTTATTCAGATGTGGACATATCAAGGCCTTATAAAGAGAAATAACAACTTCCTTATCTCTACTTATCAGTGTGTCCTTCAATAGCCAAGTAATCTTATGGGCTACCTTAGCAATATGTCCTCTAAACTTTATCTCTCTGTCTACCACCATCTCTAAATCTCTAGCTTCATCTATTTCCTGATACAGTTCCATCAACACGGTACATAGTTTATAACGTATTTATCCCAAAATGCATAACTTTACATTTCTCCACTTTAAACAGACACTCATTATCTTTTGCCCGTATTGACAGCCTATTTAAATCGTCCTGCAAACTCTCCACATTGCCTTCATTAAGTATTATTCTACCTAATTTCGCATCATTAGCAAACAACTGAATATTTTCTTTCATGTTATTTCCTATATCATTATGTACAAATTATACAGGAATGGGCCCAACACTGAATCTTGCAGTACACCACTAGACACCTGTTTTCACCTCAATTCTCACCCCCTCCATATACCATTTTTTGTTATCTGTCCAGCTGCCACCCTCTTAACCACTTTACCAGCTTCATGTCCATTCCCATTTATTCTACTTTGCATAACAGAGTTCCACATGGTATTCTGTGAAATGCCTTTGCAAAATCAGGCTGAATCATCGTGTAGCCATTTCCTTTATCAACTCTGCTGTTACCCTATTATAAAAAGACAGTAAATTACTAAGGTATGACCCTTCACAAAGCCATATTGTCCCTCATACAGTATATTTTTACCCATTATTCTCTTTTTTGATTGACCAATTTTTCCAGTAATTTTACTGCAACGCCTCAGAAACCGATTGGTGTTTATGCAGTCTTAGAACCTCCCTTATGCAAAGGAATTATTCTCCCCTCTTTCCACTCCTTCAAAATCTACCAGAACTGAGATTTAAATTAAACAGCCTAGTCAGAGGTATTCCCAGTTCCCTTGCACATTCTCGCGCCTGAGCTGATATCCCATATAACCCCAGAGCTGTATTTACATTGAGATTCTGCAATATCCTAAGAACATCCAATTCCTTCCCCTTAATGATCACTCGTTAAGGTTTATCTTCCATGGTCATTCATCCTCTTACTTGCCACACAAGGAAAGAATACTTTGGGCTCCCCAGCATTCGTCTAGTAATCTGATTTCACCTTTCTCTTTATATACCCTCCACAGCATTTTCTTCATCTGCAGTTTGTGCTTAATGATATCACTCATTCATCTAACTCCTACCCCCGATTAACCCTCCTTATCATAGGATGAACCTTAACTATATCCCATGCACTACTAACTTCCTTATCCTGCAGTGTTTTATGCCATGGCACAGATTTAAACTTCTTCCTAAGCTTGTCATAATCACCTGCCTTGTAGTCCCACATATACCCCTTCTTGACAGAATATTCCTCATGTTGTACAATCTCCCAAGTCAAGACTGCATGGTCACTTTCACCAATCGGAGGCAATGTTGTCACCTTGGTTATGGATAGCTCTCCTGATCCTGTGACCAGGTTCAATACTCTCCCACCCCTAGTCCCCTTCCATCGCATGCTGCCTCAAGTAATTATCTCTCAGAAGAAGTATAAATTTCATTTCCTTCCTGCCATGTGATCTTTCTTCCTTCCAGTCTATATCTCCATAGTTAAAGTCCCCCATAATAATCACTCAGCCTGCTCATTGTACTAATTTGGTGATACATGTCTTCCAGATCATCCATTTGAGCCCCCCCCCAGCCTATAGCAACAACCAACTGTATATTAGGAGATAAATCATCCAGGTTATCTCCTATTCTTTTTGGCTGCAATTCATCTGCTATCATCAGCAGTAACCCTTATCCCCATCCAATCTTCTCTATGTTCCTTGAAATACTCAACCCTTCACATTCTATCCCTGTAACTACATCATCTGCTGTAGATTCATCTGATGAACTGCTCTGATAACAGACTTTTACAGAGTTGGCATACAGCATCTCACTCGGCAATAACAAAAGTATGTTACATAATGATGGAGACTGTTGACGAATGAGAGAATGCTCACAAAAGATGGAGGATTGATCCATATATGAGGGTGTGCTGAAAAGCTGTGATAATTACCATGAAAGAATTGAGGTTCTACCTCAATTCTTTCATGATTATTTTCGTGGTGCACATTATTCTACATATTCCCCATGAAGTGTTCTGCACTTGTTATAACACTGCGGCATCATTTGCAATCCTCTGAGAAAAAGTCTTTCCCTAGTTGCACAAACCAGTCCTCAGCTACAAATATGACTTCATCTGTGGTAAATTTTGTTCCTTTCAAGTGTTTCTTTAAATTTGGGAATAGAAAATAGTCAGATGGGACTAGGTCATGTGAATAGGATGATTGAGGCAGACACATTGTAAGCCCAAGTTGTGTATTGTCTGTTGGGTTTCATGAGCAGGGCGAGCAGGTGCATGTCCTGCAAAAGCAACATGCATCTGCTCAATTTCCTGCTGCATTTTTTCTTTAATATCTCCTTCAATTCTTTCAGAGCTGTTAAACAAACTGCTACTGTGACAGTTTCACTCTTTTTTTTTTTTTTTTTTTTTTAGAAGTACTTGGTAAGGATCACACCATCCATATCCCAAAAGAAAATGGCAAGAACCTTCCCTGCCGACTTTTGGGTTCAGAACATCTTTGGTCATGGAGAACCTTTGATTCTCCACTACAATGACTGTTGTCTGGTCTATGAGTCATAGTGAAGAAGCCATGTTTCATCAACAGTCACAATATGAGCCAAAAAATTTGCACCTGATTTTTCAAAATGACCCAAAATCCTTTGAGATGTAGCACACATTTTCTCTTTTGGTTGGCATTCAAACATTTGAAGACCCACTTCAATGAGAGCTTTTACATGTCAAGATGTTGATGGATAATGACTCCAACTCATTCTCTGGATATCCCCAAAGTCTTAGCAATGTTTTTGGCTGGTATTTGTCTATCAACAAGGATCATGGCATGCACTGAATCAATGTTTTCAGGTGTGATCACTGCGAAGGTCTTCCTGACCTTGGACATCTGCTGTCTTAGGATGCCCAGTTTTAAACTTGGCCACCCATCTGGCAACTGCTGGATATGCTGGGGCACAGTCCCCTAAAGTCTCGCACAAAGTTTGGTGAATCTCAGTTGCAGACTTTTCTTGCAGCATGAAAAATTTGATGATGATCTGAACCTCTATGTCTTCAAAACCTCTGACATATCTTCTTATATATCCTAAAAGAAAAAGAACAAATTATTACAATTTGATGAAGCATGGGAGTTAAAGGGTTTTAAGATATGTTTTTTGTTGCGATTATATCAGTTGCTTTAATATAATTTTTGTTCTAGGTGTTTATCAGAACTTTTCTGTTCCCCCCATCGTAAAAGCCATTGTTTGATAAATATATTTTCTAGGAAAAAAAATAAGAGCCATTACTTTTGTACTGCCCTTCATATCTTTCAGTAAACATAGGCTTCTTATTAACCAAAAAGCTTAGAGAAAATATCTAAATTCATTATTTCAAATTACATACCTTAAATTTCAATAAAGGTTCTTCTAGGGATGATTCCTTCCATGATGATGATAAGCCGATTCCAAGCACCTCTTTGCAAATGTTCTGTAATTGTTGCTCAACATCAGGAGGAGGAATGTATGACTTTTTTACCCTAGAGAACCTATACCAAAACAAAACAAACAGTCGATTATTCTGAATCTTTATGTCAATCTTTATGTCAGTGATATACTGTCACTGGATTACAGGGAGATACTGTTTGTAAATTAAACTTGGGCAGGTTATTAATAATGGTACTCATGCCATTGTTCTTTGGGAGGATTTGAATAAGCTGGAAAGTTAGGCAATTAATGGGGATGTTTAATACTGCTAAATGAAGGTTTTGAAATTTAGAATCCACAGACAGATAGGATGCTTCATATCCACTTGGTGGAGTTAAATGGAAGAAGTGGAGGAAAAAGGATCTTAGGATGACTGTATATAGAAATTTGAAGTAAGAGGTCATATGGCAAACATTGTGAAGGCAATCCACAGGACTGCTGTAGTGTTGAAAACATCACCGATTGATAGTGATAAAAGGTGGCAGTTCCACTGTATAAAATCTTCAAAACGGATCTATATTACTGTGCTCATATCTGGCAACTGAGATTTGAAGGGGAAAGTAATCTTGAAGTGGGTACAGAGGCATATAACAAAAATAATATCAAGACTGTACAACATTAGTTATTAGGATAGACTGATGTTGAGTAAACAGAACAGTTTGGTGTATAGAAAGCAAAGGGGGAGTTTATGATGTGAGTGAAGATAAAAAAAAAAAAAAAAAGAAAAAAAAAAAAGAAAGCACTCTCTAATATTTATTCTCATTCTGTTCTCACTTCACATAACTGTCTGTTCTTTTTGTGTTCATTCAATGATGATATACTCAGGAAATATATATAAGGATTTTTTTAAAATTAAAATAATCTAAAATTATTTGTTGTATCAGTCAATTCCGAAGTAACTTACCCTCGTGCAACTAAAGAATCAACAGTTGATTTAAAAATTTCATTTGGATATTCAAAACCATTCTGCACTTCTTCAGTTTTCTTTTTTAAACAAACAGTTGCAGTTAATGTTCTTGAATAGATCAGATTTTTTTCCTAAAAATAAAAAATAGATTTATACTACAAATTATTAAAATAACAGGGAAAAAAAAGCTATCTTCCACTCATTTCTCTTTATTTAAAACTGCTGTTAGAAAAGACAAAAACTAGTAATATTCTTATATAATAAATTCTATAGTCATCATCATCCTTTTAGGACTTTAAATTCCTGAAAAGATGTTGATGGCCTGTTTCTATCTTTTCTTGTTGCCCTTCAACTGGATGGTATTGAAGCAGGTTTATGAGCAGTCTCAAACTATAAATTTTGTACAAATTATTGGGATCACTGAGACGTGGGTGACAGAAGGGGATATAATAACAGGAATAGAAGTTGCAGGGTATAGCATTTTTCGGCAGGATAGGAGGGGAAAGCGTGGTGGTGGGGTACTGCTTATGATAAGTGATGACCTATGTCCTCTAAGAGTAGAGGCTTTGGAAGGAAGTGAGACAAATGATTTTGAGAGCATATGCTGTGAGGTAGAGGTAGGCAAGACAGAATATTTAGTGGGGTGTTGCTACAGACCCAGGAGCACAGAGGATGGGGACCAGGAGATGTTTAGACAGCTAAGTTTGGCAAGTGCAAGAAGAATGATTGTTATGGGGGATTTTAACCACAGTAGTATAAATTGGAGAGAGGAAGATGCATGTAGCAATAGGGAGAATGGAATTTCTAGAATTCTTGAGGGACAAATGTCTTAGGCAACATGTAACTGAGGGAACAAGAGGTTCAAGAGTTTTGGATTTGGTTATAGCATCAGAAGAGTTGATAATAACTGAGATGACATCTCTCCCACCAGTTGGAGAGAGTGACCATATGGTTTTGACTTGGAAAATGAATAGACATGCAGGAGTATCAAAGAGACAGGAACGTATGTGGAATTATAAAGCAGATGATTATAATAGTCTTAGACGTCAACTTCGGGAAGTTTCATGGAGGGAGGAATTGGAAGGCCGGGATATCATTAGTGCATGGTAAATTGTGAAAGAATATTTGTTAGCAGCAATGGTAAGTTGTATACCACGAGTGAAGAAGAGGGCACAATTTGGAGTATGGATGACAAACAATATTAAACAGGAATTGCAAAGGGGCTATGGAAGAGATATAAGGAGACAGGTGAAGAGAGGATGCATGAAGAATATAAGACACAGGCCAGAAGAGTGACTAGTGTGGTACAGAAAGAGAAACTGGAATATGAGAGGAGGTTGGCCCTAAGATCCAAAGAAAATCCTAGGGAATTTTTTAGCTATGTGGCAAGTAGGAGGAAAAATGACTGTGGAAGAATGATATTGTGGGATAAAAATGGGATTAGAGTGACTGATGCAGAGGATATAGTGGAATTGTTCAATGAACACTTTATTGGAGTATTTCATCCTAAAGGAGTCAGTTTTAATGCTAGAGGGATAGGGCTGGTTTGAGGTTTAGAGGTACAGGAGGAGAGTGTGTTTCAGATATACTGAGTACTCTGGATGTCAGTAAAGCTTTGGGACTGGATGGTATTTCGCCGCGAGTTTTGAGAGAATGTGCCAGAGAACTGACAGTGCCTTTAACCTGGCTTTTCAATGAAAGTCTGGCTTCGGCAAAGGTGCCCAGGGAATGGAAGGAAGGTAAGATAGTGCCATTGCATAAGGGTGGTAACAGACTGGAAGTGTCTAATTATAGGCCAGTCTGTGTGTCATCAGTAGTTGTTAAGATCTTGGAGAAAGTAGTGAGGGAGCGTATACAACATTGGGCATTTGAGGGTAATGTTATCTGTGAGAGTCAACATGGATTTGTGAAAGGGCGCTCTTGTTTTAGCAATATGCTAGCCTTTTATAATAAAGTTACAAGAACAATAGATGAGGGAAAGGCATATACAGCAATTTTCTTAGACTTAGCAAAGGCATTTGACAGGGTGCCACATGATAAGCTGATATTTAAGTTGCAGCACATGGGTGTGGATGTCAGATTGGTCAACTGGATTCAGGATTGGCTGTCTGATAGGTATCAGAGAGTTGTGTATGGTGGAGCAGTTTCAAGGAGGGAGAGGGTTACAAGTGGCCACAGGGCTCAGTACTAAGACCTATATTGTTCAACCTTTATATCAATGACATTGCCAGTGGATCGCAAGGGGATATTCAGTTGTTTGCGGATGATGTGAAGCTAGGAAGGATTATTAGTAATAGTGCAGATGTGGTAGCCCTGCAAGAGGATTTGAATAAGCTAGATAGATGGGCAAATGAATGGGGGTGTCAGTTTAATGCAGCAAAATGTAAGGTCTTGAGGTTTGGGAAACATCGATGGGACACTGCACTGCACTACTCTATGGGAGGAGTTATACTGGAGGAAGTAGGGGAGACAAGAGATCTGGGGTTGATGATTGATAGAAACCTGAAATTTAGGGGACATACTGCAAAGGTGGTGAAGGTAACACAAAGGATTGCTGCAATTATGAGAAGGACACTGACCTGCAGAGATAAGAGGGTGATCATTCCGTTGTATAAGTCTCTGATCAGACCACACTTAGACTATTGTTCTCAGATTTGGTCCCCAGGTTTGAAAGGGATAAATTAACTGTGGAAAGGATACAAAGACGGATGACAAAGATGGTTTCAGGACTGTACAAGGATAGTTACGAGGATCAGCTGAGGGAATGTGGACTGCAGAGTTTGGTGGACAGAAGAAGGAGAGGTGGTATGACTGAGACTTTTAAACTGCTGATAGGTGGTTATAGGGTTGACACTGGGGAGTTCTTTCGCTTGGTTGAACAGCGGGAAGGAGCGATGACAAGAGGCCATCCCTGGAAGTTACGAAAGGAAACTGTGAGCAAGAGGGTGATGAGTGGTTTCTTTGTGTGGAGGGTGTTTGAACCGTGGAATGCATTGCCTGATGGAGTGGTGAGAGCGAGAACGGTCAATGAGTTTAAGGAGTGGTATGATAGACTTTGTGTTTCTTAGGGGGGAGGATCTCCCCTCGATGAATCTTGACAGACTTTATGTTCTTAGGAAGGACCTCCCACGATGAGTCTTTCGACTCCATGGAGGCCTGAATAATAATAATTTCTGTGCTCCTTTTTGTGTCCCAGCTTGTATATCATACTCTCTTAAGAAATTTCATTCCTCCAGTTTCTATCTTTCTTCTTCTGTAGTTTTTACAATCCATATTTCAATTCCTTAACAATTCCAAAACAAGCCTTAAAGTACAAGCCATTAGAAAAAAGAAAAAACCAGGACATCCTCTTAAATGATTCAACGATGACTTCTAAGGCCGGAACAGGCCATGCTAGGCCTAAATCCTTGATACGCACGATGATGATTTCAATTCCATATAGAACAGAAGGTCTTGCCAGAGCTTTATAAACTCATATTATTGTATGCTTTAGAACTCGGTGAGATTTGAAAATATCACTGTTATATTTAGGAAGTTTTAAATTTTAGTATCGATATCAACTTCTTTTGTATATGACATAGAGAATCCAAGGGTATTTCACAAGCAGTTCATTTCTTGTAAAATTTTATTTTTAATCATGATTTTACTTGACATTGTCAGCATCCAGGAATGCATTAGCAGGGCTAATCTCAGGTGGTATGGTCACTTAAACAGAATGGGAGAGGAACGATTAGCAAAACAAGTGTTCTCTGGCAGGTTGGCAGGGAAAAAAACCAGAGGAAGACCAAGATATAGGTGGATTGATACAGTAAAAAGTGCCTTAGAAGGCAGAAACATAAGATATGATAATATTGGAGTCTTGACAGGTAACAGATGATTTGGAGGAAAATTGTAGATAGGAAGTCAGTAATGACGTAAATTTTTCATGTAGTACTATATCCTGTACGCCCCTTGAGAATATATATCAGGAATTTGATCATGATGATGGGGAGAGTGATCATGAATGATCACCTGGGTCGTGGCTAGCCATATGAAGACTTCTGTAAGAAAAGGATATATGTAGAATTATAAGGCTAGTAATTACAAAAAGATTAGGAGATTGTTTGAAGCTATAGCATGAAATGATATGTTAGGTGGGAGAAATAAATGTTGTGTGGGAACCGACCAAAAGATATTGAACAACAATGATGTGCAAATGTATTCCAAATGTCAAGATTGAATAAATTAGATGTAAAATAGATGAATAAAAGGATTAACAAGAAATTTGGAAGAAGAGGATACTGTGGAGGCAG
This sequence comes from Typopeltis vanoorti, assembly GCF_054136105.1. Classification (NCBI taxonomy): domain Eukaryota; kingdom Metazoa; phylum Arthropoda; class Arachnida; order Uropygi; family Thelyphonidae; genus Typopeltis; species Typopeltis vanoorti. The sequence goes on from NC_143568.1 coordinate 110,107,787, forward strand.
TGCAAGATGAATTATGATAGCAATCAATTGCATGAGGTGTATAAAGAGCAGGCCTGGAAGGTGACTGTATTGGTCAGAAATGTGTAAAACTACAATGTGAGCAGATATTAGCAAATCAGCAAAGAAAAACCCTATGAAGTTTTTAAGATATGTGGCAAGTAGAAAGAAGAATGAGTATGGTAAATGATGTTTATGTATGAAAATGGTAGAATGGTAACTGCTGCAGAAGACATCATTGAGGTAGTCAGTGAACAATTTATAAGGGTGTGTGTATGTGTGTTTCATCCTCACCAGTATGAAGTCATGAAAACTCAAGTGTAGATGACATAGGAGAGAATGGCTTAATTGTGAGTGAGCAAGAGGTATGTGAGAAAACAAATATGCTGGATGTCAATTATTATTATTCAGGCCTCCATGGAGTCAAAAGACTCATTGTGGGAGGTCCTTCCTAAGAAACACAAAGTCTATCAAGACTCATCGAGGGCAGGTCCCCCCTAAGAAACACCAAATCTATCATATCAGAACGGTCAATATCAAACTCATTGACCGTTCTCACTCTCACCACTCCACCAGGCAATGCATTCCATGGTTCAACAACCCTCCATGCAAAGAAACCACTCCTCACCCTCTTGCTCACTGATTCCTTTCATAACTTCCAGGGATGGCCTCTTGTCATCACTCATTCTCGCTGTTCAACCAAGAGAAAGAACTCCCCAGTGCCAACCCTGCAACCACATCTCAACAGTTTAAAAGTCCCAATCATATCACCTCTCCTTCTTCTATCCACCAAACTCTGCAGTCCACATTCCCTCAGCCGATCCTCATAACTATCAATGTACAGTCCTGAAACCATCTTTGTTATCTGCCTTTGTACCCTTTCCACAGTTAATTTATCCCCTTCAAATCCTGGGGACCAAATCTGAGAACAATAGTCTAAGTGTGATCTGATCAGGGTTTTATACAATGGAATGATAACCCTTTTATCTCTGCAGGTCAGTGTCCTTCTTATAATTGCAGCAATCCTCTGTGTTACCTTCACCACCTTTGCAATATGTCAGCTAAATTTCAGGTTTCTATTAATCATCAACTCGAGATCTCTTGTCTCTCCTACTTCCTCCAGTATAACTCCTCCCACAGAGTGTGTGCAGTGTTCCATCAATGTTTCCCAAACCTCAAGACCTTACATTTTGCTGCATTAAACCGACAATCCCCCATTCATTTGCCCATCTATCTAGCTTATTCAAATCCTCTTGCAGGTCTGTCACATCGGCACTATTACTAATAACCCTTCCCAGCTTCACATCATCCGTAAACAACTGAATATCCCCTTGCAATCCACTGACAATGTCATTGATATAAAGGTTAAACAATATAGGTCCCAGTAATGAGCCCTGCGGGACCTCACTTGTAACCCTCTGCTTCCTTGAAACTGCCCCACCATACACAACCCTCTGATACCTATCGGACAGCCAATCCTGAATCCAGTTGACCAATCTGACATACAGACCCATGTGCTGCAACTTTAATATCAGCTTATCATGTGGCACCCTGTCAAATGCCTTCACTAAGTCTAAGAAAATGGCAGTATATGCCTTTCCCTCATCTAATGCTCTTGTATCTTTATCATAAAAGACTAGCATATTGCTAAAACAAAGAGTGCCTCTACACAAATCCATGTTGACTCTCACAGATAACATTACCCTCATCTGCCCAATGCTGTATATTGTCCTTCACTGCTTTCTCCAAGATCTTACTAACTAGTGATGACACACAAACTGGCCTATAATTAGACACTTCCAGTCTGTTACCACCCTTATGCAATGGCACTATCTTACCTTCCTTCCATTCCATGGGCACCTTTCCAGCAGCCAGACTTTCATTGAAAAGCCAGGTCAAAGGCACTGTCAGTTCCCTAGCACATTCTCTCAAAACTCATGGTGAAATACAATCCAGTCCCACAGCTTTATTGACATCCAGAGTACTCAGTATTTGAAGCACACTTTCCTCCTGTACCTCTAAACCTCAAAACTGCCTAATCCCTCTAGCATTAAAACTGACTACTCCAGGATGAAATACTCAAATAAAGTGTTCATTGAACAATTCCACTATGACCTCTGCATCAGTCACTCTATTCCCAATTTTATCCCACAATGTCATTCTTCCACAGTCATTTCTCCTCATGCAAGCCACATATCTAAAAAATTCCCTAGGATTTTCTTTAGATCTTAGGGCCAATCTCCTTTCATATTCCAGTTTTGTCTTCCTTACCATACTAGTCACTCTTCTGGCCTGTGTCTTATACTCTTCGTGCATCTTCTTTTCACCTGTCTCCTTATATCTCTTCCATAGCCTCTTTTTCGCATGCAATTCCTGTTTAATATTGTTTGTCATCCACTTTACTCCAAATTGCATCCTCTTGTTCACTCGTGGTATACAACTTACCATTGCTGCTAACAAATATTCTTTCATAATTTACCATGCACTAATGAAAAGCCTTCCAATTCCTCCCTCCATGAAACTTCCCCAAGTTGATGTCTTAGACTATTATAATCACCTGCCTTATAATTCCACATACGTTCCCTTCTCTTTGATACTCCTGCATGTCTATTCATTTTCCAAGTCAAAGCCATATGGTCACTCACTCTCTAACTGGTGGGAGAGATGTCATCTCAGTTATTATCAACTCTTCTGATGCTATAACCAAATCCAAAACTCTTGAACCTCTTGTTCCCTCTATTACATGCTGCCTAAGACATTTGTCCCTCAAGAATTCTAGAAATTCCATTCCGTTATTGCTACATGCATCTTTCTCTCCCCAGTTTATACTACTGTAGTTAAAATCTCCCATAACAATCATTCTTCTTGCACTTGCCAAACTCAACTATCTAAACATTTCCTGGTCCCCACCCTCTGTGCTCCTGAGTCTGTAACAACACCCCACTAAATATCTGGTCTTGCCCACCTCTACCTCACACCATATGCTTTCAAAATCATTAATGCCACTGCCTTCCAGTCTCCACTCTTAGAGGACATAGGTCGTAACTTATCATAAGCAGTACTCCACCACACTTTCCCTTCCTATCCTGACGAAAAATGCTGTGCCCAGCGACTTCTATTCCTGTAATTATATCCTCTTCTGTCATCCCAATAATTTTTGACCAGGCTGATGCTATCTGTGCCACCAATTCCTCTCCTTTATTCCGGATACTCCTGGCATTAGTATAAAGCATATAAATGCCGTTGTTTCTAGACTCCACTGGGCTCAGTGTTAGCTGATGTTGTCCCCCTTCTCCCAAGTACCAATTTCCACAAGATGCCACCCCTGCTACCATCCTCCCTGGGACACACTGACTTGTTCTGAACAGCAATCTCTCCAGATGCCTACGTCCTTCCTCATTCAAATGTAAGGGGATAGGATTTAATGAGATATCATGTGTCTCAAAGTAATGTTCCAGGAAATTGGCAGTAGCATTGGCATGCCTATTTAATAAGTCTTATAACAGCACAGGTTCCCAAGAGAATGGAAAGAAGGTAAAATTGTTCCACTGCATAAAGATGATGATAAGGCTATGGCTACAAATTATAGGCCAATCTGTATATTTGGAGTTGTGGTTAAGGTAATAGAGAGAGATAGGTGATAACTAGGATACAAGAAATGGATTGATAACAGCAGTGGTTCTCAGCATGGGTTTGTTACAGAGAGAGAGAGAGATCATGTTTTACTAACTTATTTATGATTATAACAAGGTGACATATGTCTTGGATAAGGACAATCTTTATATTTGGATTTTGCAAAAGTTTTTGATAGATGTCATGCAACAAGCTGTTAAATGAAATGGATGGGATTGGATAATAGACTAGTGAGTTAAATCAGTGACTGGCTATCAGAGATATTAGAAAATTTTATATGGAGGTGCAGTATCCTGAAAAATGAAACTCACTGGTGGTGTACCTGAGGGGTCTGTATTGGGACCACTGTTGTTCAATTTGTATATTAATGATACTGGGATTTGTTTAACTGGTGATATGCAGCTGTTGATGATGTAAAACTGGGGAAAGCAATGCATAATCAAGCATATGCTATGGCCTTACAGGAGACTTAAATGAATTGTATGAATGCAGAGATAAGTGGAAATGTCAGTTCAATGTTGCAAAATTATATACTTGGTGGATAAATTAAAGGAGGTAGAGGAGATGAGAGATCTAGGAGTGGTAGTGGACAAGGACCTGAAATTCAGGGGCCGACTTTACATGCTCAATTTACATTGAGCATGTAAAGTCATCATGTCAGATAATGGCAATGATGTGAAGGATTCTAATGTGCAGAAATGGGGGGGGGAGGATATGACTGAGATTAAGAAGTTAGTCAGGGGTTGTTATCAGGTTGACAACATGGAAGAAATTTTCACAGAATGGGAGACAGGTAGAACAAGAGGCCATCCCTGGAAACTATAAGGAGGGTGTGAGAAGAGGAGTGAGGAACTGGTTCTTTGCATGGAGAGTGGAATGCATTGCCTGGGTGTGTTGTGAATGTAGACACACATTGAATCAGTTTAAGGCACAATTGAATGAGCTTTGTGTGTTATAGTATATATCTCCCACAATGAGTTTCTGACTCCATGGGATGAGATGTTAATAAGAATGCTTGTGAACATCACTGCTAATGCAAGACCATGACACCAGTGGGCTGAAGTTGCTTGAAAAAAGTTTCGAAACCAGGGGTTTCCAGATTATCTAACCTTTAATCCTGCCATAGTATTAATATCATACTATACTAATGGAATACAGCTTTACACCTTTATAAAAAAAAATTACACATTTTTCCCAAAATGTCATTGTCCATTTTTATTTTCATATCTAATACTGAAAGATACAAGTGGCTTATATCAGCAAAATTCTCTGTACGAAATGTTTTTTATTCCTGCTTCAAGACTAATCTGAACTGTCTTCAAGCTGTTGAAGAGAGAAGATAAAGCATTAGCATTATGCATAATTTCTTGGTATCCTTAATTTATAGTACAACCAAGTGGAAAATCTTCCATCAACTATCTCTAATCCAGAGAATTTTAATAATAAGGTGTTGACACCTTTAGGCAACTCATATAAGAAAATATGACTTCATATTACTTCAACCTTGGTATCACCTCTGGATCTGGCTCCCACTGATGAGACCTCAATAAAGGTTGAAATCGGTCTGGGTAGTGACCAATGATGCATAGCATTATACATACCCATAAGGATGTATGGTTTGCATTATGGGATACTAAGGGCAAGTGCTGTGAAGTCATAAGCTTCTATATACGAGTTGCCCCAGTCCTGAAAATAGTTCAGGTGCAAACTTGTTTGCTTGTACTTGGATAAAGGATTAAACCAAGTATATAATTTCTTGGTATCTTTAATTTATATACTTCATGCTTGTTTTTACTGTTTAAGGTCATCTACCAATAGCTACAAAGAAAGACGCAGGGAAATACTGAACATTGATATTTTACATTGTATGAAGAGGCAAAAAAAAATCATTTACTGTAAATGCTAAACAGATAAATGAAACTTGCCTATGAAATAACTAAAAATTTTCAAGTTTTTGATTTTTATGAGAAAACATAACCTGAAATTTTTTTTTCCCAATCCATCTCCAAAACTCAAGTGAAATATGTGCATAACAGTCCCTATTATGTAATTACCTCTTTATAAGGTAAAGAGGGATAACTTTATTATCCCATTTATCACTTTCTTATTGTCTGCAAGAATCATGGATACAAAAAACTGTGGAGAAATTTCAATATTGGTTTCAATCATACCATCTAAATGGTTTAATACAATTAGTTAGTAGAGAAAAGCACTTTGTTTCTGAATAACAGCCACTAGAAAAAAAAAAAAAAAAAAAAATATATTCATATTTTAACCCTTTTTTAAATTCTTTTAATCCTTAATCCCAAAAGTGAACAAACAAAGTGTGCAGATGAAATATCTTTAAAACCTATCAATAAGGCACATATAGAACTTAATGACAAATCTCCACATCTTAAAAGAATGTTCCAGGTAATAAGCATCATCCTTAGCTTGCCTGTTTAAGAAATCTTACAATAGAAGAACTCCCAAAGGTGTGGAAACAAACGGTTCTGCTTCACAAAGGTGATAATTATGGCTGCAGCTACAAATTACAGACCAATCTGCAGAGAGATTGGCCTATAATTTGTAGGAAACAATACCATTACCAAGGTGTGGGAGAGGTTGGTAAGAGCTAGAAGAGAGAGAGACGTGGGTTGATAATAGCAGTATTCTCTGTGATTGTTTGCAGGCATGGGTTTGTTAAAGGGAAATCATGTTTTACTAATTTGCTGATGTCCTATAACAAGGTGATGAATTAAATGGACAAGGGAGTTGCCCAAACAATGGTATCCCTAGATTTGCAAAGGATTTTGACTGCCACACAAGTTGGTAACTAAAAAATGATGGGATAGGATGCCATATTAATGAGTTGGATAGGTGACTAACTGCCAGATAGATAACAAGTCATATATTGGGAGAAGGGGGGGGGGAAGTAGTATCTCAAAGAGGAAAGTCACTAGTGGTATGCCACAGGGATCTGTTTTAGGGCCATTGTTACTTAACTTGTATATTAATGAGCATCTAACTTGAGATATGCAACTGTTTGCAGATGATTCCAAATTGGGAGGAGTCAAAATCTATTCATGTCACCTTCAGAAGGACTTTACTAGATTTTATGAGTGAGTGAGTGTAACTGTCAGTTCAATAATGCAAAGTGAAAGGTTCTGAAATTTGGTAGGCAATGATGAAATGCACAGGCTTAGTGGGGAATTTTGAAGGAAGTTGAGAAAAGATGCGGGAGTGGTGGGAACAAGAACCTGAAGTTCAGCAGTCACACTGCACAAGTTGTGAAGTCATTACACAAGATTATGGCAACGATGTGAAAGACCTTAATGTGCAGAAATAAAAAAGGTTATGATTCCATTGTAAAAGGCCTTGATCAGGCCTCAAATAAATTATTGTGCCAGATTTAGTCACCTAGTTTCACAGTGATAAGGATATATTAGCAAGGGTCCAGAGAAGATTTAATAAGATAACTGGTATTTGAAACAATAGAGGTATGAAGACAGATTGAGGGAATGCAATTTGCAAAGCCTCATTAACAGGAGCAGAGGGGAAAGATTGAGACGTGCAAGTTAATAAAGGGTTCTTGCTAGGTTAATGTGATGAAAATTTTTCATAGAATTGGAAGGTGGGGGGAGTAGAGCAAGAGGCCCTTCCTGGAAATGTATAAGAAGGGTGTGAGCAAAGGAATAAGGAGTAGATTCTTTGGTTGGCAAGTGGAATATGTTGCCTAATGGTTTGATGAATGCAGATATATTGAATGAGTTACGTACAGTTTGATGAGATTTGTATGTAACAATGTGTTTATTTCCTGTGATGAGTCTTTTGACTCCATGGAGGTCTGGACTCCATAGCTGTCCTGGTCAAATGGTTAATGTATCTGCTCTCCAACCAACGGACTGTGGGTTCGAATCCCACTATGGCCATGGATGTTTGTAACTGTCTTTAGGTTGCAGATGAATTTAATCTCCTGGTGTGAAACCACCACTACACTTATCGAACGTCCAGAGTGGCTTGAAAAAGTTCCATGTTTAGTCTCTGAAGCAGAGTTTTTGAATCATGTAAAAAAAATACACTGTTTGGAAAGAGGTCAACAGACACCTTAATAAGATGTAGGACCTTCTTTCGCTGCAATAACTGCAGCAGACTTATAGGGCTCTTCTTGTAGGCATGTAAAAATGAGGTCCTGAACTGTTGTGTGTGTGTGGGGGGGGGGATGTTCCTTGACCTCACCTGATGCTCCAATGCATTCCACAGATGTTTGATAAGGCTGAGATCAATGCTCTATGGAGGCCAGCCAAGTGTGGTGACGTTCATGCATGCAAACCATGCAGTTATAACAGCCTTATGACAGGGTGCATTGTCTTCTGAAAAAGACACTGGTCAATTTCATACAAATGCTATAAAGTAGTAAGCATTATCCAGAATATTCAGATACTTCTCAGAGTTCAAAGTTTGTTACGCCGCAAATGGAGGTCTGAGATCAAGTCAAGAAACACAGGGCCATCACCTCCGAATTTCATAGCTGGGGGTTATGCACTCTGGTAAGAGACATTCACCAGGCATCTGCTACACCCGTCCATCTGCTCTGTCATCGCTCCATAACACAGCTTTCTAAGCTTCCACATCCCACTATAGACACTCTTCGCACCAGTGAGGATGATACATGTCGGTTCAGGTAATGTGGAGGCTTGCATGTTGCAGTCATACCATGGAAATCCATGTTGTGAGCAATACATAGTATAATGAATTATACGCTGTTTCGACATTATATTGTTATAGGGCACTGAAATCAAAGTAATGTTGAATTTTTTATTAATTTGCATATCACCCAATTAACTTCTTATTTGCACAGTTTGATAGTTATCACTGCCATATAGCTACAGAAAAATTTACGTAGCAATATAAGCATTTTCCAGTGAGTCACAGCCGATGTTACTCACTGGAAAATGAGTAACATCATTCACAAACATGGATTTCCATGGTAGGATTTTCATGTTGCAGTTCTACCATGGAAATCCAAGTTGTGAGCCTCGGTTCTAAATGTTTTTGTTCAGATTCTTGTTCCAATCGATGCCCAGAACTCTGCATTCAATATGTCAGCCAACAAATAGCAATTTATTTACATATTGTGGCTGACCTGGAATGGCCCAATTTGTTAACAATTTGATAAGATAGGCCTGCAACATAGCATCCTATCACAATACCTCTTCAAATTGTCAGTTCCCTTCTCACAGCCATTTCACCCAGAAACAGTTCCACTGACTTGGGCACATCATATTCCTTCAAGTTATACTGCCTACACCCTCTGACTCTATTTGGCACAATGCACCATCCCCATTACCCAACCATAGTACAAATGTACTATGGTTTACAAATAAACCTTTCATGGGTGAGAGACATAAAACAATAAATAAACGTGGAGGCAAAGGATTTCATCAAATTATTCTAGTATACTGTAATGCAAAGCACACTGAGAGCTGTAGCTGGAGACACTGCTATTAGAATAACGATGTATTAATTTATGGTATATTTGCCAGTTTGGTTGGCACAGTAGTTTACATATCTGCTCTCCAACAAAGGCTGTGTTTGAAAATCCCATTATGGGTATGAATGTTTGCAAATTGTCTTCAAGTACAAGATGCTCATCTCTGGTGTGAAACCACGAACCCCTGCTTAGTGATGATCTAATGTGGTTTGAAAAAGTTCCATGTTTGATCACCAGAGTATGGTATCCCAGATGATGTAAAAAAAAAAATATGGCAGGAATTTCATTGCAATATGTATTTCAATGCCTTGTTTATTAAAGGTCTAAAATGGCTTGAAAAGGTTCCAAGTTTGGTCTTAGAGAGGGCTAGACTGTGTAAAAACTTTTCTAAAATGAGTCCAAAAAAAAACTGCTTGTTCTTTATGCATTTATTTTTGCAGTATGTGAATAGCAAGTTGTGGTGTTGTATGTTATTTACATGAATTTAATTTATAGGGCTCTCCAAGACTTTTTTCTCTCACAATCAGTAAGATTGTCTAGCTAATGGTGGTGTGGTTGAATATTTAAATTAGTTTCGCTGTAACTTTAATCCGTTATTTGGGTATTCAGAATCATACTGTTTGCTAATTACAGTATTTGGTTTTTGTACATGTATTGCTAGTAACATGTACATCATTTAGTATTTGGTATATTTTATTTCATATTTTCCAACGGAACTGCTTATTTGAATTACCTATTTTTTGTAATTTATGCAGCTAATTATTCCCCCATCCGATGGTTGGATATATGGCGCAAAATGTCGTTATTACTTCCGGTAATGTCAATTTAAACCTGCTGTTTTACTACCGTTTAGTGGCAGCTCGTTTATTGATTCGGGAGCTTCTATCTGCTTGAGCTTACAAATTATACAAAATAATATGCAATAAGTAAACTACTCCGGACTCAATTATTGTGTTAATGAATAAGGTCCCATAGAATACTACTGCAAAATGCAGTTGGTTATTTTAGTTTAAACATTTCCATGCTGTTCGTAGAATAGTTAACAGGTTTGTGAAACTCGGCGACGAAAAATGAAAATGCTTTTAAATAATTTTCCTCTCTTAAACTAACTTGCTATGCAATTAATAACAAAGGCACCGTCATCTCATTTTAATATATGAAAAATAAATCATGTTGGAGGATAGATATTGTTACATTATTGGGAATACTTTTTTTTTTTTTTTAGTTTAAAAAAAAATTACCAAAGTCAATAGTTCACTTCCAAGTAACCCACATCTACCACAGAATCCGATAGATTTACACATAACACCAGCCATTTTAATATACTCTCGTAATCACTTCACTGATACAATACTTTCCATGCCATCAAAGTTCTACAGATTCAAGGTCATATTATTACCGTATTATTATTTGACACTTCCAAGGAGTCGAAAGACTCATCGAAGGAGGGCACTACACACCACTATCTCCACCAACGCCATGTAGCGCCGACATATCTAGGGCTCTTCAACAGACTCAACAACACTATACTGTACAACACATTAGTATCGTTTTTCAAGAGTTTCGAATGCGATTTAGAAAGTGACTGCATATCTCTATTTCAAAAAAAAAAAAAAAATGCAGATAAATTCCTTCCTTATAGAGACATAGGCGAGGCCGATTTAAACTTATCTGACTTTCCTTAAACAAAAAAGGGAAAGCAAAAAAAAAAAAAAATCTAACGCTTTTGTCCAACGAGGAGAGTAAGCAAAGCTTCTTACTCCTAATTAACTTTTTAAATACAAATGAGGAGTAGCCAGTTTTTCAAGCAAGCCTTCATTGGTAGTTAGCCAAGGCTAACAATGAATCAGTACTTTTCAAGAGAAAAAGAGAGAGAGAGAGAGAATGTCAGAAAAAAGTTTGGCAGTCAAGTCCTGCCAACTTATTTATCATTACAATTATTATTACTTTATTCACACAATTAATACACACTCGAAACAAGATATTATTATAATTATTATCAGCAGACCATGGAGTAAGAGACTCATCATGAGGAGTGCCATTCTTGCATTCACAACTCATTGCACCGTGACTTAAATGCAGTCACTGTCTCTACACTCAAAACACCCTTTCATTGAACATCTGTCTCCAGATATTCTATGAAAAACCTCATCTACACTAAACCGGTAATTACCCCTTACCAACATATACGTTTCAATCATGTCTCCCCGCTTCCTTCTATCCACTATGTTCTGTAATTTGCATTCTCTCAATCTGTCCTCATATTCCACAGACCAGAAACCAACTTAGTCAAACGTCCCTGGATCCTCTCCAACATCTCATCATCGTTTTGAAAACCTAGTGACCCAGTAGCGCACCCAAAAGTGGGGCCAAGGGCTCTACCCCCAAAGCAAAAGGAAAAAAAAAACACTAGAAAATTTTCCTAAAATCTTTTCCTAAATAAAATTCAGTTTTTTTTCTTTATGTTGTGTCGTGTCTCCTATTTCTATGCTACTTATGAATTAGCGATCATTGCAGATGCTCAGTCATAGGTAGTATGCGATGCGTAGTGTGTATTCTCAAATCATCTATTCAACTCGATTACCCCCCCCCACACACACACACACTCACACACACAAGATTAAATCCTGAGTGTGCTACTGTGGTGACCAAATCGGAACACGGTATGATCGAAGTTTGGTACAATAGAATCTAAACATCCTTATGTCTACATGTCAGTATTCTCTGCATCATTCCAATAATCTGTTGTGTTGTCCTCACAATTTTAGCAAAATGTCCATGAAATTATAAAATTATTCAATAAATATCATTCAAACAACAATATGACTGATGATGTAAAACAATTCAGATTCTACACACGAATCTAAGAATAGTCTCTGAGGTAGCGTCATAAAATATGGACTGCTCCGAGTAGTGCCAGAAGATCAGATGATCAATTTGCTCATGCTTAAATCTTGTAAATAGTTGGGTAGCGTCTTTGAAATTGCACCAAGTGCGCCGATAACAATTGGGTGACTTTGGTTTTTTAAGCCACAGCCAGCCAACTTCGATTGTCATATTTCGATATTTAGTATTTTTTCCAGTTCTTTGTTGTTGATGTTGTTATCCGTGGGTATTACAATGTCAATAATCCAAGCTTGTTCATATTCAATGATTGTGATTTCAGATCTATTGTGTTGCAAAGGCAGATCGGTTTGCATTCGAAAGTTCCAGAGAATTTTTGCCGTTTCTTTTATAATACTGTCTCTATTTTATGCTGTCATCAGTTATCAGAAGTAGGTAAACCATATTTTTTTTCATAGATGGCAATGAATTATTTGGCCACTTGATCATGGTGGTATTTATAAACACATTGGGCTATCTTACTGCAGGCACTGATTAGATATTGTACCGTCTCATCTTTCTTATCCCACAATCTACATTTGCTATTATTATTAATGTTCAAAATTTTTGCTTTCGTTGCATCAGATTGCAATGCCTGTTCCTAAACGTCTAGAATAAATCATTATATTTCTCTTTAATATATCCATTTTGTAGCCTTGCCACTTCTTGTTCACGTCAATTTTTTTCTCAGTATCTTGAAAAAATTGGCCATGCAAAGTTTTTATGGTATCCTTTGGCCAATAGGCATCCTATTGCGTTTTATTATTATTATTATTATTATTATTATCATTATTATTATTATTATTATTATTATTATTATTATTATTATTATTATTATTATTATTATTATTATTATTATTATTATTAAGAGAGACCTCCAGGGAGTCATGGACACATCAAAGGAGGCCATATACTACAAGCACCAGCTATCATACTTATTATTGAGTTCATTCACACTGCTCGCACTGACGACATCCAATGAAAATCCATTCCAAGCACGCACCACCCTATGAGAGAAAAATATAGCCCTCACCCCTTCTCAGCGGCATTCATTCTTAGTTTTCAAGGATGCCCTCTTTTCCTTTCCCCATCCTCAATAAATTGAAAAATTCCATTTGAAATTAAAATTTGAAATTTGAAAATTGAAATCCTGTACGACCCTTTCATAAGTTCGTAAGTCTCAATCATATCATCCCCTTTCTCCTGTTTGCTATTGTCTGCAGTCTGAAAATTCTCGATCTGTCTTTATAATCAGTATTCTATAATCCAGATATCAGTTTAACACTCACCTTTGCACCCTCACTCTAATATATCAGATACACAACAGAAACCAGGAGACCAGACCTGGGCACAATAGTCCAAGTGAGGGCTTATCAAGGCCTTGTAAAGAAGCAAAATGACATCCTTATCTTTACATGTGAACATTCGTTTTAGCATTGCATTTATCTTTTAAGTTGTATTTGCAATCTTTGCTACATGGCCTCTGAACTTCAACTTCCTATCTGTTAATACTGTAAGATCCCTAGCCTCACCAGTTTCTTCTAGCCTAATCCTACCAATACAATACAATATCTGATATTTAATCACACTGAAGAGCATGACTTTAAATTTGCCTGACATTGAACTGGCATCAATTTTCCCATAATTCCAGCCTATTCAAAGCATTCTGCAAGTATTGCATATCAGCAGCATTTCTGATTACCCTATCTTTGCACCATCAGCAAATAGCTGTATGTCACTTGTCAAATCCTTCTTAATAATATTAATGTATAGATTGAACAGCAGTACAGTGGGTCAGGCACTGATCCTTGTACAACAATGGTTACCTTAATTCTTGCAGATTCATATTCCCTATATGCCACTTTTTGATATCTGTCAGTCAGCTATCCTCTAATTCACTCTAATATTCTATAATCCAAACCAATATTCTTCAATATATTGCAACAATCTACCATTCTGTATTCTATGAAAAGCCTTTGCAAAATCCAACAGTATCATGGTGTATATTCCTCCTTTCTAGTTCAATGGTAACTTTCTATAGAATGTGAGAATGTTGCTAAAACATGACCTTCCCTTAGAAAACTGATGTTGCACATTGCAAAGTAATGCAACCGATTCATAAAAGCGAGCCCTTAACAATTTTTCCAAAATCTTCACCACCACTCCTGCGATACTGATTGGCCAATAGTTGGATACATCGGTCACTGTACCACCTTTTGTGCAATGGAATTACCATACATTCTTTCCATGCCTTCGCGATTCTTCCTGTTCTGAGACTCATATTAAACAGGCCATATAAAGGAATACCCAGTTCAGCTGAACACTCTTTTAGCACACGTGCTGATATCCCATCAGTCCCTATTGCTGAATTCTTATTCAATTTGTGCAACATTTTCTTCATCCAGTGAAGAGGTAGCAGTGAGCTCAATGTCGCCTACACCAAAGTGACAGCTTTTAACAAAACGGGCACTCATTAATTGAACAACTTCTTCTGCATCGGTAATCTGAAACCCTCAAGCCGTCTGCATTTAGAATAGTTGTTCTTTCATATTCATTCTTTCTTTTACTTGCAGCTTATTGATAGAATTCTTATGAGTTATCTTTGGCACTCAGAGCAGTTTCTTTTCATGCTCTGACTTTGCATTCCGTACAACAGTTATGCCGGAAAGTTGTGACTATTCTAGCCCGCTGCTTATAATTTTCATAATACACATCATCTTTATGCACACGTTATTCCGTCCACATCATCCTTTTCTTACGAATATCTTGTTTAATAAGATTACACATCCATTCGACTCCTACTCTATTTATTCTTCGAACTTTCGGACATTCTGATATCGCATCATTTAAATATTGTTTAAACGTTTCCCATACACTCTCGATATTCTTTCTATCCAGCCCCGATTTCATTCTACTGAACTCAGTATACTCCTCAGTTGGTCAAAATTTCCTGCTTTGTAGTTCAGCATGCAACCTTTTCTGAATGGAACATTCATAAACTTAGTCACTTCCGAAGCGAGTACCGCATTATCACTGTCAACAACCGGAGGCAGAACAGTTACATCTTTAATTGAAACTTCCTCTGACACCATAATCAAATCTAACACTCTTTGGCCTCAAGTTCCTTCTGTCACATGCTGCTTGAGGAGGTTTTCCCGCAACAGCTCAATAAATGCATTTCATTCTTCTCGTGAGATTCTTCTGCTACCCGATCAATATTTGGTTAATAAAAGTCTATCATTAGAGCCTGTGTAGCTCAGTGGATGTGGCGTTTGCACACCATCGCGCTAGGCCGCACGAAGGAAGACTTGGTTTCGAGTCTAGTCGGCGACTAGAGGAAATTTTTCTAAGCCTTTTTTTCGACCGGTTCCCGAGTTAGTCGATCTCTGGCACGGGCGAGCAGGTTTTTCCTCCCGGAAACTCGGGTTTTTCGTCCTGTAAACTCAAGAAAATCGACCGTAGAACCCACATTATTTCAGACATTAAATATATTGTGACCACGAGATGGCGGCACATTTGAGCCGTCTCTCTTCACTGCGTACCGCTTAATTAGTGATAGCCTTGGGCCATCTGTCTCTGATTGGGTACAAGTGGAGATTGAACTGCCCACTCAGTCTCCAAAAGTTAGATAGGGCTAAATGGCCTCGCCTACTCCCGTATACACGGGAATAAAAAGGCGTTAGCTGATTTTTTTAGCTGAAGTCTATCATTATGATATTACTCTTTTCGTGCTCATCTTTTCTGTTTGGTGATGCATTTCTTCATCACAAGCAACCGATCCACCAGGTCTGTAACAACACCCCACTATGTAGTTGGTCTTGTTAGATTCCACCTTACACATGCTACTAGAATCATAGGTCTCAACTCTAACTGGATTCAAGTCATCTGATATCATGACTATGTTTAACACACGTGAACCACAGTAGTAAGTTTTTCATTACGTAAATATTTCGTCCTAGGTATCTTAGGACATCATCAGTACAGTAAGGCAATGCTAGGAATGACAAAAGAAAGGGTGCGTACGTACAAAGGAATCCATATTGCGTGCAGTGGCGTGTTGCGGCCTGAACTTAAATTAAATTAAAATGAAATAAATTACTTAAATTAAATTAAAATTAATTACAGTTTTAAGTTAATATTTTACACAATTTTGTATGGCAATTTCCCATACCTTAGGGATGGCAATAACATCATTGCGGTTTAGATTTGGTCTGTGGAGTAGGGCTTCAGCACTTTCTTTATATAAACGTTCGTATTTATATGAAGATCTGTGTAGAAGTTTTGTCTTTTTCCAATGGATCTTGTGGTTTGGATTTTCAACTCCGTGTTGAAAGTTTGTCTTGTCTTGAAAGTTTGTCCGTTTTGAAAGCGAGGGTAACAAATTTTGGATCTGGTTGATTGGTTTGTAGGTGGCAGCAAGATTGTATTTCTTCATAATTTTCGAGAGTCGTTCAGAGATGCCTTTGATATGAGGTATGGGAATCCTATGGGGTTTTTCTCGTCTAGGTTGAAGTGCAGAGAAATTGCTGATGATTTTTTGAGTTGTTTTGAGATTGTAACCATTTAGAGTGACTGTGTTTTTGATTATTTCCAATTCTTATTTTAGAGAATCCTCGGAGGAGCATTGTGTGCTCTGGTTACCAATGATTTAATGATGCCAAATTTTTGAGAGGGATGATGAGCTGCAGTATTGTGAATATAGCGGCCTGAAAATGTCGGTTTGCGATAGACAGAGGTGGAGATGGAACCGTCTTCTTTTCTTTGGATGTGTAAATCCATAAGGGGATGCCTTGTGGGATTCTCTTTCTAATGTAAATCTGACGCGTAGATGAAGAATGTTGATTTTTTTAAAAAAAAATGATGTAGCTCTTGTTCGGAATTACCCCAGACCGCGAAGATATCATCGACATATCGAAGCCAGAGTTTTGGTTTGGATTTGAATGCGAGAATTTTTCTTCTAGATATTCTATAAACAGACCTGCCAAGTTGGGTTACAAGGGAGACCCCATTGGTGTTCCCCCTTCTTGCTTGTAGATTTTTCCTTTCCATGTGAACTAACCAGAAGTGATAACAAATATGGGCAATTCAACAATATCCGACGGAAATTTTTGATTTAATAGGTCTTCAGTTCCTTTATTGGTGAAGAGAGAGACGACATCGAAACTAATTAGCATGTCTGTTGTTAGTAGTTTAATGTCTTTTATTTTGGTGTGAAAATCTGTGGAGTTTTTTATTGAAGAGGTTGAATGGCCTATATGTGGACGGAGCAGATTTCATAAAAATTGATAACTTGTAAGTCAGGCTGCTAATTGAATCAACGACAGGTCTGATGGGATGTTGTTTTTGTGAAGCTTGGGTAAACCGTATATTCTCGTAGGTCTAGTATGGTATGTTTTGAGTTTTTTTGAAGGTTCTTCATCTAACTACGTTGTTTCATCAAGTAGCTTGTTTTGTTTCTTCAGCTGTCTTTTTGTGGGATCAAAGTCCAGTTTTGCATAAGTATTTCGGTCTCGGAATAGTAGATTCAATTTTCGGTCATATGAAACAGTATCAAGAACCACTGCAGAATTTCCTTTGTCGGCTCTGGTGATGATCATGTTTTTATTATTTTTTAAGGAAGTAAGAGCTTTCAATTCCGATGGTGGAATGTTTAAAACTGAAGTTTTGGTATCAAAAATTATTTTTGCTATTTAAAAACGAAGTTTGTTGGCTTCACTACTGGGGAGGTGCTAGACATTTCTTTCAATGCTGTGTATGAAATCTAGATATGGGAAACGTTTAGGGTTTCTCTATATAATCAAATCTGATATCATTAGCAGCATGCCTCCTCCTCTCCTATCCTCTCGATTCTTTCTAAAAACAGTGTATCGCATACACTCGATTCCAATTGGTATGTCTGATTCTGATAGCCAAGTCTCACTAATGCCTACAATCTGAGGACCCAACATATTGACTAAGGCAACGAACTCGACCCCTTTGTTTCTAATACTCCTAGCATTCGTGTACAGACATAATAATCTACCTGCATGTCCTTATGTATACTCTTTTCTACAGTATGCATGACACAGTTGGACAACTTGCAGATCTCTATTTTTCTGTAGTGCCTGATACATGTAGTCATCTTTGTACACGTTTGATTGGTCCGAACCGAACAAACAGAAATTCGAAATCGTTCTCTCCTCGTCAACATTTCCATGACACAGCCCATTCCCGTCATTAACACACTTATATAACATTGTCGTTCTTGCACTCACATTCTCAGCATTCCTCTCTTTATAATTTAGTTTCCCTGACTCAAATATCTTGACGATATTCTTAGGATTTATTGATAGTGTTGCTTGCTGGTATGACGAAAATAAAAAGAAACTTAAAATCAATCATCGAAATCCACCTCGATGTTATGAACTTCCTAGGCTCCATAAATCAAAGACTCCATTACGTTCTGCCATAAACCACATAAGCTCTCCTCGGTACAAAATTGCAAAATATTTTACTAAATTAAGTTAAGGGGTAATAAATCCCTCATTATTTCAAAGCCGAATAAGAAACTCGAAGATCGAAATCTAAGAGTTTCATGGCGAAGAACGTTCGGCGAGTCCAAGCGTAAGTCAACTACCAGGTGTTGAGTTACGCTTGGACTCGCCGAACGTTCTTCGGCGTGAAACTCTTAGATTTCGATCTTCCAGTTTCTTATTCGGCTTTGAAATAATGAGGGATTTATTATCCCCTTAACTTAATTTACGTCCCCGAAAAAAATAGCCTTTTGGCTCTTTATTATTTTACTAAACTGCTTTCGGAGGCACAAGAAGATCCTATTCATTTTATTAAGAACAATTCTCATTTCAGAAGAAACATATCTGTTTTCTTAAAAAAGTATTTGTCCGATAATCTCTTATTCAGGTTAGATATTGGGTCTTCATTTACTAATATTCCCATATATGAATCACCAGATTTTCTAGGGCAAGGCTATCCTGCAAATTTAAATCGCCTCTTTGAATTTGTTATTCTTTCGGCTAATTCACGTACAGAAATAAGCTTTACCAGAAATTAGGGGAGTAAACATGGGTAATTCTCTTTGTCCAACACAACCAGTGTTGGTTAAAATTGCTAACTATACAGGGTGTTCGGGATAAATTTGACATATTTATAATTAATTATATTTTTCCGTAAGTTACATGTATTAACACACACTTCTCTTCATTTAAAAGTTTGGACCCTTCTTCATTCATATACAAGATGTCAGAAAGGATGGATAGCTGGAACCCACCTGAATCATGGAAGAGAATAACTTGTATCATGATGATTCGTGCCCGCCATCAAAATAAGGATATTACGACTGCTGCCCAATGCTCCCTGAATACAGTAAAAACAATCAGGAATGAACTAGAGACTTGCAATGGTGACTACGAGGATGTAGCAAGAAGAAAGATCCCTAGCAGACGATCTGATTGCGTTCGTACAGCAGAATTCCTCGCAAATCTACAGGAACAGGTGTTGAAGAACCCTGGCATTGGAATTCGGGCTTTGTTCGTGGAGTTGCTAACTGTAGTCAAGCCCTGGATAACAAGGGTAGCCAATGGTAGGCCGTATGTATGGCAGCAGGATTCGACCCCTTGCCATACCTCTGGGAAAAGTCAAAAATGGTTGTCTGAAAATTTCTACGACTTCACCAGTCCAAATGTTTGGCCTCCACACTCCCCAGACCTTAACCCTATGGATTATTTTGTATGGGGCGCAGTTGAAAAAGACACCAATCGCACTTCCAGTAATACAAAAGCCCAGTTAATGGATAAAATTAAAACAGTTTTTGCGGCCCTTCCCAGGGAGACTGTAGCATCAGCTTGTTCGAGGTTCCGAAGCAGAATTGAAGCTGTGATCGATGCTAATGGTGATTATTTTGAGTAAATCTTGTTGATAGTATTGTAATTAACTCTGCCTGTAATGTTTTTTTGTCAATTCATTAAATTTAATAGATACAAAGAAGATTTTCTTTTTCCTTACGAAACTGTCAAATTTATCCCGAACACCCTGTATAATGAAGCGATTGAAAGAACACTTTCCGGACAGCATCTTTCCTTGATGTCCTTTAACACACACATATCTACATACAGAAAATTCTTGCTCTTAGGAAAATGGTATGCCTGCTGCCAGTAGCGCACTCAGGATTTAATCTTGGAGGGGACCGAGCACTTAAGATTTAACCTTGGGGGAAAGTTGAGTAGACGATTTGAGAATGCACACTACATTGCATACGACTATTATTATTATTATTATTATTCCGGGCAACTCCAAGGAGTTGACAGACTCATCGAGGGAGGCGCTAACATCATGTCAAGAACAACTATTCGACATTCACACAGTATCTATCATACCTTGCCTTGTACTCATTCACATTCGTAGCACCCACAACAGACTCTGGCAGATTATTCCACTCATTCACCACTCTCCAAGTAAAAAACCTAGCTCTAACACCCTTGTTAACCACATTCTTGCCAAGCTTCCATGCATGTCCCCTAGTCCTCCAACAACCAGTCCTATTTTAAAAAATATCTTCTGGATTACTCTTATAGAACCCCTTCAGTAATTTGAATGTCTCAATCATATCACCAATTTTCCGCCTATCGACCAATTTTTGCAATCCACGAATCTTTAACCTATTCTCATAAGGTTCATTCCACAGACCTGCTATCATCTTGGTCACTCGTTTCTGGATCCTTTCCACTTCCTCCCCATCACGAAGAAACCCTGACGCCCATAACTGGGCACAGTAGTCCAGATGAGGTCTCATCAAGGCTCGATATAGAGGAACAATAACTTGTTTGTCTCTGCATGTTAAAGTATTTTTCAGAAGCCAAGTGATTTGATGAGCTGATTTAGCCACATTTGCAATGTGCCCAATAAACTTCAATTCCCTATCCACCAACACTCCCAAATCCCTGGCCTCATCAACCTCCTGGAGTACGGTTCCACCAATGTTATATACTGCTGCTATTCTTTTCACCCCAAAATGCATAACCTTACACTTTGCCACATTAAATTGACATCCATTTTTCCTAGCCTGGTCCTCCAAACTGTCCAAATCATCCTGTAAAATTTTGACATCCTGTGGTCTCACAATTGCTCTACCCAACTTTGCATCATCAGCAAACAAGTGAACACTTCCTCTCAGATCCTTTCCTATATCATTGATGAACAAATTGAAAAGTAGTGGTCCAAGAACACAGTCCTGCAGCACACCACTAGTCACAAGCCGTCTTTTAGACTCCACTCCTGCATAAACCACTCTCTGGTATCTCTTCTTCAACCACCCTCTTATCCATCTAACCAACCCTATATCTATCCCCATCGGCTCCAGTTTACTGATTAGGGTTCTATGTGGTATCCTGTCAAAGGCATTGGCAAGGTCCAGTAGTATCACTGTAAACCCATTACCCCTATCCAGTTCAGCCGTCACTGTGTAATAAAACGTGAGCAAGTTACTGAAGCATGATCTACCCTTCACGAAATCATGTTGTCCCCCATACAATATCCCATTTTCATCTCTCTAATCCTGTATTCTTTTCTTGACTAATTTCTCTAAGACCTTGACAACGATTCCTGATATGCTAATCGGTCGGTTATTTACAACAGCAGTCTTCGAACCACCTTTATGCAATGGAATTATTTTCCCCTCTTTCCACCACCTCGGGACTAACCCAGACCCGAGACTCAAATTAAACAAAATGGTCAAGGGTACTGACAATTCTTTAGCCGCTTCTCGTACGACATTCAATCCCACAGATGTATTGACATTGAGGTTATGCAATAGACTACTCACCTCACACTTCATTCACCACAATTCCCGTATAATCTACTGGTTCATTCATTTCTGCAATGTAACGACCTGGATGATATATTCTTGCAAAGTGTTCACTCAGTAACTCAACTATATCAACTGATTCAGTTTCCTCTCTACCATCGGCATTCTTTAAAATCATTCTGCCATATACATTTTTCCTTTTATTTGCAACATATCGAAAAAACTGTTTAGGATTCTCTTTAGCCTGAATGGCCAATGTTCTTTCGTAATCCTTTTTTTGATTTTCTTACCACACTCGTTACCCTTCTGGCCTGCGCTTTATACCGTTCATGTGCCTGCCGGTCACTTTTCTCCTTAAATTTCCTCCATAGGTGTTTCTTTTTTTGCAGCTCAAGTTTATGGTGTTATTCATCCATTTAACCCCTACTTGATTTATTATTCGGACTCTAGGTATACAGTCAGCCATTGCTTCATGCAAACACTTCTGAACTGCCTCCCATGCACTATCAACTTCTAGTCCTTGCAGTTGTACATGCCATGGCACTGAACCAATCAAACTCCTAAGCTTGTCATACTTTCCAGCCCGATAATTCCACATGCACCCTATCTTAATTGTAAATTCCACACCTTTAGCCACCTCCCAAGTCAAGACCCTATGATCGCTCTCACCAATAATTGGTGGCAAAGTGGTCATATTTGTTACAGCCAAATCCTCAGATGTAATTACTAGGTCAAGCACTCTGATCCCTAGTATTTTCCATTACATGCTGTCGCAGATAGTTATCCTTTAATAACCGTATAAAATCCAATTCTTTCCTCCCATGTGTCCTCTCCTCCCTCCAATCAATGCTAGCATAGTTGAAATCTCCCATAATAATTATCCTCCTTCCTCTCATTTCTTCTATTTGCTTGTGCATACTGTCTTTACCATCTTTTTCATCACCTCGTCTATAGCAGCACCCAATTGTATATTTTGTTCTGCTTGCCACAATCTCACACCAAATGGCCTCAGATGTGCTCTTTTCTCTATCCTGCAATTCAACTTCTATTCTCCTTGGCTGCAGCTCATCAGCTATCATCAACAATACTCTTTCCCCCATTTTATTCTCCCTATCATTCCTGAACACACTATACCCATCACATTCAATCCCACTAGCTATATCATCTACAGTCAGCCATGATTCACTAATGCCAATAACCTGTAGTCTGGAAGTGCCAACCATGGCCAAAAACTTCCTTCTTGTTCCTAATACTCCTAGCATTAGTGTACATGAATTTAAATCTCCCATTAGCCCCATCCCTACCTTGATGCCTTATATTAACTATCCCATTCTGATTTGTTGTCCTTATTCGCTCGGTCATATTATACTCATTCATACATTCAACTGCCTCCCTAAGGTCTATATATCTTCTCCCCCCTTAATAAATCTAGTTTCCCTGACTATGACTGAGCATCTGCAGTGATCGTCAGTACGGGATACCCGTGATCTTCTTTGACCCGGCGCGGGCAAACGAAGTCGCGCTCAGTTCGTTCGCAAGGCGAAGTTCGTTCGCCTTGCGTTCACAGCGGCTGTGATTCCCGAGAGCTATACTGTATTTCCACCTTATGTGGTCGCTAATTCATAAGTAGTATAGAAATAGAAAACACAATATAAATAATAAAAAAAAAAAGAATTTTAATTAGGAAAAGATTTTTGGAAAATTTTCTAGTGTTTTTTTCTTTTTATTTTTGGGAGACAAGGGCCCATGGCTCCCTCCCTGGGTGCGCCACTGCCTGCTGCATTAATTGCCTAAAATCCCTAATGAGGAAACGCAACCCGTCTCGGACGGACGAGAAATCGGTGGAACGCTGAAAAAGGGAACGTATTAGTAGTTCGTGATGAGAAAGACCATTACCGAAAAGAACATTAATACATTAATGCAGTGACTATTTTACATATCATCCTCTTGCTTTTGATCCTACTACTAGCAAATTAGAGTTCTCTCCTCATCGGATGCCATTAAAAATTCTAATAGTCTTAGCTATCATTCTATAATTGACTAAAGATCGAAAAAGATGTGACAAAACGGATATGCTTACTTCCTTTGGAGAATAAAAAGAATTAGCACATTTATTCGTAAAATAAAATGAATAAATCTTATAGCAAAATAAAATGTTTTAAATAATATTTTTTTGCAATATTAATATTTCTATTGTTTCGGATAATATCAGGATAGCTGGATGAAAAAACCTGTTGACCTGGTGATGGAATATAGCTTCTTGGGCTGGTGGTAGGCTACAGCTACCTTCTCTTCTTGATTGTTTACTATCAAAAAATTGAAACTTTATATTTGTGAAAATGAATGAGTCTTTTGGTTTCGTTGCTGTCGATATGGAATGCTTATGTTGTATTCCATTGTTTCTAAATTCTGACAAATTTCAAAAGCAAAAATAAGAATAATTCTGATTTACATGTAGCGACCGCAGTAATCTGACTTGAAATTTTAAGGGAAAAACATACTAGTAAGTTCTCGGTACAGTAGTTTGTTTTGTTGTACAGCAGAACTCCAACAGATCTGTCAGTACGTAGAGAGATGCCAATTGTTGGTATTCAGGTTGGGCAATGTGGAAATCAACTCGGTTTAGAATTTTATAATAGCATATCAAAAGTAGTTTCTGAGTGTGGAAAAATTAAAAACTGTGACTTGAACTTTATAAGTGAAACCAGTGATAGGTGAATAAAAATTTTGCGATTCTAGTCGCTGTTACCTCATTGCCTGAGGATTTTTTAATACTCGCGATAGTATCTGTGCATAAAAAAAAAAAAATGTATTTACGTGTTATTGTAATAAGAAAAATTTTGATCTGAACTTTTTGTAGATAGTGCATGAAATTTTTTGTGGAACTTTTATTTCAGAATATACTTCCTCATACTTTGACTGGTAAATGAGTGATACAGCAGAAATAATCTGGCCTCATAACCAGAGCTGTTTTGGCTTTAATTCCAAACAACCCAGCCATGTTATCTAGTAGTTTGTTATTAGGTAAACTGGTTTGCTTTTTTTTTTTTTTTTTAATTAACATCTTTCCATCAGAATTCATTATTTCTGGTCATTTGAGTGATATAGATAGTGCAGTGTAGACTTAGCATCCAGTTCTGCTGTGTCATGTGGAGTAGTCTTCAATGATGAATCCTAGAACTTAATAGAGGTGCCATATAATAAAAATGAATGCACTTCCTTTGGAAACTGATTGGTAAAAACTGATGCTAGTGTACTGAAGGCTATGAGTCCATATCCAGCATAATTGTAACTTTTCTTTGGATGATTTTATGTAGTTTCTTGAGCTTTATAAGAGCTTGTGCTTGTGTCTTTGATAGCTCTTGAAAATTGACTGTTAAACAAGCTCAATGCAAAACAAAATGCTCTGGCAGAATCAAGGAGATAAATTTCTCAACAAGGGGAAATAATATAAAAATTACACACATGAATAAGAATCTACAATACAGTAGCTAAAACCTACCTATCTACCTACCATACTTTATGGCAGTAAGATGTTGTGGTTATAGCCTTTAGGCTGTTTAGGGGGCAGCTATATATATATATGTCACCATCTAGGGAAATAACTGAGCAAGGTGGTATCCTGTTGCCTTCCTTGCCATACTATATCCTATGACTGTAGTTTGTGTGTTCACAGGGCCAGTTTCCTGCTTGCAGATGAAAAACCCATCAGATAAACAGGCAGAAAAAACCCTGCTGTCCCCGCCCAAGATTGGCTAACTTGGCTATGGCTGCAGAAGATCCTTAAGCTCCTCACGTTGTTGACAGGAATCGAGGACACTCCTTCCCCAGGCATACGGTTGCGAAGTGCATAGCCACTAGGCTAACCGCATGGATGGCAGTGAGATAAGGACAATAAAAATAAAAGCAGATGAAAGAAGAATTGAATCATCAGCAATGAAATTTCTGCACAGAACTGAAGGAGTCTCAATAATGCACAAAATGAAAATCAGTGAAATCAGAAATAAACTTGAAATTACAAACTCCCTAAATGAAACAGTTGTTTGCTATAGAGAAAAATGGAAAACCTAACCTAACCTAAACAGATTCCAAATTATCACCTAAAAGATACCCACTACAGAGGAAGACCCTTAAAAAGATGGAATTGAGTCTGGAACAGGCCACTTAGTCTATAAGCCTGGAATGGAAGAAGATATCATATTTTATAAAATTATTCATCTGTCAGAATAATTGTACATACTGTACATACTTTTCATGCTATAATAACGCTGCACATGTGTCACTGTTTTCTCACTCTGATAAGATTTGAAATATAGTGTGAACTGCTTTGCTGGGACAGAAAAATTTTTTTCTGTGCTAAATGTGAAGAAATATATGCTGAAGAACAAACCCAGTCATCTTATTAAATATTTATTGTCATTAATATACCAAGATATTAATTTAAAAGTTGTATTTTTTAAATAAATATCTGTTTTAATTTTTATAGAATACTTCACATGAGAATGGATTGAAGGTCTGTGGGCTTGAAAATCTAGTTGATAGACAAAATATTAAGGCCATGATAGAATCAGATAACTTATTAAAGATATTGTATAGACTGGACACTGAAGACTTTTCAGTACATGGCAGAAAGGGTGAGAGCAAGGGATCACTCCTGAAAATTGTATTAGAATGTGCTTAGCAAGGACATGTTAGGACTAGAGTTTTTGCTTGTTGGGTGGTGAGTAGGTTTCCAGAAGTGGTTGTGAAGGCTGTGTCAATGAATGAGGTTAATGAGAGGCATTGTGTGAATAATGTAATAATAATACTTTTAGTTTGGCTTGAAGTATAATTGTGTACTGTGATAAAATGGTAAGAACATCTTAGTTTCACTAAATAAAATATATTGCTAGAAAACTGTTAGATTGATATTATTTTATGAAAAGTGTGGGAGTGCAAGAATTTTTTTTTTTTTTTTTTTTTTTTTACACACACACAAAAAGGGACATCTCAATAAGATTGAAACCATTCTCTTGAATACTGACTATTAAATGGCAAGAAATGAGATTTCATAATTTCCAATAAATTTGCAAGGTTATTCAAATAGTATTGTGAAGCCTTCTTACCTAAACATGAATGAATGAATGACAATTTTTTACATTTGGGATTAGTCAAATGAAAAATAAATAGATAAAAAATATACATAAGCTGGTCTGGTTGGCCACATGGATACTCCTGCTTCACTTTGTTCCTTAATGTTCTCAACAGCCATTGTATGTTCCAGAGATGTTAGTTAAATTAAACTAAAGAAACAGCTTTATTAAACATTTTTACTTTATTGTATTCATGTTTATTACCTGTTAAACATATAATACCATAAAGTTTTTTCTTGGTTTCATCTATTATCCAAGTGTAAGTAAACAAAGGTCGTATGTGAAGTCATTTCACGACTGGGCTACTTGCGTATAGAGGCTAATGACTTCACGTCAATTGCCTTAGTATCCCATCATGCAATGTGCATATCCTTATGGACTGTGTATCCTTATCATATCGAGCCATTAAGATACGTGCGCATCTGTCCATACCCTTATGGCTCCCACTGATGAGACCTTAGTGAAGGTCAAAACTGGTCTGGATAATGGCCTTTCTCATAATGCACTATCTGATCAAAAGTATTTAGACACCTACTTGAAGCTGTAATCAGGCTATTCCTGTGACACACTTTCCAGTAGTGGACATGAATACGGGCCTGGGTCCACCCTTTGCTTCTATGACAGCACTAACTTTGCCAGGGAGACTTTCCACCAGGTATCGGAATGTCTCTGGAGGAATGGCAGCCCATTCTTCCTGAAGAGCTGTAGCCAGAGCAGTTCGTGATGTAGGTCATTGGGGTCTGGAGGGAAGTTAGCGTTCTCATTCATCCCAAAGGTGTTCTATGGGATTCAGGTCAGGGCTCTGGGCCAGCCAGTCCATTTCTGGAATGTTATTGTCCACAAACCATTCCCTCACAGACCTTGCTTTATGACAGGTAGCATTGTCATGCTTATACAGACAATAGTCATCACCAAATTGATCTTCTACCATAGACATCTTGGAACGCAACAGATCAAAATGTTCTTCTGCATTTAGATTTCTGTGTAGATTTATGAGAGGGCCAAGTCCATTCCATGAAATTACCCCCACACTGTAATGCCACCTCCTCCAAATTTCACTGTTGGCACCACACACACTTGCAGGAATCGTTCTCCAGGCATTTGCCACATTCAGATCCTCCCATCAGACTGCCACATGGTAAAGCATGATTCAACACTCCAAATCACATGTTTCCAGTTGTCCAATGTCCAGTGGTGTCGCTCTTTACACCACTGCAGGCGGTGCTTAGTGTTCACAGGAGAAATGTTTGGTTTATAGGCAGCTGCTCGACCATGAAACCCCATTCCTCTTAACTCTCGACGCATAGTCATGGTGCTGGCTAGACAGTTAGTAGCACTGCAGAACTCCTGGGTGATTGTTTCACTCGATGTCTGACGATTTCCAGTGATTTCTTAGTGTTCACAGGAGAAATGTTTGGTTTATGGGCAGCTGCTCGATCATGGAACCCCATTCCTCTTAACTCTCGACGCATAGTCATGGTGCTGGCTAGACAGTTAGTAGCACTGCAGAACTCCTGGGTGATTGTTTCACTCGATGTCTGGCGATTTCCACAAACCACCTTATTCAACACTCGACGGTCTCTGTCTGTCATTAAATGCGGCTTACCCGACCGTGGTTTTGTTGTTGTGCCTTCATGATTCCACTTCACAATCATGTCACCAATTGTTGACTTGGGCAACTTGAGGAGGGTTGAAATGTCTGACAGATTTCTTACTGATGTGGCTACCAATAACTAGTCCACATTTGAAGTTACTGATAATTCTGCTCATACTTCTTATCACTGAACAACACACAGCTCCATGCCTCCTTTTATACTGGTAAGTGAAGTCATAGTGACATCTAGATGTCAGTTTACAAATTACAGAGGGGTTTCCAGATACTTTTGATGAGATAGTGTATATGTCTGTAAGAATACATGTCCCTAATCCTAATGCTATTTACTGAAATATCTAATATGAAATAACTAATGAAAATCCTGTGGAAGCTACGGTCGGTTTTTTTGGTTTACAGGATGAAAAACCTAAGTATCTGGGAGAAACAACCTGCTTGCCCATTCAAGAGATCGACTAACTCGGAAACCAGTCAACAAAGATGCTTAGAGTTCCTCTAGTTGTCAACTAGAATTAAACTTATGATGCCCTTTCTGGGTGTCTGGCTCAGTGGAAGGCACATCCACTGAGCTACACATGCAATATGGGTTCTTGCGTCTCTAGGAGGAAAAGCCTGTTTGCCCATACTAGAGATCAGCTAACTTGGGAACTGGTCAAAAAAGGCTTAGTAAAAGTTTCCCCTAGTCATCAACTAGAATTGAACTTACAATGCCCTTTCTTCAGGCAGATTACACAAATCGTAAATTTTTGATGTACACATTTTTCTACCAATGCTTTCTGTGGGCATTGTTTAATTGAATTGCCATAGGATTAATATATCTATCATTAACAAAGCTGTCAATTAACACATCTTTATTTTTTGGTTGTAAAGTAATTTGATTTTATTCTGTTGACCAACACATCATTCTCGTTAACCATAATAATATATTATTGAAGATGATTTACTGACCAAGTAACGTATTAACTACACTGTTGTTGATGAGAATGTCAACTTTTCTTTCATTTCTAATTTATTAACAAATAAATCTTTATTCATAGCTGATGCTTTTTTATAACAACTTTGAATGTATTTTGAATGGTATCACATTCTTTTATACAAATGCACAAACTTTTAAAAATATTGTGGCTTTCTGAGTCTAGGATGATGATGTTCATGATATCAGAATGCATAGTGGTAATTATGTTGTCAGAAGAGACTGATTAGTTAAAAAAAAAAAAAAAAAAAAAGGAGGGAGCATGCTACCACTTTCAGAGATTTAGACTCAGATCGATGACATACCCAATCCCTATTTGGGATATTAAGACAGTGTGGTGCATGATAATTATGGGGTCTATATAGTGGAGGGCAAGAGTTTTTTTTTTTAATGTATATATATTTATTATTATTATTATTAGATACTTCCAGGGAGTCCAAAAACTCATCGAGGGAGGGCACCTGCTCTACAACTCTGTCTCCACCACTCAATACACCAACTGACCGCAACTACACCAATGCCATCTACCGCCAACCACTGCCACTAGTATTTCCAAAGACAATCACAAACATCTATGCCTGCAGCGGAATTTGAACTTGCAGCCGTTTGGCTGGAGAGCAGATATGCTAACCACTTGGCCAGCCAGCCTGGCATATTAAAAAAAAAATATTATTACTACTCCATGGCTGGAACTGTTGTGGGTGCCATGACTGTGAATGAGTTCACAGTCATGACACCCACAACAGACTCTGGCAACCTATTCCAGTCATTCACTACTCTCCAAGCAAAAAATTTAGTTCTAACATCCTTGCTAACTACACTCTTACTCAGTTTCCATGGATGGCTCTTAGTTCTCCCACCAACACCTGTTCAAAAAAATTTCTCTGAATTAATCTTGTAAGAACCCCCTCAGTAATTTGTTTGTCTCAATCATATCACCCCTTTTCTGGCTATCAACTAGTTTCTGTTACCCACAAATGTTCAATCTGTTTGCTTAAGGTTCATTCCGTAGACCTGCTACCATCTTGGTCATTCATCTCTGAATCCTCTCCACTTCCTCCTCCTCATGAAGAAACCCTGGTGCCTAGATCTGTGCACAGTAGTCAAGATGGGATCTTATTAAGGCTTGATAAAGAAAAAACAATTACCTGCTTGTCTCTGTTTGTCAACGTATTCTTCAATAACCAAGTGATCTAATGAGCTGCTTTAGCCACTTTTGATTATTAAAATTTACTTATAATCATTATCTAATTGGAAATTATTAAATGTGCTTGTATTTTTTGTGTTGTTATAATAATAAAGAAATAAGGTGCGAGGATGAATAAGAATGAGAAGATATGCTGAGTAAATTTGCACAAGCTATCCTAAGTCAGTGGAAATCATAGTATGCATACCAATTTGGCTACCGTGGCAATTAATCAGTATATATGGTTCACCTGCTGTTCATTTCCTCTACCCAATCATTGAATTGGTCTCATACTGTGGCTGTATAGTTTTTTGAATGCTGGATACTCTAATTTTTCTCTTCATATGCATAAAATTGACTTGAAACACATTTTGATTTTAGTTATGTATATATCCTGGTATAAATATAAATTTGGATAGAGTAATCTACCATTTATTTGACCTTCAAAACAACGATCTTTCAATTAACCGACCCTTGTATGTCAACTGACTTCTCTATAGAGCACCATGTAATAGTACTTCAATTATCTTACTCTTCAGTTATCCAAACTCGCTGTTCTGATAATTGAAGAGTCATGCTATTGCCATCCTTGATAATAATGATGTAAAATATCTTATTTTGCTTCTGTATGTTCCATTCAGAAAAGAAAAAATTTTTATTATTACCGTTACATGACACCTCTAAGGAGTCATTGTGTGAAAACGCTACACCACCTGTCTACACTATGTAACCCTCCGCCTACACTATACCATTTTCAACCAACAGGTTGAAAATGGTATAATGTAGACCCTCCCTCTCCATGTCACCCCAATTTTCTAGGAGGGAAAACACCTACCACCTCTGTATGAGATCAAATAGTTTGCCTTCAGTGAAAAAGGGCATATATGCCTTTTTTTTTTCTGAAGACAAACTGGATTCTTCTCATCATTATGACCAGAATCGAAACTCAGATCTTTTCCATTCAAAGGACAGTTTGTTGCGTCATTCTTCTAACTACAGAGGAATTTTACCCTAAACATAGATTAGTACTCAATTATAATGAAATTTCATATAATCAATAAACAGAAAATTAATTGTAAATGAAAATATTATTTTTATTTCCATAGATTTTTTCAGAAAAGTACTAAAGAATTACTTCTTGCAAGAGCGGTTTTAATCGACACAGAACCAAAGGTAAGAGAATTCTTGTAATGCTGAATATCTTTGAATATTAATAAGAATTTAACCCATTGTTAATGCTAGATAACTAAATTAAACCTGATTTAATTGAGTTATTTAGCATTAACAATTAAATTAATCCACTTAAACAATTAAGTACCTTCTGGATTTCTGTTTAGGACACAGATTTAGTTATTACTGACACCATGTTCCAACATAAAAATGGGCACACATTCACTTGGTGAAAATATGCAAGAAATAAGAAAAATCTCATTGACTATGTTATTGTTGAGAGTGACATTTTCCCACTGGTTCAGGACACAAGAGTATGCAGGGGATTTGAAATTGGAAGTGATCACCATTTACAGTGATTAAAGGAATTATCACCAAATCCAAATCAGACTTTGAAAGGGCCAGATGCTGCAAACTCACCTCCTGTCCAAATGGTGGTCTCTCCTTCTGGTCTCTTGCCAAGGCCATTGGGTGCAACTTTTGCCCTCCCAGATTTCCACTACTGTCACATTCAGATGGTACTGTTTTCATCCTCACCTAAAGACAAGACTGATTTACTGGCATCACTCTTCTTTTCCAATTCCTGCATTGATCACCAGGGCAAAGTTCCCACCACTCTATTGAGAACTGCTCTCTCTCTCCCTCCCTCTCCATGTCACTCATAGCATTCCACCTTTAGAAATCCAAAGAATCCTTAATAGCCTGAACTTAAATAGCATCTGGTTCTGATGGTATCCCATCCCTGTTGTGTTAAAAACTTGTGCCCCAGAACTAACACCTATCCCTATTCAACTGGACAGCTATCCTACAACATGGCATCAGGTCCACATCCAGCCCATCCCAAAGAAAGATGATAAAGGTCAACCAACAAACTACCATCCAATTGCTCTCACTTTTGTTCTCTTTAAAATTATCGAGAATTATCTAAAATTATATCAACAAACAACTTTTGAACCACCTAGAGACCTATCAACTGATCAGTGACTACTAGTATAGATTCTGCCCCTCGCGATCTACAGCTGATCCTCTAGCTTTCACCACCCACCTCTGGACTCAAGCCATAGAAAAATTTGTAGAAACTCGTGGTTGTCCTTGACATTTCAAAGGCATTTGATTGAGGTTGTCACTGAGGCCTGCTTAAACTCAACTGGATCGTCAGCTTTCTCACTGGTCGCTCATTACATGTCATTGTAAACGGTTCCTTTCCTCAGATTTCCCCACAAATGCAGGATTATCCCCCTCCCAGGTTCTGTTCTTTCAGCCACTCTCTTCCTCTTTTATATAAATGACCTGCTCTCAGAGACTTCCAATCTTATCACTGTCATTCATCATCAATATGGATCATATTATGAAGGATTGGCACTAAACCTGATATCAAAATTAGTTATTCACATTTGGAATCATTGTACACTGTATGGTCACTTCTGTACCTCAGAGTTTTGGGAGTGAATTTGTTTGCCAGAAGAGGTGGTAGGGTTGCAGATGCCCTTTCCACACAGAGTTGGCAGGACAGTCAAAAACACCTCATCACTGATATATTGCCCACATTGGAATTCAAACCCACATCCTCATGGCTGGAGAGTGGATATGCTAAGCACTCAGCCAACCAGGCCAGCATATCAAAATTAGAGATGCGATGTTATACTTCTAAATGCATCCAGTGCAATTCTGTAGGATTCCCTGATTACGTTGAATGATTGTAATAAATTTGGTATGAAAATTGACAATAAAAAAATGATGAAAATAGGAGGAAGCATTGAAAACAGAAACTGTATCCTGAATAGAAAACCCATGAAACAAGTGAAACATTTCATCTATTTAGTCACAGTTTTTAGTGAAGATTACAAATTATTAAATTTGGAAATAGACAGAAGAATTAGCAAATGCAGGATGGTTGGAAGTCAACTGAATAAATGTATATGAAAATTTGCATTTTCATTTACAAAATTATATGAAATTAGTGAAAGCACTAAATTAGCTTTATACAAGACATTGTTGTGATTTGCCATAAATCTACGCACATCTATGTATACACAAAGATTCGCACCAATATCCAACACAAAAAAATAGGGGTCATCAGTGCCTTCAAAGAAAGAACCCTAATAATTTGCTCTGATTAGCAGTAGCTAAAGAATGAGTATGAAATTATAAAGAATGACTATAACAGAAAAACAGTTCACAAGATCCTAATGCAACTAATGATAAAATAAGATTACAAAACTGCCTTAGCCATACTGTACATTAGGGAAATATCAGAAAAATAGAACACTGTATGAATATAATATTAAGGCAACATTTAAACCTCCCACAAAATTTGAAAACATACTTAGCGCATGTAAAGATCTCCTTCCTTGCCTTGCGTAGTTAGGGGTCTACAGATTCCAATGCACCTGAAACTTACCCTATAGGGCAATATTTCCCAACTTTTTTGGATCAATGCCTCAAAGATTTTGATTCCCCCCCCCCCCCCCCCCCCACGGACACTGGTGAGTGTT
This sequence comes from Typopeltis vanoorti, assembly GCF_054136105.1. Lineage (NCBI taxonomy): Eukaryota > Metazoa > Arthropoda > Arachnida > Uropygi > Thelyphonidae > Typopeltis > Typopeltis vanoorti. The sequence goes on from NC_143568.1 coordinate 110,142,140, forward strand.
TTGAGTATATCAGTGATGAGGTGACGAATGCAACATCATTTTCTAATTGCCCCCCTGTGGGGCATATGCCCCACGTTGAGAAACACTGCTATAGGGAAAACAGTGCACAATTCAAGTAAGAAAATATGAACACAGATGACACATCCAGTTCCTTCATTATTAAAACAGGCCTTTCTGATCATGCATTCCAAACATGTCACAGAATTAATTGGATAGGCACTAAATACCGTATTTGCTGGCGTATAAGATGCACTTTTTTTCTTTGAAAATAGGTCTGAAAAACAGGGTGCGTCTTATACGCCAGTACTCAGGTTTTTATTACTTTCATTTCTGGAAATTTTCTCTGTTCCGAGTTACGTGATTTCTTTCTTTCTTGCTTCCTTGTGGTGTGTGAGATCATTCCAGTCTATCCATAACTGGAATACATTCTAGTATTCTGGTTATGGATAGATAACATTTGGTCTAGTCATTCTTGCGGACTGTTGAAGAAGCCTGCCCTGCTAGTATGGGATCAGTTTCGTTCTCACAGAAGAGAAGATGTTAAAAATAAACTCATGGAATTGAAAACTCAGTTAGCTGTAGTTCCAGGGGGTCTAACTAGTCAGCTTCAACCTTCAGATGTCTGTATTAAGAAACCATTTAAGGGATTTATGAAGAAGTGGAACAGCTGGATGCAGTCTTCAGATTTTAAGATTATACTATCAGGAAGAAGGAAAAGGCCTAGCATTTGAGTGGGTCAAAGCTTGATGAAATGCTGTGAAAACTGTTACAGTGGTTAAATCATTTAAGAAGTGTGGCATTAGTAATGCACTGGGTGGTACAGAGGACAATTTGTTGAATGAGGACTCAGATTAGAAGAGGCTTTAAGTGTCTCTTCATTTAGCTCTGGAGATGAATTTCTGGGTTTTGACAAAGAAGATTAAAAGGTGGGTACTCTTTTTTAGTTAGATTAGGTATTTGTTGAAAGCAGACCTACTTATTACTTTATATTTGAAATACTGTAAATTCATTATAATATTCAGTGATAAAGTTTTTTTCCTAAAAAATGTGTACAAAAAAGGTGGTGCGTCTTATATGCCGTCAAATATGGTAATTACACAGCACTAAAATTCGGTTTGATGAAAATTCAAAGAAGCTTGTGAGATGCTGATTCATCATTCGTGTTGAGACTGGGTCAGTCTCAACATGAATGATGGATTAGCAATTCCAAGAGTTTGGAAGACCCATGTACAACCATATAGCATTCAGATATAGAACATCAGAAAATGAGATTGCAGAACCCAACACAAGAAAACTGGACAGAACCTAAAGATAACAGGACTGTAGAGTAGAAATTGATGTAGTTCAGCTTTCTTTTAATATTTTTTATCATTTTTATTTTATTATACTTTTTTAAAATAATTTTTTGATTTAATTTAATTTTTTTGTAATTTAAAAAAATATTTTTTTTATTTTACATTTTACTCTTCCCATCTTTCAACTCTCACCAGAAGTCAGGCTTGTATAAACAGTTAACAAAGCAGTTGTACTATAGATTACTTATGTGTATTGTGATGTAGTTTGTGTTTTAGTTCATGTATATCCACATGGTTAGCCGAGTGGTTACTCATTCCGCAACCATATGCTTGGGAAAGGAGTGTCATGCATTCGATTCTCGTTGCCAACATGAGGAGCTATGGATCTCTCTCAGACATAGCCAAGTTAGCTGGTCTTGGGCATGGACTGCAGGGTTTTTCTCCCCAGTTTATCTGGGGTTTTTCCTCTCTACAAAGCAGGCAAACCAGTCTTAAGAACACAATGCTCACAGACAATTACACATGGTTGAGCTTGGGGGTAACTACTCCACTTCATAGTGAGTTATGCAAAAATGGGGGTCCAAGGCCCTACATGGGGCTGTAGTTCCGAAGAAGAGGTTCATGTGTGTGTATATATATATATATATATATACTAGGGGGGCTTGGCCCAACGCCTACGGTGCCCAAACCCCCGAGTTCCGGACTGGTAGGCCGGTTCTCCTTGAATTCTGAAGACTCGACACTCAGGATAGCCCCTGAGTTTCAAAACGTTTCAAATAACTTGACAAAAAACGTGACACAAAAAACGTTACAATAAAAGGCTTATCATTTTATATTATAGGGTAGATATATATTCCTGATGGTGACCTTGGTATGGATGTCAAAATGTTGTGCATTATTTTTCTTAGTTGTCAGTGAAGTAATTGCTCTATTGCATGTGTTCTTGTTTCTGTAAATTCTACACAATGAATGCTGACTGCCATGTAACCTTGAGAAAAAGATTTGATCACAGACCGTAGACCACAGATTGATCTACAAGAGTTCTATGAGAGCTCTGAGAAAGACTAGGGGAGTCAACAGATGGCATCAATGGCAGTATTATATTAATAACCAGGATATCCAGAAAGAGTTTGACATTGTTAGCATTCAGGAATGTGTTAGAAGAGTTAATCCCAGGTGGTATGGCTAGTTACAGAATGAGATCAGAAACATTAGTGAAACAAGTGTTCTTTACAAGGATGGCCATAAAAAAAAAACAGAGAAAAACTAAGATCTAGGTGGGTTGATGCAGTAAAACGTGCCTTAGAAGACAGAAGTATAAGATCTGATAATAGTCTTGTCAGATAACAGATTCATTTTGAAGAAAATTGTTAATAGGAAGTTAGTACTAGATGAAAATTTATTATTATTATTATTATTACAATTATTATTACAGGGAGTCCAAAGACTCATCAAGGGAGGGTACCTACTCTACAACTCTCCGTATCCACCAACTGCAACTACCTTCATCTACACCAACACCATCTATCGCCGACTACCACTATTAGTATTTTCACAGACAAACATCCATGCCCACAGTGGGATTCGAACCCACAGCCTTTGGCTGGAGAGCAGATACGCTAACCACTCAGCCAACCAGGCTGGCAGAAGTTATATCATTACTATCATAATATCCTGTGCAACCCTTCCCTCCCAAGGACATATATCAGGAATTTGATGATGAAAACTTAATCCACTTAAAATTTAAACTGAATTGTTAACACTTAAATGCTTATTTATCATTTAACATTTGCCTTACCCTTTTTTAAATTTAATTTATAAAATTAAAAATTTTGATAAACAATTCTATGTGACCACAATATCTAAAAAATGCAAAAATATAACTCTCATTTACAAAATATTTTGAGAACAATATTAATGGTTTATTGGAAAGTTGCTATTCGTAGTCAATCATTGAACAAGATAAAAAAAAGGTTTTGTGTTGTTCCACTAGCAGCATTAAGAGTACTACTGGGGAGTTGGTTGGTTAGAGTATAGCTACTAACATTAGATCTCCATGGACTCAAATCTTTACTTTGGGTGGTCCTCATTGTCACATGCAAAGATCATTACATGTGTTAAATTACTTCACTGTTTCCATACTCACTGCACTTGCAGGAAATGTATACCACCGACGATGGTCTGCTATTTCCAGACCGAAATATTTGGTTAAATAAATATCTTTCTTGTGATTACGTGATTATATCATTCAGTCTTATGTCGCAAGTATCCTTAAAACAACAAATGTATACCACTCGCCATGCAAAAAAAAAAAAAAAAAAAAAACTGCTCCTTACACCTTTTTCACACCCTTTTATATAGCTTCTAGGGATCACCTGTTATTTTGCCCTTGTCTTTCTTCATTCCTTGAAACTCTTTTTCACATTAATCTGTTAACAATTTCCTTACTTACTTAGATTTCAATCAATCCCTTCCTATCTACCAGTTTCTTCAAAACACTCCCTCAATCTTTCTTTATCCAGATAGACCTGATAGCACATCACTATATCCCCTTGAAAACCAGGTGACCAACTCTCATGCAGTAATTCACATACAGCTTGACAGGGCCATATACAGTGTGATCAAGGATTTATACAGTGGAACCATAAGTTGTTTATTCTTTTTGTCAATTGTGATATCCTCACAATTCTAGCAAAGTGGTCCCTTTCCTAGAAATATCCTGTCCTTTCCACCATCATTTCCAGATTCTTTATTTCCTCTTCTCTTTCAAGTTATACTCATCTGATAATATTTTGTTGTTCTTTCATATATCCCTTGCATATTTTGTCCTTATCTTCATTTTATTTACTGATGTATACATTCTCTATATGTCAGTTTATCCTGTCTATTATGAAAGGCATCTCAGTAATTTGTTAAAATGTTGGACAGCAATTGCTCTTGTTTTACCAGGCCTAGCAAATATAGTAATAATGTTTGCCAATTCTGGAGCAGCAACCATGGAAGTACCTGTAGAAGAGTGACAGAGCTGAAACACTGCACTTATGGAATAAGAGGTTGAAGTGAGCCTATGAGGGAAGGATCATCTCTCAGCTGAATTGCTCTCCTCTGGACAGCACCAAGAATTTTTAAGTAGGTTTTAGGTGCACCACCCCAAATGTATGAACTATAATCTAAGGATGGGCAAATTCGGAATTTGATTAGTAGGTGGGTGGGTGTAAAATAGCTTCTTGGGCAGAAAATAATGCCTAGTTTTTTAGAGGCTGAGGAAGCTTGATGTGATATGTTTGTGCCAAGAGAAGTTGGAGGTAAATGTCAGTCAAAGCAGAGGGATAGATCCTGTCTAGTGATGTGTGTATTACTGAGAATGAGGGTAAGTGAGCTGAGATCCCTTTTGCAAGAGAAAAGGCAGGACTGCATTTTGGCAACATTGAAGATCACTAGGTTATCCTTGTTTCACTAAAGGATGGTATGGAGATCTGTGTTTTAAGGCACTGGTTGCAGATGATCTTGATGTAAGGGATGTCTGGGAACTGCATCATGGTTTGTCAAAGGAGCAGGATGAGTGGAGAGTGCTATCATTGGCAAAGCTATGGATAGGATGTGGTAATTGAGAGTAATTATGTACAAGAGAAAGAGTGGTGGGAGAACGGAGCCCTCAGGTACTCCTGTATTGGTGGCAAAGCTTGAAGAGAGGGTGTCTTCCACCATGACAGACAGTGAGCAACCAGAGAGAAAGCTGGCTATCCAGTTACAGAGGGTGGCAGGTAGGCCAAAGGAAGGGAGTTTGCGAAGCTGACCTTGATGCCAAACGCAATCGAAAGCCTTGGAAACATCAAGGGTAATAGCACGTTTCTCTGAACCTTTCCATTGCATGTTTCCAATAGTAAGTGATGTAGGCTAAGATATCAGCCATGGATCTAGATTGGCAGAATCCATATTGGTTGTCGCTGATTTGCTGGTAAGCTTCTAGTTAGTGAAGAAGTTGACCATTTGATAACTTTCTCTATTATTTTGAAGAGGATAAAGGTGATGACAATTGTCAGTAGTTGGATGGTAGACTTTTGTCTCCCTTTTTTGGAATGGGTTGAATATATACATTTCCATGAGATAGAATAGGTTGCAGCTGAGTATAGAAGATTGAAGAGACAATAGGGGACAGGTGTTAGCTCTGGAGCACAATGTTTGAGTACGATAGGAGAGATACTATCAGGACCAGACAACTTTGTAGGGTTCAGGTTGTCTAATATTCTTCTTATGTCTTTCTGCTGAAAGGCCACAGGAGGCATATGGTGCTCAGTTGCTGGTATGGAAGGAGGTGATTTGTGATCATTATCTATGCAGGAGTCACAGAGGAAAAGAGTGATACTAGGAGATCAGCTTTTTCTTTAGGTGCTGTAACAGTCTTTCTGCTGAAAGGCCACAGGATGCATATGATGCTCAGTTGCTGGTGTGGAAGGAGGTGATTTGTGATCATTATCTCCACAGGAATCGCAGAGTAAAAGAGTGATGCTAGGGTCAGCTTTTTCTTTAGGTGTCATCTGGATGGGAAAAAGCAGTGGGAGCACAAGTGAGCAGAAATAGCATCCATTGGCTTTTTTGAGGGATCAGAAGGCACGGCTACCATTTGAACAAGAGAAGAGTTTGCTGTTGGATTTGCTGATAGTTAATTGGCATTTATTGCATGCTTCTGAATAGGCTTAGTATGAAGCTTGGGTTCTTGATGCAAGCCACATGTGGTAAGCTGATTTTTTTTCTTCTACTGCTTTCATACATCATCTGTTGAATCAGGTCTTGTAAGTGGATGAAAATTTTAGATGAAATCATGCCCTTGAGGATGATTTTTGTGACTCATTCAGTGCAGGTGTCTGGGTTAGAAGAACAGAAACAATAGTCATGCAATGGTCTCCAGATGGTTCTAGAGACCATCCCACTTTGTAGTGCCAGAGGGCACAAGGTTGGATGTGGTCAGAGAAAGGGGCCTTCTGTGAGACTGGAAACATGCACTAGATTCTGGTCTGAGTTGCAGAGAGGGGAGAGAGAACTTCTACAGTGTGTCTGGAACTAGTTAATAAAAGATCAAGGGTATTGGGAGAGTGGAGGGGATTATCTGGAATTTGCATATGTAGCTGCACGATTTCCTTCAGATTGTTGCTTATAGCAAAAATTTCTGCATCATGTCTGGCTTAATCTCTGTAGTGTTGGAGAAGGGGAGCTAGGTGGAGTTGTGGAACATTCAGGTCACTGCAGATTATGACTTCATTGTTTGGGCAGCTGGATTGTAGATGATAATTTTGTGGAGAGGATGATGAAAAGTTTTTGTGGTTTTTAGAGATTAGAGACCCGTAAATACAGCAGATGAATATTACTAAGTGGAGCAAGGAAAACTTCAGCCAGAAGAGGTCATGAGCAGGGGATTCGAAATGGGGTATTTTCTGGTAAGTTTCTAGAATCATAATTTGGGCATTGAAGGTGAACTGTGGTTGATGTAGCTATAATTTGTGTTTCTGTTAAGAGTAGGAGGTCTGGTTTGGATGTCTGTAAGTGGTGAAGAATGTTGTTTATGTTGGAATTTATGCTATAGATGTTTATAAAGTGGATATGGAAATGATTTTTTTTTTTTTTTTTTTTTTTTGATAGGAATCCTTGTAAATTTGGAATATTGTGTTTGGTTTGAATTGTTTGGATGAACTGGTTGTTGAGGGGGATTTATTATGTCCTTAGTGTTGTGTCATTGTTTGTCTGTTTCATTTTTGGTTTGTCATTAGATGAAAGGAAAGAGTGGGGATATGCAGTGGTGGGGAGGGAGGGAGATAGACTTGTGAACATGACACCCATACAGACAGTGACCAGTCTCCTTGCCATTCCGTGGCCTTGATGGTGTCTCCCATGTACTACTTTGACTCCCTCACCAGACATGACCTGGCAGAGTTTGTGGCATCAGGATTATGTGCCATTTGACTGGGAATGTATGCTATCTGGCGGTCAGGCATTACCACTGGTTTATCTGCTATATCCTCAAAATGGGGGAGTGCCTGGTCTCTAAGTATGTTAGTCATGTCCTTGAAGGGTATCACTCACACTGCATGGAGAAGGGGGTGGAACCCCCCCCCCTTGCTTTGGAGGTCAAACATAGCATTCACCACTTCTGACCCTCAATAAGCAGGATGGTGGTGTTTCACCAGATGAAGGTCATCTTCCTCCTAGTCTAGTTGGCATTTCCTCTTAACTAGGAAGATATCCTTTTGCACTAGGAAGATATCTGCAATGCTCACTACAAACGCTAGAGCCCCTTTTATGGAAATAGGCTACACCACAGGAAGGCAAGATTGACTCGACAGGGAGAGGCTGTATATAGCACATCCCTAACCGTTAGTGGTCCAAATCATCTTCATGTATTGTTTTTTATCGATCTCTGTCTTCAGGTTTTCTTCCTATCATAATATTTCTCCTGGTCATTTTCTGAAGGCCCCCATGATAGTGCTCATTAGTTGGCAAGGCATACTGGTTTAAATTTAAAGCCTGCTGTAGGCTTGGATGTTTGTGAATGTCTCCCATCTGAAGGCATTTACTAGTGTATTTCATTGCCTAGTGGAGACCACTGCCTTCCTTATTGGAGGCTTGAATGTTCCACATTTGGTTTCTAGAACAGCGTTTCTGGATTATGTTAAAAAAAATATATATATATATACACGACAAAAAAAGTGAAAAAATTACAAAAAAATCTGTTAATCCATCCAGTTTACTAATGTACTGTTGGCGTATATTCTTTTTGTGGGTTGGAGCAACATTAAAAAACAATGCATAATCTCTCCAGAAAGTACATAATACAAATTTTTGTCTATGATATATTTTGTAGATCAGTATTGCAGCAGTAAATTATCAATGATTTATTTTATTTTAATCATTTAGCTCAGTTTTTTGATAATTTAAAACACAACAACCAAATTTTTGTTTATTTTAAAGGTTGTACAAGAAATTAAAGTTGCAGCCAAACAATATGGCACGTGGCAATATCATCCTGATAGATATTATGTTCAACGACAAGGAGCTGCTAATAACTGGGCTTATGGATATTCCAGATATGGTTCTGAGGCACAGGAAGAGGTCTTGGAAATACTTAGGAAAGAAGTGGAATGCTGTGACTGGTTAAGTGGTTTTCTACAGTTAATGTCTGTAGCTGGAGGGACTGGCAGTGGCCTTGGTACATTTTTGACAGAGCAAATAAGAGATGCTTATCCTAAAACTTGCTTATTAAATCAGGTTAGTTTGTGTTGGCTACGGACAGGGCTGTAATTACACTTTACATAAGGCTGGTGGCCTTATGTAAAGTGTAAACCCGAGGCCCTAATTTTTCAGCCCCCCCCCCCAAGCTAGAGCCTTGTGTGCCTGTACATAAGTACGGCCTTATCTACAGGCACATGTACTTTATAACAATATTATTTAATCTTATTTTATTTATTTATTTTACAATCAGCAGTATTTTACAATTGTCACAATTAATTTTACAATTATCTGAGCTAGTAGGAAAATCTAAGGTAACCATTCGCCATGGCAGTCAATGACCAGAGAGGAAACTAGCAATCTGTTTTAAGTCATTAGAAATAAGTGTTTTTAATAAACATGCAACATTACTATTTTTTTTTTTTTATTTATGTAGTTACATGTTTATTTGTTATTTATCTGTTTAATTTTGATTTGCTGTAATGGTGCTCGTGGATGCCTAACTCTTCACCTAAATATCACATGTATCACATCATAAACTTTATTGTAATACATTTAACTTCAAATATTCTATTTAACTTTGTATGTTATTAACATCTTTATACAATAATTATTGGCACTGATAGTAACTGGGTCTTAGCATAAAATTCTGAAAGAAATAAAGTTTTTGTAAGAGATCCTGTAAACATTTTCATCATGTTCTTAACTCTTGTTTCAGGATGTTCTCACAAATAATTTATGGTTCCACAGCACTGGTATGGTTGGCTGAGCAGAGTTGAAGAACAAAAATGCTCTTCAACTGACAGGCTATCTTGCATTTGGAGACCTGAAGTGGCTTATGAAAAAAAAGTTCCATTTCTGGTCTCTGGAGCATTGTTTCTGACTTATCCAACCCTTAGTCCCCACACATACATGGGTTCACATGAAAAAAAAAGTTTTTGGAATGTTTAACATGGACACTAGCCACAGATTAATTCACTGTATGATTCATTCTTGATTTTTTTTTCATATGAATTCTAAAGCAATATTACTTGTTTGTGTTTATTAAAAACATGAATAATGAACACATGAAACAAGGTTTATTGGTTCTTATATTTTGCTTCCTGTTAAAAGGGCATCTATAAAGAGAGAATGCACTAATGGTAAAACAACATTGAAAAGGTGACATACATCAAGTATCATAAGTTTACACCTGATATACTATAAAAATGGAGGAAAACTCACATTGAAACTTATTTATTGTAGAATTTTTGCCTAAGTGTCATAGACATCTTCAGTACAGGATTATAGAACACAATCATACATTAACAGACAATTCTAAAAAGTGCCACCTTAGTAGCTAATGTAAATTTAATTATCTTACATTAGCTAATGAAAAACCAGCTAATCTAAGATGATTAAAATGGTCTGTAAAATAAAGTTTTTTTTTTTTTTTTTTTTAAATCTGCTAATCTTTTTTATCTCCCATAAAGGAGATAGTTTTAGATTGTTGTAACTTAAACAGATCCAATTGTTCTACATCTATCTCCATAAAGGAGGTAGTTTAGATTGTTGTAACTTAAACAGATCCAATTGTCTACATCTATATCTATAAAAGAGGTAGATGTAGACAATTGGATCTGTTTAAGTTATAACATAAGAGTAAAGTTTCACACTTTTCTTTGTAAAGATGTTCTCTGAGGAAACAACTTTTATGAAGGACTCTTGTCTTGTTCCGATGAACGCTATGTTTAGTACAGGTAGCATGCTCAGCAAGTATAGACCAGTGATTCCCAACCTTTTCCACTTGTGTATCCCTTTTAAACCCATTTCTATAAATTGTACCCCTTGTTTTTAAAATAGCTGTTTTTAAATATTGACACTTTTGTTCAGTGCCTATCTTAATGTAATGCACTTACTTATGCTCAGTCAATAACTGAACTAATAATGCATCTAAAGTCAATAATGCATGCTGATGTCATTGGACACCAAATTTAGTGAATTCAAAATATCTGATATTTCTTTGGTGTCTAAAAAATTAGGATTCCTCTTTTGCTCAAGGTTGAACAGTTTTTAACCTTGTTTAGTTAACAAAATCCATCCATCCATTGAGTACTGCTCACACACATTTGGGGCAGTGTTCCAAAAGTTTCCTAAAAATACTTGACACAATACAGAAGAGAGCAATCAGACTCATTAATGCCCCATCTCTGACCGACTCACTCCAACCACTTTTGCATAAGTATTTATTATCTGCTGCATGCATAAATATTTTCATGGCAAATGTTCATTGATAATTTCTGTTCTCTCTCTCTCTCTAACAAATCCATTGAACCACATGCAGCTGCCACCCAACATGTCTTCACAGTTCAACTCCAAACCCACAGAATAAGTTTTTTCCCCTGCTCTTTCATTCCAACTGCTGCTGCGCTCTGTAACAGCCTCTCCTCCTTACTCAAATCTCTTTCCATACATAGCACTAATGTACTGTAGGTTGACCAACCAGCCTCTCGGTATGGATCCAAAATAAAAATAAATGTTAATAAATGCTATTTGTTGTTTGGAGTTATGTTTATTAAAAGAACACATAAGACCACAGTAATAATTTTTTAATTAATAAGGTACAGATATTTCATACTAAAACTAATAGTATATCTTCAGTGTCACATAAACAGTTATAGGAATGGAATACAAGTAACGAACATTCGGTGGATCACCTATTAAAATACAATTGTTGCTGCATACCAGAAGCAATAGAAAATAATAATTAATTAATATTTAAGATAATTGTTTGTTTGTTTTTTTATTGATTACATAAAATAAAAGTCTCCCAGATCTTTGTGAGAGAGAGAGAGAGAGAGAGACGATCATTTCGGTTTAAATTCGGTCGGTGTAAAATAGCTTCACAACTTTCTTTAAAAAGGTGTTCATATTTGAACCTGCATCTACGGAGGAGAATAGTTTTATCCCACTGGATATTATGAGTAGTGTTAATACTGTATTGTGCTAGACCAGACTTCTGAGGTTTGTTGTATTCAATATAATATTGATGTTCTTTAATTTTTTTTTTTTCCACAGAACAGCCAGTTTGTCCAAAATAAGAAACATTGCATTCACATGGTATTTAGTAAACACCAGCCAAAGATAGAGATGACAGTTTATCTTATGTAGAAGGCAGTAAAGAGGAAATTTTGTTGATAGGAACATAAGTGGAAATCAATTGTATTTTCAAAATTATACCTATAGGTTCTGAGATTCCAGGAATGTAAGGGATTGGAACTCTGCAGACTGTTGAAGAAACCTTAGGTATTGGAACATCAAATCCAACAGATAATTGCATCTTATGTTCCAATACTTGAGGTTTCTTCAACAGTCCACAGAGTTCCAATCCCTTACATTCCAGGAATCTCAGCACCTATAGGTAGAATTTTGAAAAAGTACCAATTGATTCCCACTTATGTTCCTATCAACAAAATTTCCTCTTTATTGCCTTCTACAAAAAAATAAAATGTCATCTCTATCTTTGGCTGGCATTTATCAAATACCATGTGAATGCGATGTTTCTTATTTTGGACAAACTGGCCCTTCTGTGGAAAAAAAAAAATTAAAGAACATCAGTATTATATTGAATACAACAAACCTCAGAAGTCTGGTCTAGCACAACACAGTATTAACACTACTCATAATATCCAGTGGGATAAAGCTATTCTCCTCCGTAGATGCAGGTTCAAATATGAACACCTTTTTAAAGAAAGTTGTGAAGCTATTTTACATAGACCGAATTTAAATGGCAATGATTGTCTCTCTCTCTCTCTCTTGAAGATCTGGGAGACTTTTATTTTATGTAATCAATAAAAAAACAAACAATTATCTTAGAAAATAATAATTAATTAATATTTATCGTTTCCTAGCATGCAGCAATAATTGTATTTTAATAGATCCACCAAATGTTCGTTACTTGTATTCCATTCCTATAACTGTTTATGTGACACTGAAGATGTACTATTAGTTTTAGTATGAAATATCTGTACCTTATTAATTAAAAAGTTATTACTCTGATCTTACGTGTTCTTTTAATAATTATGCTATGCCACAGGTGCCTCTGAAAATAAAAATGGAGTTATGTTTGAAACAACTATTATTATTACGGGTATCTCCATAGAGTTAATAGATTCATTGCAGGAAACCCAAACTATGAAAACAGTATCTATCATATCTCTTCTTCAATTTCGTTTACAGACGAAGAACTCACAACTGATTAAGCAATGTATTCCACTCATTCACCAACAATTGTATTTTAATAGATCCAACGAATGTTTGTTACTTGTATTCCATTCCTATAATTGTTTATGACACTGAAGATGTACTATTAGTTTTAGTATAAAATATCTGTACCTTATTAATTAAAAAGTTATTACTGTGGTCTTATGTGTTCTTTTAATAATTATACTATACCATAGGTACCTCTAAAAATAAAAATGGAGTTATGTTTGAAACAACTATTATTATTATTATGGGTATCTCCATAGAGTTAGTAGACTCATCGCAGGAGACCCAAACTATCAAAACAATATCTATCATATCATTTCTTTAATTTCATTTACACACGAAAAACTCACAACTGAGCAATGTATTCCACTCATTCACCACGCTCCAGGCAAAAATCTCGTTCTCAACACTTTTCCTTAATTTTCAGGGATGACCTCTTATTCTTCCATCACTATCACACAGCTGAAATATTTCCCCTGCATCAATCTTATAAAACCTTTTAGTAATTTAAATGTTTCTATCATATCCCCTCTTCTCTGCCTATCAACCAACTTCTTCCTTCCACAAGCTCTCAATCTATCAATGTAGGGAGCATTTTTTACATCACTCACCAACTTAATGAACCCTCTCCACACCCTCCTCATCTCCAAGGTATCCAGGTGACCAGACTTGAGCACAGTAATCCAAATGTGGAAGCATCAATGCCTTATAAAGGGGAATAATAACCTTTTTATCTTTGGATGTTAGTGTGTACTTCAATAACCAAGTAATCCTATGTTCATTCTTGGACACCTTAGTAATGTGTCCTCTGAACTTCATCTCCCTATCCACCAACACCCCAAGTCCCCAGCCTCATCAGTCTCTTGGAGTACCAGTCCATCAATGTAGTACACAGCTGGTAATCCTTAAATCCAAAATGCATAACTTTACACTTTTTCACATTGAACTGATATCCATTACCTTTTGCAAGCTTATTTAAATCATCCTGCAAACTCTCAACATCAGCTTGATTTTTTATTGTGCTGCCCAACTTTTCATCATTAGCAAACAACTGAATATCTTCCTTCAAGCCATTTCCTATATCATTTATGTACAAATTAAACAATAATGGCTCAAGCACAGAGCCCTGAGGTGCACCACTGGTCACCTCACCCTGGGCTCTGTTCCTCCATACACTACTTTCTGGTATCTCTCCATGAACCATTTTCTTATCCGTATCACCAGTTTAGTATCCATCCCTCCATCTGCTCTAATTTGCAGAACAGCATTCCATGGGGTATCCTGTGAAAAGCCTTAGCAAAATCCAGTAGTATCACTGTGTAGCCATTTCCCTTGTCCAACTCAGATATTATTATAAAAAGTTGATAAATTGCTAAGGCAGGATCGACCTTTAACAAAACCATGTTGGCCCCTATAGAGTATCATATTCTGATCCACCCATTCTTGAATTCTGTCCTTAACAAACTTTTCCAATACTTTTACCACCACTCCTGAGATGGTGAATGGTATGTAATTAACTACTGCAGTCTTAGAGCCACCTTTATGCAAAGGAACCACTATGCCTTCCTTCCACTCCCTAGGGAACATACCCGAGTTCAAACTTAAGTTAAATAAGTAAAAGGCGTTGACAATTCCTTTGCACATTCATTCAGTACCCGAGCTGATATTCCATCTAAACCAACAGCAGTGTTTGCATTTAAATTCTGCAATATATTAAATACCTATGATTTCATTACTTCAATTCTCACATTAGTTATTGCTACAGGTACAGAGATATCCTCACTTGGGTGGTAGACTTTTGAAAAGTGATCACTCAGTAACTTGACTATTACATCTGATTTTGTCACCGCAATACCATCAGCACCCACTAAAGTTATCCTTCCGAAGTCATTCTTCCTTTTACTTGCCACATAGCAGAAGAACTCTTTGGGATTACCCTTGATCTCATTGGCTAAGGTCTTCTTATAATCTGATTTAACTTTTCTTACTATGCTGGTAACCTTCCTAGCTTGAGCCTTGTATTGCTCATGGGTGTACTGATCGCCTTTCTCCTTGTAAATTCTCCATAACATTTTTTTTTTTTTTTCAGATCAAGCTTGATACTACTACTACTCAACCATCTAGCACCTACCTTGTTTGTCTTCCTGACCATAAGAATACATTCTGATATTGCCTTCCTCAGATACCTTCCTCAGATATATATCAATACCACATGATCGCTCTCACTAATTGGAGGTAACGAGGACACCTTACTTTTGCATATGTCCTCTGAACCAATGACCAGGTCCAACACTCTCACACCACGAGTCCCTTCAGTTATGTGCTGTTTCAAGTAATTATCTCTTAGAAGGTGTATGAATTCCATTTCCTTTTTGCCTCGTGATATTTCCTCCTTCCAATTGATATCACCATAATTAAAATCCCACACAGTAACACTAACCCTGCACTCATTGCACTAATTTGCTGATGCATGAAATCAATATCACCCACTGGCCTATAGCAGCAACTAGCTGCATATTTGTTGCGTTGGTCACTATTTCACACCAGACCGCCTCAAATGAACTATCATTCACATGTCTGTCCTCTTGATATACTACTTTCTTTGGCTGCAACTCATCGGCTATCATCAACAGTATTCCTCCCCCCCTTTCCATCTTCTCTATCCTCCCTGAAAATACTGTACCCATCACATTCAATTTCAGTAACCACATCTTCTGCTGGCAGCCAAGTTTCACTAATGCCTACAA
Organism: Typopeltis vanoorti; assembly: GCF_054136105.1. Taxonomy (NCBI): domain Eukaryota; kingdom Metazoa; phylum Arthropoda; class Arachnida; order Uropygi; family Thelyphonidae; genus Typopeltis; species Typopeltis vanoorti. The sequence goes on from NC_143568.1 coordinate 110,157,651, forward strand.
CTTTTGGTGAGATTGCACTGACTAATTCCAAAAATTCTTACCTCTTATTTCGAATGCTTCTTGCATTAGTATACAAAAATTGCAGATTTCCTTTAGTTTTTGTACTAGTTTTAGAACTATACGTGCCACTAATTTTGGTAGTCCCATGCCGATTTTTATCCACTCCATTCTGCTGTAAAATTCGATGTAGCTTGGAAATACCAAAGCGCTTTACATCGATTTTTACAGATGTCAAGTCTCATGAGAATATTACAAAAATAACCTTGTTTGTCTCTATATGTTTTAGGCTAAATATTATTGTAAACAACCCTATGTGAATTGACTTTACTTACTGCTTTAACAGAAATTTCTAGAATGTCAAAAACAAAGGCAATGCTTTGCCACCGGAACTTTGTATAATAGCTCTATGTACGGGCATAAAGTTGTTTACGATTTTAGTGTGTGTATGAGAAAGTTGCTTATGAGCTCTGCACATAAACACCTTCAAAGTTAGTGTCAAAGAGATTGGCAAGTTTCAGACAAGTTCTGCTGCCTGACAAGATAGGATTAAAAGAGTGCATGGAGGAGGAGAAGAAAGAATGGGTCGGCCTTAACCAAAGATCAAGGAGTCATGTCGAACTCTTTGGGGGTTACAACCCTTCATGCAAGATCCTGGAGAGCGGGAAATAAAAAGTGACTGAGCCGAACATCGGGAGTTATCGTCGGCAGTTAGAGGCAGAAGAGTCGGCAGTTAGAACCAGAGAGGTCGACAGTTAGTCATCGGTAGTTAAAGGCAGAAATATCAGCAGTAGGATCCAGAGGATCGGACGTTACGGCGAACCCAAACCAGAGGAGAAGCCAGATGGGAGAAATGGCAGTGTAAATACCCGAGCTAAGTGTCGGTTGGAAGTCCTTTAGCCGCAGGAGATCAGCCGAAACCAATACCACAGATTGCAGTCCAAAGCCCGCGAATTTCCCGACGAGATGTCGCTGAAGCAAAACATTCCAGAAGGAAGCATAAGACCCGAGATGAAAGAAAAGGCATAGGGACTTTAGTGAAAAATTGGATGAGTGTGCAACACAGAGCCTCTGTAAGTCTGGTCCATATTTTGTTGTGCATTCCTTTTGTAATCTAGGAGAAACGTTATAGATGGACTGATAAGAAATAGTAATAAGAAGTGTCTATAAGAGAGTCCTCTGACTTATTATTAATTGGAATATCATTTGTGAGATAACTTGGCATAGCTAGCTAACCTGTTTGTGAGCAAAAATTAAGAGTTTCAATAATTTGATTTAATAAGCAGAGAAGTAATTGAGTAATTATATTGAATAGTTGTTTAGTATTGAAAGGGAAAGTTTGTTTCTTTATGCTAAAAGTCTAATGGATAGGTAGAGAGAGTAACCTCCTTATTGTTTAATTAATGTACTTTGTTATTAATGTAAATAAATGTGTTTTATTTGTATGTCAATAGAGTGCGGTCTGATCTTTTAATTTACAATGCACTGCTCCTAAATAAAATCGAACTTGTGAGCGGGAAATAACTAAGGCATTAAAAGTGTAGTTTAAGTACTTGAGAAACCACGACTGTTTATGTAAACTTTATTGAAGGAATTTATGCTAGTAAGAGAGAGATCTATCGGATGCATTACTGAGTCTTATGCCGATATAGAAATACTGGTGGTGCAGTCTCAACAAATAAATTTTCCAGTGTTCATAAGCATATGACTAGTAAATGCGAAAGGTGGATAAACATAGTACGCAATAGAATAAGTAAGAAAGGTTTACAAAAGCAAAAGCGCACTGGTAATTAGAATAAAGATGTTACAATAGTGCGGTAACCAAGCAGGCTCATAAATAGCAATTAATAGCCACCATTATACTGCTATGAGTTCAAATTGTGTTCTTATGGCTGGTTTGTCTGTTTTGTGGGATGAAAACTTGAGTTTCTGGGAGAAAAACCCTTCTGCCTTCATATGAGGATGACTAACTGGATAAATGCACATACTTTTTTTGCAGTAAGAGTAAATTATTTCCATGTCTAAAATAATTAATATTTGACAAAACTGACAAAATTATGTATTTTCAACAAAAGTTCTGACAATATAGCAACTGTTTCACATTCACTTTATTCAAGAACAGTACCATTGGAAATAGCACTGTTTATGTTCATAGTAGTACTGTCGCTGAATTACTCTAGAGAACCAGCTATGGAACATCATGAACAGGGAACAGAGATCCTTGCTATAACAATGTGAAAATTGAATCCAGTCTTATGTTGTGCAGTTCTGCTTTGTAGAAATTATTACATGACACCTCCAAGAAGTTCAAGTTTTCAACCCACAGGATTTGGATGTTCTACAAAACATCTTTTGGATGTTTTGTAGAACATCCAAAAGCTGTGATGTTCTACAATTTTGAACATCACAGCTTTTGAACATCATAAAGCTGTGATGTTTTGAACATCACAGCTTTATGAAAACATGATATTTCTCATACAAAGTTGAAATCAGTTAATATTTTAAAGTTTGCTTTCTTTTAACTATTTTGGGATTTCATTACTAGGTGTGAATTTTGAAACATTAAAACAATATCAGAATTGCTATATTTATTTAATTTTTTCTCCTTTTGTAGATAGTATGCCCATTTAGAACAGGTGAAGTTACTGTACAAGGGTATAACACGATTCTCAGTCTTGCTCATCTACAAAATGTTGCTGATGTTGTGATTTTGTATGAGAATGATCAACTTCAGAGAGTCTGTACTCAGAGGCTTGGAATCAGGGATGTTTCTCTACAACACCTAAATCATATAATTAGCCAACAGATGGCTTGTTTGTTAATGCCAAGTCAAAATACGTGTGGACTTACATCAGAGCTAGGTATATATATATGTTATATAATTTGCCTTAATAATAATAATAATCTAACATCTTTTATTCCCTTATAGGGAGTAGGCAAAATCTTTTAATCCTATCTGGGTTTAGGAGACTAAGTGAGCAGTTCAATCTCCACCAGTAGCCAATCAGAGATAGCTGGCCCATGACAATCACTAATTGTAGGGGCCACCAATGAAGAGACAGGCAAACAAGTACTGCCATCTCTTGGCACCTAACCTTAACAGGATATGTTACAGTCTGAAATAATATGAGTTCTATGGTCAATTTTCTTGAGTTTCCAGGACGAAAAGTCCGAGTTTGCAGGAAAAAAAACCTGCTTGCCTGTGTCAGAGATCGACTAACTCGGGAACCAGTCAAAGAAAGGCTTAGAAAAAGTTCCTCCAGTTGGTGACTAGACTTGAACTATAAGTCTGTCTTCAGGCAGCTTAGCACAGAGGATGCATGTACCACTTCCACTGAGCTACACAGACCTCTATAATTTGCCTTATAAATTCCATAATCAGATTTCAGTCACGATCATTTAGTTATATAGGACGATATAATTTGAAGACTTCAATTCTGATATAGTATATGTTATTGGTCATTAATAAAAGTCAAAGATACATAAAAAGTGACCTCTGCAGGGCTTATTAGGAATGTACAGGGAGTTCAGCCGAGCCTCTGACCCAAATGCCCAATTCTTATCCTTTCTATAGTTCAGCTCATTATTAGGTGTCCATTACTAAGTGTAGATTTTGAACATGCTTATCAATTTGTTCAAAAATGTTATGAGCTTATAAGCAATCTTAAACATTTAAATCTTGAAGTAATGAAGAGATGCGAATAGAAAATCTGCCTCGATTTGGAAGAGAGACAATCTCTGTCTTATACATTTCTATTTGAACAAGTGGTGTCTTTCACCATTGTTTATAAACTCCTTTATATATATATATATATATATATATATATATATTATTATTAGAATGCTGGTTTAGTCTGTTTGTTGTCATATTTGTTAATTTTTAATGACTAAATGCTGAGGATTTAAAATCAGAACTTTAATAGAACAGGACTAGTTTCATCAGAAAGCCGACTTTGTCAGGGTAACAGCATAAAAATATGTAAAATGGAAAGACCATAAAAGCATTGCATTTCCAGTACAACGTAACATGACATTTAACTATAATTAAAGTTTAACTGGGAAACTGAGTTCTAGTTGAAACGTCACGCACATGCGTGCATGTGAATTTGTGTGCGCGCCAATATTGAATGGCAGAACTATGAGAGTCTGACAAACTGCAACTTAGGCTGCTATTCATGTGGGAGGCATCAAGAACTATTTCTTTAGATTCCAGTATTCGTCTCTCGAGTTTGTCATAACATTTGTGAACATTGGTTGTTAAATTCCAGTCTATTTGATGTTGGAGGCCTTCAACATTGGTGTTTCCAAAAACAATATATGGCTGGACAAGACATTGGCCCAAATTCTGTTGTCAGAAATGTCTATGGTGTCCTTCTAAGTGGAGAGGGATTGATTTTTCAGTCTGACCATAATACGGTTTACTGCAATCACAAACAATTTTGTAGACACCAGGAAACTGAAGATTGCAGTGTTTCTCTTTTGGAGGGCTTAAAATAGACTGGAGTTTGGGTAAAGTAGTGCTGAGAGACAATGAACTAAACACCTCCAAAGTACCTTCAAAACAAAATGGATGCTCTGAGAAAAATATAAACAGACTTCTTTTTCACCGTCGCCATCAACCACCAAATGAGGATACAACTAATTTCAAAGCCTACATCTCCTTACCTTATTTTAGTTCTCTCTCCCCAAAACTGGCAAAAATCTTAAAGAAATACAATAGATTTTCAGTATGAAATTCTCTTTCATACTGAAAATCTGTTTTCTCTAAATGTAGCACAAATAATAATGGAAAACTGTTTTCCAGTATTTCAATGTGTGATAGAAGAGATATGGCAGAAACAGAATGTCAGTGACTGAACTGAATCTGTGAGAGATAGGGATGATCTGGATAGCATCAAGCATTTTCAAGGAGGTTTTTATTGGGTTTTATGTGCAAATGATATTCTAAGGTATGGCAGAATTTGGATTTATACAGTATTGGAAATTAGAAGCATGAGGTTGAGGCTGTCCTTTGAAACATTGTGAATTGTATTGACTGTTCACGATGGGGGGGGGGGGATTTTTCTTATTACATTTATTAAGTAAACTTACTGGATAGCTGAGATTATTAAAAATTCTGCACGCTTCCTCACAGAGATCAAAGATGCAGTTTTGTAGCCTATTAATCTTCTGGTTGGCTTTGACATTGTCTGTTTACAATTTATAAACATCTCTTTTTCAGAGCTCTTTGTTTTTTGTATGTGGATGTTCCTACTGATGTAATTGAATTTGTCATGCATTCAGGTTAGCTGGAAGAATAAGATCTATAAACAAATTGAAGGCATGTCTTACTCAGCTACTGTTTAAATGATCCAGAGTGATATCTCATTTTCCACCATTCATACTGAACCTTCCTTTCTGGGTCTACTTAGAGGATATTTTTACTATCCTGCATCCTGATAATGAACTGATCCCATTCTTACAAAAAATTAACAATCTTCATCTGTGAATCACATTCACCATGAAAAAGGAGAGTGCTGGTACTCTTAATTAATAGCATTCAATCTCAAAAGCCTAAGTAAATTCTGCAAATATTTTGCAATGATTTTTATGCATGTTAACATACTGAATGCAAAACAGTTTAACTGGTGTATTTTTTAAAATTTAAAATATAGAGAGAAATTTCTCAAAAAAAAAAAAAAAAGTTAAAAGCACATTTAGCCACAAAAGCACAGTTAATTGAAAATCAATCTGTATTTTGGCTTATTGACATTTTGTGATATCTAATATTGATGGCAAAGTTCTATATCTTTGATAGTTAAAAAAAAAAAAAAAAAAAAAATCACGCATTTCACATTTCAAAAAGCAACAGCTCAATTTTTTTGGACAGTTTATTTCCACTTTCTTAGGGTAGTACAGAACAGAAACACTAATAAAAGGTTGTTTTCTGCATGTAATATTAAATTATAAGTAATGTAATTTTCCAATTTTCTTTAGGTGATCTTTTGGCTCAGTTGGTTCCTCATCCACAGTACAAACTGGTAACATTGCGATCTGTTCCTCAAGAATCTTTAACATCTATGAATTATAGTTCTTACAGCTGGCAGAGTTTATTACGGACTCTTAGAAGAATGATGCTATTTGGAAGTGTTGTAGATGAGGGTATGTACATATTTTGAAGAGCATATATGAAATGTCATAGAAAAACTTTCATTTAATAATGGAAATTTTGTGACATTAGAGTTACTGAAACTGACTGATCCACACCTACCCTTATCCTTTGAGTTAATGGTTGAACAGTTGGGTTGTGACAGTCATTATACTATTTTGTTTGGTTTTTTGTCTCTGTTTAAAAAAGAAAAAAAAATTGATAAATACATAAATGTCTTACAGCTGACGATTTGGGAGTGACTTAGTCAAGCCATTTATGCCTTGACTAAGTCATAAATGGCTTAGCGTTGAGATGCATTGCCTTAAGGCAACTGAAAAAATATACCAGCCAAATCATTGCCAATCAAATAGCTTTGCTGTATAGTTTAGGTCATTCATTTTTTAATTAAAAAAAAAATTCTTCAAATCATGAAGTGACATTCACTCACAATTTCTAAATTCAGTAAATATTGAGACATTGTGTTGTTCATTAAATGTATTGAACTTCTACAAGTGTTTGCTTAATTTGGTGATTATGGCCAAAGCAGCCAAGGCTGTGACACCACTATCTCTGTTACTTGCGTTCACTGTGTGCTGCCTCTATATTACGCCAACTAACTCATCTTCAGTTAAAAAGCTTGACAGAGATTCCTTGCATCTGAGAAGTGTTAATAGCCAAGCTAACTGCAGACACAGTTACAATAGTTTCCCTCATTGATGGCATGCATACTTCTAGCTGGATGAAATAGAAGTATGGCAAGTATCAAAACATCTGGCATCTAGATAAACATATTATCCAGATACATACTGAATAAAGATTTCTTCTTTCAAATTCTAAGCTCACAACTGATTACTAGAGATACTATGATTTTTGCATAAATCATTGGTTTTGTTTGGCATCTTTAATTTGTGGGTCTTTAATTTTTTTTTTTTTTTCTAAAAGAAAAATTCCCGTTTTTCAGACTTTAACTTAAGTGAAAAAACATACTAATGAGTTAATAGTAAGATTTTCCACTAGGTTGAATAGGAACTCATACTTAATAAGAAATTATATTCATGTTTCATCTATATTTTATCCTAGCATAAACAAATAAAGGTGGTGCATTTGATGGTTCGTGTATAAAAAGAGTGAACCAATTACTAGCAGTGGCCGAAGAGGATTAGCCTTTCCTGTGCTCTAATGAATTTTATTACCTGGCATAGCATTCTAATTTGCTTATTCAAAACCTGGATTGCAGTAAAACATGTTTGGACTCCAGAACGAATTCCTAGTTTTTGTTTTCATGATTTCTTTGCTATTAATTCTGAAAACAGAGTTTTGTCAGAGTTTTATCCTTAACATTTCTTTGTTGAGGCATAGTTTTAAAATGGTTATTCTGCATATTCATTATTGGATAGTATATTTGACTAATTTCTAATTGCTCGAATGCTTCTAGGCAACTAGCAGAAGCTTTTTGGATCTGCTTAATGAAAAAAACTGTAAAACCTATACTTTCTTTAAAAATCATTTTGCACTCCTCAGCTGTTTTCTTCTCAAAAAGTAGTTGTTTTTGTTTTTTTGGTCACCTCCTATCCATAAATGATTGTAAACCTATAGTATATAGTACCATGGGTGGACTAAGAGTATTTTTTATTTTATTTATTTCTTTATTTATATTTTTACATAATCCAAAAACTTGCTCTAGAGACATGACATGAACTTTTTTAATCCTCTCCAGTCCTCCAATAAGAAGGTCAATGGTATGATACTAGGAACAAAATTTATCTCTCACCTAAAGACATTCACAAACATTCATGTTTATGGTGGGATTCTAGCCTGTTGGTTGAAGAGCATGCAGGTGTGTTAACCACTTGGCTAGTATTTGTGCACATATTCACTCTGATGTTTCATATCAGAGAGTCCAATGTAGAATGTTCTCTTTTTGATATTTAGATAAAAATCTCTTTATCTTAGTCCTTCAGATTCATTTGTTGTCTCTTGTTGCTCTTCTGATGCCACTGATCACTTAAAACATTTTAATTTTCTTTAAATCATGATAAATATAGTACAAGTCTTCAGGAGTCTTTAACTTAATTGAATAGCTGCTGTGACAAATTCAGAATGTCACAAGTGATCTCTAAGAATGTCAGAGATCACTTGCACTGAATTTGAACATTGGATTAGCATGAGTTATTTAAATCATTACACATTTGGGTTATAATGATGTTTGCACATTGGGTGCGAGCATCAGTTGACTAATGTAATGAAATAGAAAAGACTAGAAGTTTTTACTGACTGTTTTATTACCAAAGGGAAAGTACTGCTTTTCTTCAAAAAACTGACTAAGAATGAAAGTTGAATAATATTGCTGCTTTACCTTAGTGAGAGTCCAAAAATAACTCAGCTTTCCACCAGAAAGCACATGCTTGCCTGTCTTTTGGGACAACAGAAATGTTATTCACCAGGACTGAAAGGGGTGACAATAAAATTATTAAGCTATGTAAAGACCTTAGGAAATTTAAAACAATGAAATAATCATGTTTATGCTGAGGAATAGCCATTCCTTTTGCATTATGACAATGCGAAGCCACACATGAGGATATTTTCACTTCAGTGGCTATCAAAGAGATCAAATTTGAAGTTGTGGAACATCCTTCCACAACTTCAAAAAACCTTATCAAGTTTGCAGTCCAGACTTGGCACCATTGCCCTTCTGATTGTATCCTAAATTGAGGAAACATTTCATTTTGACCTGTTTATTATTTTGAAAATGATGAAGAGGTAAGCATAAGTAAGATAATGGTTCTGAAAACAACCAGAACAGTTTTACTATGACAGTTCTGAAAACGTGTTACACACAGTGGAGAAAATGCATTGAAAAGGAGGAAGGTTATGTGGTTATGTTGATAAATGGTTTTGGAGTCCCTATGTTATTTTCATACAATATCTTTAATTTTTTTTTTTTATTTCAATAATATATATCTTTTTTGAGTGGGAAGCCATCACAGTGGAGGCATTTTAAAATGCCTCTACTTGTAGCAATTCATAGTGAAGCAGTTCATCATTCTTACTATGTAACATTGTCATGAATGTAATTTCACATGCCAACCTAACCTATATATTCTATAACTATAGAATGTTTTTTTTTACATATGCCAGAGAAGTAAAAAAATGTAATTCCTATCTGTTCTGATGATTATACAAGCAAAAGTTTATTTTTTTTTCTTCAATCTGAATACATAAAACATGTTAATATGGAAATTTCAAATTGCAAATTCTGTAGCCATAAAAAATAAATAAACATGAATTTGAAAATGTAATTAACAAGTTTTGTTTCAATATTTTTACTGTTAAAATTGCCATAAAATTTAAATAGTTGTTTATTTTACCACTTCATATCAATATAATAGGGAATTTGTTTCTGTATTTTTCTACTCAATCAAATTTTAAAAAGCCTTATCAAGTTTAGAAAAGCTTTGGGGATAATAAAGCTTTAAGTCCTATCTTTACAAATATGTAATCGATTTAATTTTTCCTCTCCAAAAATAGAGTACTTTCCTAAGAAAATTTTTTTGATTCAAGCAGTTTTATTATATAATTTCATATTTTATATCAAATGCTTTTTTTTTTCCAGTAGTGTCCACACCAGATAACTTTCAGAACTGTTTTTCTCATCCTCCTGTATGTCTTTCCAACCTACTAGTTTTAAGAGGAATGGATTCAGATATCACAGATCCATATGTGCTTCATAAACCCACATTTTCATATACCTGTTGGGTACCACCACGTAGTAGACTGCAAGTATGGACTCATCCAAAATCTGTTTTTGGATATGAAAAATTGGCACTGCTAGCTAGTAATGGTCAGTTCATTGTTTCTTATTTGGATCACATAATAAGTAAAGCATGGAAAATGTTATCTGTCAAAGCATATCTTCATCAGTATGTACGTTATGGCCTAAAAGAAGAGGACTTTATTGAGAGCTTTGCACGTATAGAACAAATAATTGCAAGTTATAGGCATTTAAAAATAACATGATGTTTGGAATATGTAAAATAACGATTTTAATCTTAAAATAAAAGTAATTCGTGATTTCTATATAATTTTGTGATCGGTAAGTGTCATTCTGAATACTTCATTTCTTTTTTCTTTTATTGTAACAGATTTAGATAACTGCATATCATTATTATTTTGCTAGAATGATGTTAATATTCTTATGATATATATCAAAGAATAATTTGTTATGATGAAAGCTTATCTGTACAGATTTTGGTACATGCATGTATAAGGGGTGGGAAATACCTCCCAAATTCTTTTACTCCATAATTGTGAAAATATTGAAATTTTCACTCTTGCATTAGTGAAACTTCCAATTCTTTTCTTTCTATATTCGTTGTTCTACTTCTCCAGTCTTTATCTTCCAGGTCACCATCAATAGGAAGGGGAGGAGGAAAGAAATCCTGGTTAGTCTTGGACTGTTTCATCATAATGGGCAGTTCTGAATGACAAAACAGGAAGTTGTTCTTCCCTGTAGTACAGGGACAGGTTCTAAAGCTTGCTTATGGTGTTGGTATGGCATTCAGGGTATCCCTTGTGTCATAATTTCAAGTGCAGCTGTTGGATCCTACTTCTTAATTTGTACTTTGGATCCGACACGTTAGTCACTATGATGTTCTTAAACAAAATTATAAGTTGCTAGTTGATTTCTAATTCAATATAGAGAAAATTTATATTTATAGACTGCGCCACTCTATATCTGAATTAGTTCAAGAATTGAAGAAAAACCAACTCACAACTATCCTCTCCTTTTAGGCGATGTTATTATATATACTGGCCGAGTATATTTAACTTACTTAATTTTCCTGCTTTGGTTCGAATATTTTATGAATGGTGCAGTAAAAGAGATTCAGGCAAAATACAACTTTTCATAAACATTTAATTTTAAAATCATAAATTTTACACTTAACTTCAAATCAGTAATTAAGATATCACAATCACTTCAGCTTCTCTGATAAGTACAATCAAACTCTGACAAGATAAATCTGTTATCTGTATATCACAGTCTTTTCATAGTTCCTTAAGTTCCAAATACAATAAAAATTGCAGTAATACCTCTTCATAAACAGACACTTTTAATTTTACGCTTCTTTTAATTCTCCGCGATAGTTACTGTTAACATCAGGGAATTCTAAGATGAAACTCGCACACTTCTCTGAACAGAAATATTAAAGTTGGAATAATCTTACCGTTAATCTTCTTCCTTCATCAACATACACACAAACACTTTTTATAACTGTAAGCACTTTTAACAATAAACAGCACCCATTAAAATAAATCTTCTAGCATTAACTGAATTAATTTACTGGCACAATACATATAATCAGATGTTCTTGTATGAAGCACTACTGATTACTCTTGAATTAGGGCAATACACAATAATTCTTTAACTTGGGGTTTTATATGTACAGATGTTCATTCCTCCAGCATTCAAATAATTCTTTAGGCACTATAATTCTAAACACCGCTATCATTAAACACAACCCTGTTGCCTCTATTTATTCTCTAGTTACTTCTTACTATGCTTCACGTTTCACTGTGTCCTTGAAAGGTCGGCCCTGAAAATAAATCTCAAGTAAAATATCGCTAGTCATTCAGTAGTCACTCAGTTATCTTCCGTTGCTTTATTTGTTATTCAGAAACTTATTAGCTAACTGCTTCTCAACTTGTAGACTTTATTTAGTTGCTTGAGTGACTTGCCGACTCGCTATTATCGCACTGTGATTGCCGAATGCCCGATTCCAACCTAATGCCAATCCTTCTCTCTCTCTCTCTAATAAATCTCTAATGCTCTAATCTCCTAATTAATTAACAATTCCAGTGTTCATCGCTTATATATCTGTTTTTCCTGCCTAAATTCTTCTCATGATCTCTTTAACTAATTCCTTTTCAGTAAACTTTCAGCTTTCTCCCCACGTTCTGTTCCAAAAACGTGCTCGTTCACTTACATACGTTTCCATGACAACAAAACAAAATATAATAAAATTGAGCTATTACATAACGTTAAACTTTACAAACAGGAATAAATAAGGAATATTTACATTTCAAATAATACGCAGTTAATTTATCAAATACAAATTCTTATAATATTAACATAGTAATAAATAAAATAGCTTAATAATATTTTATCACAGAGTTTTTCTACTATTAATACATACATTCTTGATTAAATAATTAAATATTAGATAAAATTAAAGGTAGTTATACGAATATTAAATTATAAACAACTGATTTACATTAAATAATATTTACAAATGTAGCCTTTGCCATGGTGGATTATGTTGGATTCTGAGGAGAGTATTAATAATTTAAATTTCTCTTCATTCAGAATCCAACACAGCCATTGCTTATTGAATAATGGGTGTCCATGTGTGGCTCCATGGTGGGTGGGTGAAAAGCTCTGGCACTGAATAATCCTCTCTTTGTTTGAGTATGAATTTTTCATCCTCATGTTTGTCAGGATCCTCAGCAAGCCCAGCTAAGTTCTGAAATTGATGCAACTTGATGAAATTGGTAAAAATAAGAAACACAAAACATCAGAGATACTACCTACAATTGTATTATCATTTCTTATAATACTTTTGACAGGTAAACTTCCTATTGGGAAAATGTCACCCATCTTCATCCAAATTGGTTCACAGAAGGGTTGGTGGGAATCTGTTAAATCTATTTTAAAAAAAATCTGTTCAAGAGATATTCTAGTTGAAATATCATTCCAAATCAGTGATTCTTTCATGTAAAATCGTTTGGGAATAGCAATTATGGTAATCCCCATTAAAAAAAAAAAGTTTCAGAAGAGTGCTATTGGAATGGGACTTCTTCAATGTTCCTGAAGAGATTTGCTCTGATTTAAAAGATCAAGGAGATATTTTAATTCAGAGTACCATAAGAAGAATCTTCATGTGGGATCATATAGCGATGAACCCACAGCCTTTTGTCTGAGAGCAGATATGCAACCACTTAGCCAACCAGGCCAACAAATGATCATGGATCTGCCAAAACAATGATGATATTAAAGCTCACCTGCAGAAGTATAAGTCAGTAAGCTTTGCATGCAGGTGACATATACTTAAGGTCTGGTGAAAATCATACATTACAGAATGACATAACAGAACAGAAGTTGCTGCAAAGGCAATACCTAAAACATCTAGTTGATTTCCATCTTTTCCTAAATCATTGTGCAATGCTGGATGCACAGCAGCCAAGAAAGCTCAGAACTGAATTCAGAATCTTAGCCCAGATATGATCCCACATTTAGGATCAGGTTTGAGATCCCATAGATAACTTTACCATCTTGTCATTCTTATAACATTAAGGGTCATAGAAAGATATTTGCTGTAAGCCATAGACAACCTTTTGTACTTGGATGCTTGCATATGGATACAGTTTCAAGGAGAATGGATAAAGAATGGCAATTTTTTGTATAGTCTGTAAGTAGTCATGAGGGTTTTTTTTTTTTTTTTTTGAAGGCTCTTTTTAGAACCTTGTAACCATTTGCAGACCATATATAAAAAAATTACTGAGTACAAGGACTATGTTCGTGCCACTATGGCCATTCAGAACTTGCTTTGGTGGACATCTACCGTAGGATATGCTGGAAGAAGGCTGCCTTACTCCACCATAGCAAATATAATCATGTGACCATTCCTGGAATCTGCATCACCTAAACCTCTCAAGAAATTTGGTTGAGGTGTAGGTAGTTCCTTAATAACTGCTTCAAATTTGAGAAACACTGATCCTCAGAATTTCAATCTAACAGCTAACACCCATTCTAGCCTATGAGGGGACATTATTTAGGAATTTCGGCTCACTGTTGGTTGCCATGCTTCAGTCTCACATATGTAGTGTAGTGCCTGTATCAGTTTGTACATCATATATCCTGATGATGGCAAATTGACTTTGAAATATTAGTTTACATTGTAATTTCCTTAAAAAATACCATTATGAACAGACAATGTATAAGCCTTGCTACTAGAATCATCGTTAGGCAGATAAAGGTTAAGGCTGTTGCTGAGAAGAAATAAGAAAAAATACTACAACAAGCTTCCCTTGATGCTCCAAGACTACTCTTCTGATCCTACAGTAATCTAAGATTATGAATAGCATCGTTTTTGGGGTAATTAAGGAACCTCCCCCTTCCCCAAATTATACTGTATTCCCAAGATTCACATGTTTCATTAAGAAAACCAGGCGTTTCTTTAAGGTCAGTGGTTGATTGCATTGTATGTCCACTCGTAAACTCTCTAAGAAACTTCCTAGCTTATTAATATTCATAATAAAGCCAACCTCTCATCTTAACACTATGGATTTTTAAAAACAAATTAGTGAACTTTGTCTAGGTCCATTTAATATAACCATCAGTTTCAATATAGTTTCCCTATATATTAACATACCTTTGAAAGAAAATGTAAATTTACTTAAGCAAGATTTTTCTACCAGAATCATCTGATTCTGTCATGCTTTCTGGATATTTTTACTGTTCAAGATATGTTATACCAAAATATAGAGAGGATGACTATGGGAAATCCTCTTTACCCCTGCACATATGAATTAATTTTTGGAACAGTATGACAGCATCTCCTCTGCAATGTTTTTCTACTGCCATTTGTTATAGATATGTCAATGATAATTTTGCAATTTGGACTGGTTCTTTATCAAATCTCTATACTTTTGCTACAGAGATTAATATAGTCCAGCCATGTATACAGTTGACTTTAGAAAAATAGGAAAATCTTCGATTGTCATTTCTAGATATCCCGATTCTTCAGCCTAATAGAGGACTTCAAATTTTAATATTTTTTTGGGAAAAAAAAAATTACAGGATACTATATCCATGAACAGTCCTAAAAAAAAAAGTGCTATTAAAACCCTAATTCACCATACCATGTGCTCTTTTTTGCTGAGGCTTTATCATATCAAGAATTCTTCTTCCATAGTCCTAAATGAACCATTGGGTCATTCATGGCTGGTAGGTAATACTCTTTGCTAGCCTCCTCCAGTCGTTTCGGTCTCTTGTTCTCGATGTTAGCATTTGTCCATTTTTTGATGTTATCAGTCCAATTTAATCGAGGTCGGCCTCTCCCTTGATCCTGGAATGATTCCTTTTAGTGATTGCTTTGGAATGCCATTAGCCCTCTCCACATGTCTGAACCATTTCATCTGTCTTCTTCTGATGAATGTCAGAATATTTTCCCTTTTCTCCTATCTATTGAATCAATCAGTTTTCAGACATTTTCATTGGTTTCGTGAGCGGTATAGGGAATTCTCAAAAGTCTTCTGTAAGTTTTCATTTCGAAAGACAGGAGTCTCCTCTCATCTTCCTTCAATAAAGTCCAGGCTTTGCAACCATACAAGAAGACAGAATTCATCAAGGTGTCAATTAGTCTGGTTGTAATTGCTATTCTGTTATCTCCCCACAATGGTTTTAACTTTTGTAGGGCCATGGTTGCATTAGCAATTTGGTATTTAATGTCAGTTTTGAACAACCATCTTGACTCAACGTGCTTCCTAGATAAGTGAACTTCTTTACATTCTCAGTTTGCTTATTGCCAATTTGTATCTTTAAGAATTCAATGTCTGATTTTGAGGTTATCATTGGTTTTGGTTTTTGTAGGTTTATATATAATCCATTTTTTTTTAATGCTCCGAAAACACAGCTGGTTATCTCTTGTAATTCTTCTTCACTTTCTGCCAGAAGATCGATATCGTCAGCAAAACGTAAGTTATTTATTCTTAGTCCGCCAACTACTATTCCAGTGTTATATTCATAAAGAGCTTCATCTATGACATATTCCAGAAAACAATTAAAAAGAAGAGGGGACAAAATGCATCCCTGTCTTACCCCCTGTTATTTTAATACTTCATCTTCATGACCCACTAAAATTTTTATGGCCAATAAGTAAAATAAAACAGATTCGAATGTTCATAGAGTTTTCATTTATTATTATTATAATAAAGAAGCATTTACTCTTATAAAAATATAAAGAAATTAAACTAAAGCCAAGTAATTTATTAATGAGAAGTGTGATGCTGTTGTTTGTTAACTAGAAACTTCACAGGTTTGGAAGAAAAGATGATAACTTTATTCTTAAATCCAGTTCGACTTCCAACTGGTTTCTATATTTATTTTTTTAGAAAAACCAGTGTTGAAAAGCCTGTTTCACACTTATAGGTTGTGACAAAAGGCATTAGAAATTTTATCACTTTTTCTGCTGAAACTGGGTACCCCTACCAGCAGGATAGCCAAAAATCCATCAGTGATATTGTGTTGAAGATGTCTTTCAGTGCCGTATCACACGACAGTTCAATTATAGATTCAATATCTGAATCCGGCAATTCTGTTTCAGATTCTGCGTTCACTGTACAAGGATTCCTTATCCAAAAAACGTGCTCCTTCCAGACACGGATGGAGAGTGTTTTTCGTCTCTATTAATTAAATTATTTATTCATTTGTCCCTATTAAACGCTATTTACTTGCATTTTAGAGTTTCATGAAAAAAAGGAACCCCAAAAACGAAACACCTAGGTTTTCGAGAGTTTTTTTAGGCAACCCAACATTTTACTTTTGTGACCTGGTGCCAGGTCATGACCCACCATTTGGGAAATGCTGGTCTAGAAGATACACTTATCTTTGCCACAAAGTACATGAAAAATCACATCAGTTTTCATTAATCTGATCACTCTAGCTTTGCAGAACATCATATCTCCTTTAAACACAGTCCTTGGGGGAACTAAAAAACTTAAGTTTTTTAGCAGAAAGGCTTTACAAAAAAAGAAAAAAAAGCTGTGAACCATTATTAAATCATCTTAATATCAACAAGTCTTATGGTCTGTGTTTATTTCCCTTATGGGAAATAGTACTTCTTAACTCTCCTCGTATTTACTACTTTTTTTTTATAATTCAGATCAGGAATAACTTACAAGGGTGGTCTGAAAAGTTCACAGGCTAACAATGAATTTATAATTTCAAAATTATTTTTATTTTTCAACATAATCTCCCTTAAGACTAATATGTTTATTCCAGTAATGCTTCAGTGCCATTATCCCATCCCTATAGTGGTTCTCAGTAAGATCTGCAAAATACCCCTCTGCAGCTGTAATCACATCTTCATTCAAAGAAAAGTGCTGAACAGCGAGGAAGAGTTTTAGTTTTGGGAAGAGATAGAAGTCAGAGGGGGCCAAATCTGGGGAATAGGGTGGATGTTCCAACAATTCATAGTGCAGATCCCTTAATTTTTCCATTGCCAAAACACCTTTGTGGGCAGGTGCATTGTCTTGATGAAAGATGATTTTTTCTTCTGCAAACCAGGTTTTTTCTCATGAATTTTTTCATCTCGTCTGGTTAAAAGATTGGAATAATACTCCCTCAGTTATTGTTTTACCCTTTTCAAGACAATCAATAAACAAAATGCCTTCAGCATCCTAAAACACTGATGCCATGACCTTTCCTGCTGATGGAACCAACTTTGTCTTTGGCGCTGAACAACCGGCTTCTGTCCACTGTTTTGACTGCTGTTTGGATTCTGGTGTGTAATGATGAATCCAAGTCTCATCCAGAGTAATAAATCGACACACAAAATCCGTTTTATTCTTGTTAAAACGCTCCAAGCACTGTTCAGAGATTTTCGTTCGAATGAATTTTTGATCTGCTGTGAGCAAGCTCGGCACCCATCTTGTGCAAATCTTTTTCATTTCCAATTGGTCATGCAAAATATATCTTGCAAATTTTTTTGAAATGCCTATAGTCTCAACAATTTTATGCACTTTGACTCGCTGGTCATCCAATACCATATTGTGTACTTGATCAATGATTTCTCGTGTTGTTACACTTTTTGGACATCCCACATGTGGATCATCTTCAAGGCTGGTACAGCCGCATTTAAACTCAGCAGCCCATTTCTTAATTGTTGAAAACGAAGGAGAAGAGTGCCCATAAACTTTTATGAACTTCAAATGAATTTGTTTTGGCGTTAAACCTTCTTTTACAAAGAATTTTATAACCACATGATACTCAATTTTATACATTTCAAGGGAAACAGACAACACTTTTGCTTCAAACAGCTGTACAAAACAAACTACTTGATAGAATGACTTGCAGTTTCACATGGATGCTTATGACAGATGTACCAACTTAAAAAAATATATATATATTGCCGATAGTGTTGCCATCTATGGTGGAGACCAAGAACTTTTCAGACCACCCCGTATTGTTTCTGTTGCTTTCCTAAAACATTAGTGTCACATTGCTGATTTTTCCTGTTTTGTATACATCTGATTCTGTTCCATTCACTCAGTATTGAAGATGTCTCTGAAATATCCAAATTATTTGACTTCATGCAACTCCATTTAATTATCCCCACTCTTTGTGTAGAAACAATATCACCTCCAACTCTTTTATCATCTTTTCTACTATTTATTAAACAAGTCAAGACCCCATTAGTTATACAGAATTCCTCAGAATGTTCTCCTGTGTATATCAATAATTCTTATTGCTTTAATAATCTAAAATTTACTCAGTTCTTCATTTAATTCTTCCTTTCTCGTTACCAGCTTTTTTCATCCCTTCTCAAACTTATATGATAATCACACTCACCAACACCAAATACCGTCATGAACTAATCATTAATCACTTCAAATATATTGTCTAAAATGGTCACCTGTCTAACATTTTCGCATTAATGTGTAATCATTTTTTTTTCTTCGACTAGTAACATATTGGTTCATCAACCATACAATGGAATTCCCCATACACCGCTGTACCTCTCATTCGTCCCCTAACAATGTATATTACTTACAATATTTTTTCCTTGACAATGCATGCAATTTTTTTGGCATCCTTCCATTAATTCTGCTGCATTCAGTTTAAGTGATTCTCATCACTCATACTATCTTACATACCTGCACTCTTGCTTATCATTCTACCCACCACCTCAAAACCTGCTTTCTCCTCTCTTTTGTGTTCTTTCTGCTGTCATTTGCTACTCTCTTTCATACAAACATTTCTGTTACATCTGTTAGAATATCACACCTTGCTAAATAGCATCAAGCAATTTCATGAGGTTTCTGATGCATCACTCTCAAATGTGTTCCAGTTGCAATTCCATCTGTCCTCTGGGGAGTTATAACAAGTAAAAATTCTCCTGAGAGGAGACTCTCTGACATGGTATGATAACTTAGTAGGGATTTCCTCTCTGCTGTTTAGATCCTGAACAATGACCACTTTTTTCATTTTTCTTTGTCAGTTGTTTTCCCTAATGGCTCAAAAAATTCCTCCACTTCTTCTTTCTTTTGGACCATAGGTACAAATAAGTTCCATTGTTCATTTCCCTATTTTGAAGTTTGCCCACAAGTTTCTACTTGAAACTGCCTTCCAATCAAGAAGTTCATATTTTGTGTATAATACAATTGCTACTCCTTCCTTTCCTTGATCGTTATTGCCTGAATATAACATCCTATACCTATTATTTAGTAAGGTCTTGCCTGTTTTCGTGTGCTTTGTCTCAGTAATGCAAATTATGTTCACTTGGTTATTTTCCAGTTCTGCAAGTTTGATTATTTTCTTCCCATTAATATCCTTTATGTTGATGGTTCCTATCTTCAGTTCTAACATTGGATTTGTTCTTCTAGAGATGTCGAATTTGAGTTTGTTCCAGCACCTGACTTTTGACTGTTCTCCTTATTTCACTGATGAAAACAGGGAAGGGGTCAAGTTTATCTGAGCAACACCACAGCACAGCATGAAATCTCACTGTCTTGTACCATCATATGTATTTCTGGTTTAAGCCAATAGATAATACAGTTTGGTCAGCTAATCTCAGATTGCCAGCCCATCTTCATTTGTTCAGCATCCAGTGGATACTTACTAATGAGTCACACCACATGAAAATGAAGATTAGACATTAGGCCAGACTTGCAAGTTGGTTTTCCTGCATTCTTTAAAGGTGTTGACATATCCTCCCAGTTATTTGTCCCTAAGTGACTACAGGATGAAGGATGTATTTGCATAAAATACTGTTTATTTTTTTCTGATAATCCTCATGTATGGAATGGCTAAGGTTGTGTTGTTATGTAATCTGATTTATTTTTAGTGCAGTCTTGTGAAGAATTTTGTTGATAGTATTTTTGCTATAACCATTTTTTTTTTTAGAAAAGTATTTCTGATAATTTGGGATTCATGCTTAAGCACTTGCTTATTGGAGCAAATATTTTTAGCTCTATTTTAGTCTGCTAATGGCACCTAGATGTGTTGGTAAGAATTTATGTATACATGGCTGGTATGTGTACATACAGGGTGTTCGGAATAAATTTGACATATTTATAATTAATTATATTTTTCCGTAAGTTACATGTATTAACACACACTTCTCTTCATTTAAAAGTTTGGACCCTTCTTCATTCATATACAAGATGTCAGAAAGGATGGATAGCTGGAACCCACCTGAATCATGGAAGAGAATAACTTGTATCATGATGATTCGTGCCCGCCATCAAAATAAGGATATTACGACTGCTGCCCAATGCTCCCTGAATACAGTAAAAACAATCAGGCATGAACTAGAGACTTGCAATGGTGACTACGAGGATGTAGCAAGAAGAAAGATCCCTAGCAGACGATCTGATTGCGTTCGTACAGCAGAATTCCTCGCAAATCTGCAGGAACAGGTGTTGAAGAACCCTGGCATTGGAATTCGGGCTTTGTTCGTGGAGTTGCTAACTGTAGTCAAGCCCTGGATAACAAGGGTAGCCAATGGTAGGCCGTATGTATGGCAGCAAGATTCGGCCCCTTGCCACACCTCTGGGAAAAGTCAAAAATGGTTGTCTGAAAATTTCTACGACTTCACCAGTCCAAATGTTTGGCCTCCAAACTCCCCAGACCTTAACCCCATGGATTATTTTGTATGGGGCGCAGTTGAAAAAGACACCAATCGCACTTCCAGTAATACAAAAGCCCAGTTAATGGATAAAATTAAAACAGTTTTTGCGGCCCTTCCCAGGGAGACTGTAGCATCAGCTTGTTCGAGGTTCCGAAGCAGAATTGAAGCTGTGATCGATGCTAATGGTGGTTATTTTGAGTAAATCTTGTTGATAGTATTGTAATTAACTCTGCCTGTAATGTTTTTTTGTCAATTCATTAAATTTAATAGATACAAAGATTTTCTTTTTCCTTACGAAACTGTCAAATTTATCCCGAACACCCTGTAGATAATGAAAGTTATAGAGTGCTGAAGGGAACATGTGATAAGTGTATTCGGAAATGGAAGTGGGTTCTGACTTTCTGTTGCAGTGGTGAATTATAGGTTTGTATTATTTATTCAGCCTGCTGAGGAAGGGGTGTCAAGTTTGGTATGAGTGGGGCCAGATAATGAAAAATGTCAATCCTTGTGCCTCCAAGGATCTCCTTCCCTCCCTGGCATACCCTTTACATCATACCATAACCTAGTATGAGTACAAATTTAAAGGAACATGAAATTCTAATCAACTACCCTAATCATTAACATAATGATGATGACACATATTCAACCTACATAACTTTTGTTCTGATAGATTACAATAAGTAGGACTAAGTAATTCAGTACCTCAGCCCTTATTTTAAATACCGATTAGGCCACCACTAATGCTGTATCAATAAAGGTTCGTAAGAATTTGATCTCTGACCATGTAAAACAGGATTGTAGCTTTGATGGAGTTTTTACCTCCCACCATTGGTCAGGTTATTAGAATAATGGTTGACCAAATTAATGATATTTTGGCATACTGTTTGAATTGCAATGGAACTTGTTAAAGAACAGGTAGGTTTCAGAACATCCTTCTTAACTTTAGATCATTTACAAGTCTTAAATCAAGTAATGGAAATAAAACAATATATATAGGGCATTTCAAAGGGGGGGTATACAACTTTGAATGGCAATAGAAGGTAAATAGTGATAGATGGATAATTTTTATTACCATGTAAATGTGCTATTAATGCTTGAAGTTTCAACACAGACAGTTAAAATTTGATATGACTACCTCCAGTAATTCTGCAGATGTCCCATCTGTAAGCATTATCTGGCTTAACTTCAGCAATGGCAGCAGTAATTCTAGAATGCAGCTAATCCAAATTGGCTGCAGTTGGTGGTACAAACGATTGATCTTCACAAAGCTTCACAAGAAAAACCTACTGGTGTAAGGTCGGGGGAATGCGGTGGCCATTCTTCGGGTGCCCCTCTACCAATTCGTCTGTTAGGTAATGAGAAGGTGTTCTGTCTTGCTGAAAATGTAAGTGTCCATCATTGTCTATTGTAGTATTAGGTACCCTTGTAGCATATCCAGATACACACCACCAGTAGACTTCAAATACTTTCCATACACTTTCTTCTTGCTTATGGTGGCAAAAATGTTAGTCTTTGGGGTACTGTGAACGTGTTCTATGATGGTGTGGATTTTCGCCTCCCCAAATTCTGCGGTTGGGAGTGTTTACTTGTCCACTTACATGAAAAGTGCACTCATCACTGAAAACGATTCATGTCTAAAAAGTCATTTGTCCTATCATACTGATCAGTTCTCTACAGAAATCCTGGCGTATCTTCGTACCGTTTTTCTTCAAATGTACGAGGGTAAATTTGTAGGGCCTTAAATGTAGACATCATCTTAAAACACACCATGCAATCACATATGGAATTCCAATTTGACAAGATGCTAATCTGGTTGACTTTCTAGGACTTCTCTGGAGACTTTCCAGAACTTTTTTTCCACAACAGCATCGGCAGCACATGGCCTTCCTGTTGACCTTGCATGATACACAGAACAGCCTGTTTCCACAAAATTCTTGTGCCACATGTAAATTGTGTGCCTACTAGGAAGTTCTTTGCTGTACTGCTTGCAGAAATTCCTCTGAAGTTGTGTTGCAGACTTTGTTTTCTCAAACCACACAATGTACTCACTCTGCACCATAAAAAAGTCATCATTTTCAAATGATGTGACGTATCATACCATCTAGTGTTGTCATTTGGTAATAAAGTTATGTGACCAAAAATTGATGTTTCACTAAAGTATGACACTCGCTCAGCTTTTGTATGTCTTCAGTTCTGCAAAGTTGTATACACCCTTTTGAAACACCTTGTAGCGTACCAATTTCTTTGGCTTTCATAGATCATGAAAAAACCTTTGACTCAGTAGACATGTAAAATGCTTAAAGCAAAAAAAAAGGAATAGATGATATTTATATTAACTCATGTATACAAGAAGTTCATCAGTACTAAATTTAAATGGAAAAGAGGAGTCAAACAGGAGACTATCTCACCAAAATTATTCGCTACAGTTCTTGAATATGCTATGAGAAAAGAGACTGAATATTGATGGAGAATACTTAAGCAATATTCAATTTGCTGATGATATCATTCTAATAGCAGCATTACCCAAAGAACTAGAACACATGATTATTGAATTAAATGAAGTAAGCCTAGAAATAAATTTGGATAAACAAAAATAAGGTATAGTGGAAATACTTAAGAATGAAAACGAATTGAAATAAATCAAAGACAAGTTGAAATAGTGAATTCATACAAACATCTAGGACAAATCATTACAATCAACCATAAACTGGATAATGAAATTTCAGGATGGAAAGTTTTTAACCATTACAGAGAGATATTTAAAAGCAATTTATCAAACTGCCTAAAGAGAAAGATCTACAACCAGTGTGTACTCCCAACAATGACCTATGGTAGTGAAATGTGAGTCTGACTAAAAAAAACACTTAGAGAAACTGGGTAGGATGTGTTTAGAATGTCTGACAATAGATAGAAAGAACAACAGACTAGACACCAAGAACTGATTACTGGAAACAAGGAAGACCAGTTGTAAGATGGGACAATGAAATAACAAGATGTTGTGGACATTTATGGTGGAGAGATGCACAAGATTGGTTAAAATGGAAAAAGCTTGGAAAGTCATTCGTCCAGCTGCGGAATGAAGAAAGCTCTTGATGATGATGTGTGTGTATATTCCAGATGATGACTTTAATATGAAAATCAAAATGTTAGGAGATTAAAGTTATTATTCTTAACATTGTAGCCTGGAATTTATTATAAGGAATGCTTCACCATGTAACATTAAAAGTAAAATGGATATTTTTGTTTGCCTTTAATTGCAAAATACAAAGAATCATTTGCCCAGTCAAATTATTAATGATTGTTTGCTAGCATTAATATTTGGACTAGATATACTTTTAAAAAATTTAGATATGTTGTAATGGAAAGAAGAGTAAAGAGTGCCATTTTGTTCTAATAATTATGCATTGAAGAAA
This sequence comes from Typopeltis vanoorti, assembly GCF_054136105.1. Taxonomy (NCBI): domain Eukaryota; kingdom Metazoa; phylum Arthropoda; class Arachnida; order Uropygi; family Thelyphonidae; genus Typopeltis; species Typopeltis vanoorti. The sequence goes on from NC_143568.1 coordinate 110,182,100, forward strand.
TCAACACAGTACAAACTTTGACAAAATTCACTTTATAATGAAACTAAGTTTATAATACAGTCATTTAAACTGAATTCTTACAAATAAATAAGTCATTTAAATAATTAATCATACATAACTGCAATTAATGCACAATCATCTCTTTTAACACTAAAACAAAAATATAAAGAAGTGAGCCAATTATATACATATAATATATGTACAGTAGAAGTTCACAATTACAAACACCTGATAGTATAGACTTTTTTGAGCAAAAGTTGAGGAACTTTTGTTCTAGCATAAATTTTAAGATTTCACAAAGGAATCCAGAAACTATCTTTTTGGTACTGTATTTCATACCAGATAGATCTCCAATCAAAATTATTCACTTAGAATGGTGTACTTTATTCATGCACATTTTGATACTGCCAATTCAGTTTACTTTTATATTTAAATTATGTTTACAATGCTTTAGGTCAGTGGGAATCCTGTTTTTTATTATATGCCAGCAACAGAAAAGGTGTGGTGTGTCATACAATAAACAAAATCTTTAAGTTCTTATTTTGGAGTATATTGCATGCTGAGATATTCAAAACTGAAATAGAAATCAATTTTTGCTAAAAATAGTGCATGCATATATGTGTGTGTGTGTGTGTGTAGAAAGTATTTTACCTTGGGTATAATAAATGTATGTAAAACCAGGTTTTAAATAGCTTGGTATCTTTAACATATATATATATATATATATAAGGAGAAATATTTAACATTTTATAAGAAATGAAATAATTACAATAAAAATCAGTTTTCTTAAAAAAATTAATGTTTATATTTAATAGAAGTAATAAATGAGTGTTGAATAACAAATACTGTATTTAAATAATATAAACTAAAAATAGTAATTTCCTATTTTCATTCTCTATCATGAATCATGCCAGAAATAGAAAGTACTGTTTGTTGGATTTTAATATAGCATTCTCTTTTCTTTTAGATCAGTTAGTTTGGGGGGGGGGGGGATGTAGCATTCTAAATCTCAGTTTTAACAGTAGCACTATATGCAGTTTAATTATCCATTGGATGCTGTGTTTTAAACCTCTAGTGCAAGGCCTTGGCTAGGCTTTTCCTTTAAGCCTATTTTTATGTTCTGCATTTTAAAAATGCAATGTTACAATTTATTTGTAAAACAACAAATGTGTGTGTGTGTGTGGTGTGTGTGTGTATATTATTTATTTTTTTTTTTTTCCCTCCAGAGATTTATGATATACACAAAAATAGCACTGACTATTTAAAAAAAACTTTGGAATTTTTATTAACAGAGTATAGTGCTCCACAATCAAACATTAATAATGACTTTCTTTTCTTATATTTTCAGTACAATTGAAAATATTTTATTAAAAAAATGTTATTTTGTGCTCAACATGTATTGACCTGGAAACAGTTTTAAAATGGAAGATACAGAGAATCTGATTAAAGATGCAAAGCAATTAATCGTGTTTAGTCCTTTATCCAGGTGTATGCAAACAAAGTATCTTCACAAATAGGCTCCTAGAATAGAGACTAGTAACTTCATGCTAATTGCCTTAGTATCCTATAATGCAAAGCACATTGTATTTTGCATTATAGGATACTAAGGCAATTAACGTGAAGTTACTAGTCTCTTTCTATTCAAGGAGCCTATTTGTGAAGATACTTTGTTTGCATACACCTGGATAAAGGACTAAACAAGATTATAATTTCTTTACATCTTTAATTTATAACCAAGTTAAAAAAAAAACTTGCAATCAACAGTTGAACATTCAGCAGTGGGTGACCAAAGTGATGTCCAACCTATAAAATTATGCATATGAGGACTTTGAAGGTGACATTCCCTCAAAATTTAAAAGAGGGAGGAGAGGAGAGACATGTTGGGAAGTGGCTCTTACAGTATAAACACAGGCGATATTTTAGTTTGTGGCAGGAGGGAGAACTCCGGTCATTCCCAGTGACTGAATAATTATGGGTGTGGCTAGGAAGCACATAAAGTGCAGTGTCTTCTCATAGTGATGAGAAGACACTGCACTTTACGTGCTTACTTATGGGTGTTGTAAGTGCATCTCTAGGCACTGTGTAAAAAAATGCCTTCCCTTGATGAGCCTGACTCCCTGGAGAAGTCCACATAATAAATAAATAAATAGCACAGTAATTGTAAAGAACAGATATATCTATCACATGGTACTTATTTCTTGTCTTCTATTTCAACTTAAGGACAAGTACATTTTGTTCCTTGACCTGGTATTCTGTTTTTAGTAGCACATAGAACAGTGTTCTAGTCTATTGCAAATATCCTGAATCTTTTCTGACAACCTTCCAAGTCTGCTTCTGCATGAATACTATATGTTCATGCAAATAGTATTCATGCATCACCCATTATCACCAAAATTAGATTAATCTAATCAAGTTAATCTACTTGACATTTTTAAATGCAGCATACACGTTAAATTTGTTTATAGATTAGAAATATGTTATGTATGCATCGGTATTTCTTAAGCCTATTTTGTTATCAGTTCTTCTCCAAAAAAAATACAAGTAAATAAATAAATAAATAATCAGGTTTTGCCCAAATGTTAAAATACATACTAAGATTGGTGTAAAAATAATGCATGACTATGTAACTCACACCAATGAATGGGGAGGAGAACACTAATGCTTCATTTGGTATTTGATTTAAACTTTACTTAGCTTGCACAATATACTTGTAGATGACACTGAGTAGCCCTACTATTACTTTGCATATGCAGACCATAATGCATAGCAAATTTTCCAAATTAAAATATCATTATTATATAGAATTATTGGGACAGACCTTATAGAATGATGGGCCAGGAGTTGATGCCAAAGATATGATAGATGTTGGCAGTGTAAATATCTTCCATATGCATGTATTGTTGTATTAATACATTTATAGCATAAATAAATTTTTTCATACACTTCATTTATTGAAAAACATACTTAATATTGTATATTAAAATACTAAGTGATGATGCATTTTTGCCAAGTTGTTATGCATTTATGTGCTTTTTTTAAAAAATACAAGTAATTTTTTTTAGTGGTATTGTTTATTTCTGCTCTTATACCATTTTCTAAAGCAGCCAAAGCATCTCCTAGCAAATCCTCTAACAGATACATACAGCATTTATGTTTATCTGGGAAACATCTTCAAGAACCAACAAACTGAAAAACTATTTCTTATATATATTCAACTGGTAGACATTGTGTGAATATATAAGTGAAAAGAGAAGATATATTTATAGAAAATGAAAATTCTACTCAGGTTCAGTATGCAAAAATGCACTACATGCAAATAAGTATTATGCAGTTAACCCAACAAATTTGTAAAAGAAACCAAAAAAAAAAAAACCCTCTTAATTTACTTTTTTATAGGAATAGTGTTATGGTCTGTACCTGAAAACAAATTAATAACATATTACTAAGTGAAATGGTCTTAAAATTACAGTAAACCCTCGATTTAAAATTAACACCCTGTTAATTTTAAAATGCTTTTAACCAAGATTTGCTTATAATTAAATTAACAGGTTATTTTTTGTTATTAATTTCCTGTTATTTTTAACAAATTTTGGCAAATAGGCCATTTATTTGCCAAAATTGGAAAAACACTAGTAATTTAGCCAACATAAATGAGTCGCCGCTCATAAAACATGTTCGGCGGATGATTAGCACGTGATCACGCCAATCGCATTGTAATTGGTTCCTTTGTCACGTGGCAGTTTTCACATGTGCTTATATACACTAGCTAGTTGTAAATATTCTTCGTGTGCAAACTTTTGTCTGCTTTGCTTTTGAAAATATTTTTATCGAAATTCCTGTAAGAATTTATAAAAATATATATTTTTGGTATAGTAACAAAATATTTTAACATTTCAGAGTTTATATAGTGAAAAACAATTCAAAATGAATAGGCTCCTTTTGTTGGTTACTTTGACTATACTAAACTTGCAAATCTTATATATTAAATGGCTTTAAACTAATCAGAGGTATAATCTTATATCAAGAAGAATATACTTACGAAGTATGCAAATATTTCAATTTTAATTGTATAAAAAAATATTCAGTCAAAAATTTGAAAGGTAGATAACTAACAAGCATGCAGCTTTCAATGTTTTGCAACACAAACTGTATAACTCCCCCCCTCCCTTTTAAAAAAAATTTCTCTTCCTGTTTCTTACAGGAAGAGAAGAGTGTACAGGACCTGGAACCATGTGAATTTATGAAAGTGGCTATCTGAAGGCAAACAACACAGAGTAACTGTGGATATTTTATTATTATAGTGAACTCTCACTATAGCAAATACTATTATAACAAACTATTGCTTTTGAATAATTTGTTCTAGTGAACAAACTATTCAAATATAACAAACTACTCCTGAGGTCTCTACGACTTTTCCATAGTAAAACTCATAGGGACCTCAAGGAGAAGCTTGTCATGATGGATAGTTTGATCAGCTCGATTCCAGTAATTTCTAGGATTCATTGCATGAGTCTCTTTCTAACTTTCCTAAAACACCTTAAATTGATTTACCATTCCTTTCAACAATCCAATTCCACACATTAGCTCATCAGAAGAACTTTTTTTGTGACTCCCAAATATTGCAACCTATAATACACTGGTGCTGTGGGCAAGTGAGGGATTTTTGTTTATTTATTTACATAATCTGGTAACCTAGTCTAGAGACCAAACATGGAACTTTTTCATGGCTTAGAAGCCTGATCCCTCATTTTTCTCTTATATTGGAAGATTTCTCAAGTATTTTTATAATATCCTTTCACTAACTTATATATCATATTCACTTTTGTTTTCAGCTTATATATAAAGATCTGCAATCCATATTCCCTCCTAGTCATCATCATACCAACATTCTGCATTTCTGATATCTTGGGTGATCTAAGATATCAAAAATGCAGAACCTTCTTCACTTTTTTTCCCTTCCCAAAATTCAGGCAACCAAACCTTTGCAAAGTAGCTTGGATGTGTGATAAGAATCACATTTAAGCTGCTAAAAATCCTTTCATCCATCAAAATCATTCCAAACATCTACAAACACTATTCCCCATTCTCAACTCACATCATGTCCATCAGGCAGTCAATCTAATGATGGTATGCTGTTTTCACTACTTCCAACAATTCCTTCAAGTATGCTTTGCAGTAAGCTGTCTCTGCTAATATTTTTTCTTTTGCTTTCTCTTTTTCTAGTTTTCATAGCCTTGATCATTTCAAATTGAGTGCATTGGGAAAGTTTTGGTACTTTTTTTTTGTCAGAATTTCTGATTGTAAAACCTTCGCATCTTCTTCTCACATTTTTTGTATAATTTTTTCCCCCCATATTACACTCAGTCATTTTGCCTTTAACTTACATTTCATTGGATTATTTCTTTGAAAATATTTTGTGACTATTTCTTGCCACATTTCTGTTATAATCTATTTCACATGTCTTCTTTAATCCTTTTCCATATCATATTCACTCTTATTCATTTGCAGCCATGCTACCTGACATTCATAAATCAGCTTTTTCACAGAAAATTTCATTTTCTGTGAAAAATAAGTTTCATCTGAAACTCTTTACTTAACAGTCTTAACATGTGCCATCAACAGCACGTGTGTTATTCTAACAAAATATGATTAAGAGGCCTAAGTAAAGCTACAAAGGTTGAAAACTGTATGCTTGTATGTCAGTTCTAATTTGAAATTAGCAAAAGATAATTTTACACACAAACACACACACATTATACTTTCAAAAGAGTTTTTCCTAGAAATCTATAATCTCTACTAACTGAATTGCAACAAAGATTAATGAAGTTTATAAAAGATAAGTATATATTTTCAGTGTAGTAGTATAATAGCCTAACAGATGAATAAATCTCCTAAAAAAAAAGTTTCAAAAAGACCTAATTCATCATCTTCCTAAGAAAGAAAGATATGACATTCATCTTTTCTTTTTTTAATAGTGGACACAATTCAGGTAATTGAAGCCAAGAACTTTTAAGTTCATAACTAAAAATCATTTTTGAACCATCACATCAAACAATTGTTTACTTTACAACACAGCTACATTGAAAAAAATTAGGAAAAATCTTGAATGAATCATATTTCTCAAGGGATCAGGGGAAGCCGATTGCTTTCTTTAAATTAACTTTTCCTATTATATACCAACATGATGTCAACTTATAACAAAAATTTGATAGCACATTTTTGTCACTCTGACAGCTTTTATTGTCAAAAGGACAAGAAATCATCACTTTGGCAAGTCCACTCTACTCTTAGAAACCTCCTTAATTACTGTAGCAAAAAGAATTATTTCAAGATTGGTAATTATCCTCTTGTGTATATCTGAATTCTTTCAATGATATAACAGAATCTTTACAGTCAGTTACCAACATTATGACATTTCTCATAGCGCTTTTAAGAATGAAACATTACTTAGAGCAAAACGGAATATAGTTATCTACTCATATTTTACAGTAAAGTGAGCAATGCTAACTGAAACACTTCTACAAGATTTCTCTCACACACACACACACACATATATATTTTTTTTTAATGAGATTCCAAACATTTGAAAGTTCTCTTTTAAATCCATACCAATTAACATGTGGGCATGTATATGCACACAGTATATTTTAGAATAGGATTCCAAATATATTAGAGATGATAAAAGGTACACACAACACAGCTAGTAATCTCAAATAATGGGATAGTCTTCTGAGTGTGAAATAATGATATGGTCCATAAAATGCCCATCCTGAAAATAAAACAGAATAAAATACATGTAAAAAAAGACTAGACAATTCATAGAGGCAGGCTCCATAGATCCCAACACCTTTAAGGAAGCCTCTTGAAATTATGGGAATAACAAGTCCGCATTCATCAACCAGTTGACACCTTTTATAATTTCATATTTAATCATTTCTGATGAAAGAACATTATTTTATCTTCTCATGCACATCTGATGCCCTCCTTTAAATAACACCTTTCTTTTTTATTTTTGTTAAAATATATATTTAGTACTTTTCCCTCATAAACACTTCAGCTGATAAAAATTTAAGGCAAGCACAAATGCAAGCATCCAGCATTCGAACTTGACCACAGAAACTGTATTGGAGATATCTAAGATGTTTTTCTCTTCAGCGTCTGATAGTTTCTCATTTCGACTTGGACACTCAAACCAAAGATGATTGGCATCTCCAGGCATGTTGTCATGAACACGCATTTTGAGATCATTAAATTTCCAAAATTGTTTTCCTTTAAAAAAGTATGTCTGACCTGAAATAAATGAATAACAATAAACATATTACTATTTTAATAATCTTTATTAAGAAAAGATCAAGCCTAAATGAAATTAAATAATTTATATAGTACTTATGAAAAAAAAAAAAAACAGAAATGACCATTAACAAGTGATTGCTTCTAGCTTTTTAAACTGCTTCAAAGTGGTTGTAGTTCTAATAAATTTCATAAGTGAGAGATTAAAGTAGGAATTTTCTTGTACTGCCTGAATATTCCATATGTTCAATAATTTCAAGAATGTGCTGACCAGTACATGTCTTGGCTTATTTCATGTTCTCTGAACCAATTCATCTTTTTGATGCCATGGATAGGGGTATTATTCTGAATGAGCCCATCACTTGTGGGGTGTTCTCATAGCATTCTTATTAATAGGACACATGTGATTGAGCAAGATTTGCACATCTTTTACAAGGTTACGTGATCAAGTGGATTGTAGCATGTCATCTTCTGTTGGGGGGGGGGCATCACCTGCAACAATTGATTATGGTTTTATAATGATGAAACTGCAGTTTACTATATACTTTATACAGTGGTGGTAGTCTCTGAACTATGATCATTGTGGATCAGCAGGAATTTCAGTTTCTTGGACCATAGTATTTTCTACCATCAGTGGTGTACTGCTGCTGCCACCACTATTTCCTTCCTATGAATGATTAGGAGTTTCCCAATAGGGGCATAGCATTAATATTCTATTTATGCAGAGATGCCAGTGAATAAGTTTTACTGATGAAATGTGACATTGCACACATACTTGCAACCATCAAAACAAAATCGGGCATCATTTGCATTCTTAAAAAGAGCTATATCAGCTCTGATGAAAATAAAAATGCTAAAAAGCAAATTACAGATAATACTCAGTTATGCATGTTTTAAGAATGGATGCAACAACAACAAGAAAATTAACACAATTCTAAACTGAAATACACATAATGACTATGATAAAAGCATGCCATACCACAAAAGGGAATATATAATATATAAGCAGAATTCTATGTAAATATATGACTTGTCCATGATATTAAAAAGTTTATTCACCTCCTCCAATGATCCCCTCTTTCCATCTCAGCCAGAGTTTACCAACTTACATGTAACTAACCATTAATATAGACAACACACACACACAATACAAATAAAACACAATCAACATAAATGACACATCAAATTCATTTATGAATCTGATGTGTCAATTGCCCCAACCTCCTCAACAAAACCAATGGACTGAAAATTTTCAAGAATATGTATTGCCCACAGCCTTTATGGTTTCCACATATTTATTCCTGGCATCTGACTCTGATCCAAGATCATCAAAAGTTCTCTAATATATCCATAAAATAATTTATGGATATATAATAAGCAGTCAAGGAAGTCATCAATAAAAGTAGGACTCTAGAATTTTGCAACAAATTTTGTATTCATATATTCAAAACATTTTCCAACTGTTGAAGGTAATAGGGCTCTAGGCAGTTCATTAACTCACCTAAATAGTGTATGTAATTATAATTCCTCCCTACACACACAGTAGAGTCAAAGCTAGAATCAACAGCTGTTTAGAATAATTAACTATATACAGTCATACCCAGACATGTGAATCCGGAGTTACGCGGTTTCTTATATGTACGAATTCCCATCCTGCTTCACACCTCACCACTAGTCGTATCTTTCAGGCGCCGGCCTCATTCACCAATATCGCACATGCTGTGAACAAGCACTGACGTGTTTTGCGTGGTCTCCATTCATGCAAGGTTTGTAGACAACAAAAATCGTGTGATTGTTTAAAGTTACATTCTTGATAAAAAATTTTATCACATAAAAAATAATAATGTCATCCAAAAGAAGCAAGTCCGATTCTTCTACAGCTAGCAATAAAAGAAAAACATTGACTTTTGGAAACAAAACTCAACATTATTAAAGATTTTGAAGACAGAATGAAAATTTGTGAACTAACAAAGAAGTTCGATACACAGGAACCCACAGTAAAAACAATCATAAAAGAAAGGTTTACAGATTTTGGAGGACATAGATTCTAACGAGGAACGAATTGTAGCCACAAGGAATAAAAAAATCATTAGCTTGCTATGAAGAAATTTTGCCGTCCGATGAATCTATTAGATTTTATGAAACCATCGACATCGAAATAACTTTCTTTTTTTTTTTTATGTACGAAAACTACAATTATGATTATATTTCTTAAAAAATATAGGTGTTTTGTAAACCTTTGGTCCCAATTCTATGTTTGTATATATAAATTACATGCAATTTTTATACCCCGAGTTACACGAATTCGACTTACATGCTTTTTGTTGGTCCCACCAACCGCATCACTTCGGGGTTTTACTGTATTAGTAGCAAGAATGATTTAACTTATGTTTTTGTATATATGCTGTGAATGACATTGATGTGCACGGTGAATCATCAAGTAGTGTTTCCAAATTCCTGACATTTTGGAACCTTCGGGAATCGAGAACGGGAAATCCTATTTCTTGAGAATTCCCGAAATAATCTTTTTTATTTAATTTTTGTTGATCATCTGTAATAATGGCTATAACAGTAAATGTTAATAAACAGAAAAGCCGTAGAGAAGGTGAGGCAACCAGGGTTCGTTGCCTTGGTGCAGTCTTTCAGAGGTTTTGAGACACTCCTATATGTAAAAGGGATAATGCTGGGTATAGAAACGCCATTTATATACTAATGCCAGGAGTATCCAGAATAAGGGAGAAGAATTGGTGGTGCGGATAGCATTAGCCTGGCCAAAAATTATTGGGATCACTGAGACGTGGTTGACAGAAGAGGATATAATAACAGGAATAGAAGTCGCTGGGTACAGCATTTTTCAGCAGAATAGGAATGGAAAGCATGGTGGTGGAGTACTGGTTATGATAAGTGATGACCTATGTCCTCTAAGAGTGGAGACTTTAGAAGGCAGTGAGACTAATGATTTTGAGAGCATATGGCGTGAGGTAGAGGTGGGCAAGACAGGATATTTAGGGGGTGTTGCTACAGACACAGGAGTACAGAGGGTTGGGATGAGGAAATGTTTAGACAGTTGAGTTTGGCAAGTGCAAGAAGAATGATTGTTATGGGAGATTTTAACTACAGCAGTATAAATTGGAGAGAGGAAGATGCATGTAGCAATAGGGGAATGAAATTTCTAGAATTCTTGAGGGACAAATGTCTTAGGCAACATGTAATAGAGGGAAGAAGAGGTTCAAGAGTTTTAGATTTGGTTATAGCATCAGAAGAGTTGATAATAACTGAGATGACATCTCTCCCACCAGTTAGAGAGCGAGTGACCATATGGCTTTGACTTGGAAAATGAATAGACATGCAGGAGTATCAAAGAGAAGGGAACGTACGTGGAATTATAAGACAGGCGATTATAATAGTCTAAGACATCAACTTGGGGAAGTTTCATGGAGGGAGGAATTGGAAGGCTTTTCATTAGTGCATGGGAAATTATGAAAGAATATTTGTTAGCAGCAATGGTAAGTTGTATACCACGAGTGAACAAGTGGACACAATTTGGAGTAAAGTGGATGACAAACAATATTAAACAGGAATTGCATGTGAAAAAGATGCTGTGGAAGAGATATAAGGAGACAGGAGAAGAGAAGATGCATGAAGAGTATAAGACAGAGCCCAGAAGAGTGACTAGTATAGTAAGGAAGACGAAACTGGAATATGAGAGGAGATTGGCCCTAAGATCCAAAGAAAATCCTAGGGAATTTTTTAGATGTGTGGCCAGTAGGAGGAGAAATAACTATGGAAGAATGATATTGTGGGATCAAAATGGGAATAGAGTGACTGATGCAGCGGACATAGTAGAATTGTTCAATGAACACTTTATTGGGGTATTTCATCGTGGAGGAGTCAGTTTTAATGCTAGAGCGATAGGGCAGGTTCAAGGTTTAGAGGTACAGGCAGAGAGAGTGTTTCAAATACTTAGTACTCTGGATGTTAGTAAAGCTGTGGGACTGGATGGTATTTCCCCACGAGTTTTGAGAGAATGTGCCAGGGAACTGACAGTGTCTTTGACCTGGCTTTTCAATGAAAGTCTGGCTGCTGGAAAGGTGCCCATGGAATGGAAGGAAGGTAAGATAGTGCCATTGCATAATGGTGATAGCAGACTGCAAGTGTCTAATTATAGACCAGTTTGTGTGTCATCAGTAGTTAGTAAGATCTTGGAGAAAGTAGTGTAGGACCGTATACAACATTAGGCAGATGAGGGTAATGTTATCTGTGACAGTCAAAATGGATTTGGGAAGGGGTGCTCTTGTTTTAGCAATATGCTAGCCTTTTATGATAAAGTTACAAGGGCATTAGATGAGGGAAAGGCATATACTGCCATTTTCTTAACAGCGAAGGCATTTGACAGGGTGCTACATGATAAGCTGATATTTAAGTTGCTGCACATGGGTCTGGATGGATTGGTCAACTGGATTCAGGATTGGCAGTCCGATAGGTATCAGAGAGTTGTGTATGTTGGGGCAGTTTCAAGGAAGCAGAGGGTTACAAGTGTGGTCCCACAGGGTTCAGTACTGGAACCTATATTGTTTAACCTTTATATCGGTGACATTGTCAGTGGATTGCAAGGGGATATTCAGTTGTTTGCAGATGATGTGAAGCTGGGAAGGATTATTAGTAATAGTGCAGATGCGGCAGCCCTGCAAGATTTGAATAAGCTAGATAGATGGGCAAATGAATGGGGGTGTCAGTTTAATGCAGCAGAATGTAAGGTCTTGAGGGTTGGGAAACAGTGATGGGACACTGCACTGCACTACTCTATGGGAGGAGTTATACTGGAGGAAGTAGGGGAGACGAGATCTGGGGTTGATGATTGATAGAAACCTGAAATTTAGGGGACAAATTGCAAAAGTGGTGAAGGTAACACAGAGGATTGCTGCAATAATGAGAAGGACACTGACCTGCAGAGATAAAACAGTTATCATTCCATTGTATAAGACCCTGATCAGACCATACCTGGACTATTGTTCTCAGATTTGGTCCTCAGGATTTGAAGGGGATAAATTAAATGTGGAAAGGGTACAAAGATGGTTTCAGGACTGTATAATGATAGTTATGAGGATCAGCTGGGGGAATGTGGATAGAAGGAGAGGTGATATGATTGGGACTTTTAAACTGTTGAGGTGTGGTTGCAGGATTGGCACTGGGGAGTTCTTTCGCTTGGTTGAACAACGGGAAGGAGTGATGACAAGAGGCCATCCCTGGAAGTTACGAAAGGAAACTGTGAGCAAGAGAGTGAGGAGTGGTTTCTTTGTTTGGAGCGTCGTTGAACCATTTGAATGCATTGCCTAATGGAGTGGTGAGAGCGAGAACGGTCAATGAGTTTAAGGAGTGGTATGATAGACTTTGTGTTTCTTAGGGGGGACTTCCCCTCGATGAGTCTTGATAGACTTTTTGTTTCTTAGGAAGGACCTCCCACGATGAGTCTTTTGACTCCATGGAGGCCTGAGTAATAATAATAAAAGGTAAGCAAAAAATGAGTAAATGAAATTTCCTAAATGGAGGTCGACCGGAATTTCATGACTAGTGCATCTCTTGCCCTGAGCGCTAAACACTGGTCACTATGGTATAATTTTGGCTAGGTTTCTGTTATATATCAGGTTTTTTCAAAATATAAATGTAATTAATGCAAACTTTATTTAACCAAACCTTATAGTATACAGTGATTATAGAGAAACCTGTGGAGAATTCATGACTAAGTTTAACACGTGAACCACAGTAGTAGGTTTTTTTATTACGTAAATATTTCGTCCTAGGTATCTTAGGACATCATCAGTACAGTAAGGCAATACTATGAATGACAAAAGAAAGGGCGCATATGTACAAAGGAATCCAAATTGCGTGCAGTGGCACGTTGTGGCCTGAACTTAAATTAAATTAAAATGAACTAAATTACTTAAATTAAAATTAATTACAATTAAGTTATTATTTTACACAATTTTGTATGACAATTTCCCATACTTTAGGGATTGGCAATAACATCTTTGCGGTTTAGATTTGGTCTGTGGAGTAGGGCTTCAGCACTTTCTTTATATAAATTCATATTTATATGACGATCTGTGTAGAATTTTGTCTTTTTCCAATGGATCTTGTGGTTTGGGTTTTCAACTCCGTGTTGAGCAAGGCCTGATTTATGCGGTTTGATGAGGCAGATATGGTCTTGATGTTCTGAAATCCATTTAAAAACTGATCTGCCTGTCTGTCCAAAATAAGAGAGTTTACTGGAGCATGGAACCTCGTATACACCAGGTAGTAGCATAGGTGAAAGTTTGTCTTTAGGCAAGGGTAACAAGTTTTGGATCTGGTTGATGGGTTTGTAGGTGGCAGCAAGATAGTATTTCTTCATAATTTTTGAGAGTCGTTCAGAGATGCCTTTGATATCAGGTATGGGAATCCTATGGGGTTGTTCTTGTCTAGGTTGAAGTGCAGAGAAATTGCTGATGATTTTTTGAGTTGTTTTGAGATTATAACCATTTAGAGTGGCTGTGTTTTTGATTATTTCCAATTCTTGTTTTAGAGAATCCTCGGAGGAGCATAATCTGTATGCTCTGGTTACCAATGATTTAATGTTGCCAAATTTTTGAGAGGAATGATGAGCTGCAGTATTGTGAATTACATCAGATTTACATTAGAAAGAGAATCCCCACAAGGCATCCCCTTTCTGGATTTACACATCCAAAGAAAAGAAGACGGTTCCATCTTCACCTGTGCCTATCGCAAACCGACATTTTCAGGCCGCTACATTCACAATACTTCAGCTCATCATCCCTCTCAAAAATTTGGCATCATTAAATCATTGGTAACCAGAGCACACAGATTATGCTCCTCCGAGGATTCTCTAAAACAAGAATTGGAAATAATCAAAAACACAGTCACTCTAAATGGTTACAATCTCAAAACAACTCAAAAAATCATCAGCAATTTCTCTGCACTTCAACCTAGACAAGAACAACCCCATAGGATTCCCATACCTCATATCAAAGGCATCTCTGAACGACTCTCGAAAATTATGAAGAAATACAATCTTGCTGCCACCTACAAACCCATCAACCAGATCCAAAACTTGTTACCCTCGCCTAAAGACAAACTTTCACCTATGCTACTACCTGGTGTATACGAGGTTCCATGCTCCAGTAAACTCTCTTATTTTGGACAGACAGGCAGATCAGTTTTTAAATGCAACATCAAGACCATATCCACCTCATCAAACCGCATAAATCAGACCTTGCTCAACACGGATTTGAAAAAGACAAAACTTCTACGCAGATCTTCATATAAATATGAACGTTTATATAAAGAAAGTGCTGAAGTCCTACTCCACAGACCAAATCTAAACCGCAATGATGTTCTTGCCATCCCTAAAGTATGGGAAATCGTCATACAAAATTGTGTAAAATAATAACTTAACTGTAATTAATTTTAATTTAATTTAATAATTTAGTTCATTTTAATTTAAGTTCAGGCCGCAACGTGCCACTGCCCGCAATTTGGATTCCTTTGTACGTACGTGCCCTTTCTTTTGTCTTTCCTAGTATTGCCTTACTGTACTGATGTCCTAAGATACCTAGGACGAAATATTTACGGAATAAAAAATCCTACTACTGTGGTTCACGTGTGTTAAACTTAGTTAGTGTACAGTGAGTTTTTACATATATCACACAATGTATTAACTTTCCCAATCTCATTTAAATATTTTATTTATTAAATTAAACATTAATAGAAAACAAATGCAAATATTATTTAAATTAAGGGGATATTAAATCCCATATTGTTTTAAAACCGAAAGCTGAAACGGGTCTGGGTAGTGACCTCCCACCATAATGTAATAACAGCATACATTTCCTAGGAAATGTGTTTTTACATTATGAAAAATACCAAGAATAGTAATCAGAATGTTACCACCTTTGCTGGGTGTTGCCCGGTATTGTACTACGTATTAGGACTACTTGCATTAGCTCACGCTAGTAATCGAAGATACTTTTATAGTTTACTATATTCGTTATGAAACTCTCTGATTCCAATCTTTGAGGTTTTTTTTCGGTTTTAAAACAATGTGGGATTTAATATCCCCTTAATTTAAATAATGTTTATATCACCGAAATGAAGCCTATTGGCTCTTTATATTTAAGTAAATGCAAATATTATTTGTTTAAAAATTAAAAAATACTTAAAATAGTTTTTATTTGTCATTTTTAAAATGAAACTAAGAAACATAGAGCATTAATTGCCCGATCAGACAATCGCGATCTTCGCTTTGTAACGAATATTCTTGATGTGGAAAAATTTCTTTCATTTTCTGTAGACTTTGGTCAAATTGTTAAAAGTGCATCTAAAAGCATCTTCAAATTGGGAATGAGAGAATGCGTTTCTTCATATAAGCTCACTTCCTTTCTTACAGGAGCAAATATTTTGTCTGCATGCATAGGGCTAGGCTTTGATGTCGAAATTGATATGCTTTAGTCAATTCACTCTTTAGATCAGATTCTGATTTAATGTCAGAACTCTCTGTAAGGACATCCTTTATTTCTTTTATTGGAACTTCTGTTGTAAATGTTCCTTTAAAAAGTCTTTCCATTAATGACTTTGCCGATCATGCAATTTCATTCTTACTTGACAAAGCAAAAGATTCATCCTCTTCCATCTCATATAATAAACAACTAACGTTGCTAAGAACTTTGTGAGAGACAAGATCTATTCCTACGTTTCACCAATTCAAATTTTATTTCCTTTAAAAGTATTTGGCTTATTGAAGAATTCTGTTTTTCTAAATTACTGAACAGGAACTTAAAAATTCCTTCACTTGTGAGAATATTAGCTTCTCTATTGCTTAAAGCTTCAACTGCTAATCTTACAGGTTGTAAGCAATTCAAAATACCTCTCAATATTTCATAATACTCTTCTTTCCATAAGTGATCAAGTTTCAGCTCTCGTAAAACAGTCTTAATCGGATTTACTATCTTTAAAAATCTCTCTATCATTCTCTCCAGCGTGTTTTACAGTCCAAAATGACTTCTAGTTCTCTCTTTTCACTCTTGGTTATTTCTTGCTGCAAAAGAGAATTTTTTACTGGAGAATATTTAAATATTTTCATAATTCTTCATACGTTGCTAATTGCCGAAGATAGATCATCTCACAAATCATACTGATCAGCTCGGGCTACACCATCTAACTCAGAATCGCCGTTATCGTCTTTATCATATTCAGAATCTGTATTGAATTCAAAATCACTGCTAGAAGTCATTGATGCTTCAACTTTTTAACATAAAATACTTTTGTTACAGCTAGATGTAGTGCATGGTTGTAGCATACTGTTGAATAGTCGGTGATAATTTTCCGAATTTTTCCATAACAGCTGCACTGTCACTTGTAATTGCAACCGCATCACTTTCAAGTTTTAACTGAAAGTTTTCTAATCTTTGCTGAAGCAAGGATAACACTTTTTCCACAGGACAGTTCTCATGTATTCTTATTAAACCAAGGTTCATTGAGGTCTCGTTGCAGTATACGTGAACATTCATGTATCTGCGATTCTTGCAACTGGTCCACTCGTCTATCGAAATACTCAGTTTCGCTTTACTAATATCATTTATCAAGATAATATCATTTTCACTTTACTATATTATTATAGTAAAGTGAAAAAGTTGTTTCACTTTACTATAATAATTATATATTAGTGTCATAACTAAAGATGCACTTCTTGGCAACTGCATTCCTTTGCTTGTGAAACTTTCCATAATAAACTCACTTTTTGTGATGGTGTTGACTGATATCCCATCCAAGGCTGCTAATTTGCTTACAGTTTCTTCTAAATCCAGTCCTTTGACATAATGTAAAAATTGTCGTTTGTGTCTTAGAAGATGAAGGCACTGGCTCATCATTATTCAGTTCAGACTGTTTTTTCCTTTTCATTCCAGGAACGTATTCTAGGTGCCTATGTAGACCGCTGGTTGATGATGCTTTGCATTGCAAAGTTTTGGAGCATATCTGGCAACGAGCTGATTCTTTATCTTTTCTAAAATATTCCCAACATTCTTTATACTCTTTACTCGTCGTGATGGCAGTCTATAAAAAAATATTAAAATATGATTTATGATTTAATAAAAAATAATTTATAAAAATTTTCCCGATTTCCCGACCAAATTTTCTCGGGATTCAGGAAAGAGATAACGAAAAAAATTCCCGAGAATGGGCGGGAAGGAAACCCTAATCATCAAGTAATTATGTTTATGTTAGAGTTATTATGTAATCACTGTAGTAGTTTCCTTAAATGTTGTCACTGATATTTTCAACTTATGTGTTGTAATATTATTTTAATGAATTGAAATGGATAGAAATATGATTTAGTTATCTTAAATAAATTTAAAGAATTTACAAGCAACATTTCTTTAGCATAATAATCTAGTGTAATACATAATCAAAGCTAGCACAGTGATAAAAAAAACAAAGATTCAAAAAAAAGTCAGGTAAACAATTATGCTGGGGGTGGGAAGAATGTATATCAGTTTCACTTGTTATAAATATCTATATTCTAATAAGTAATTATTCATCTTTTTAAATGACTATCCCTAAACATCTAACTTCAAAACCATTGAGTTCCATTGGGTATATAAAAGTCCTTTCGTTCATCAAATTCACTCCAGACATTTATAAACCGTACACACCATTCCTCCTGTCAATCTTCTCATTGACTCTATTGTCAGTGAGAAGATTGATAGGAGAAAGTCTTATCAGGATAACTCATTAATTCATATTAATTTTGTTATTTAATATTAGTAATTAATATCTTTATTTCAATCATGTCTCTGCTTAAAAATATTCCCTTTAATACTTAGTGATATAACATCACGCAACTTGTTCTGTTTTTAAATGATCTATTGTTAGTATTCCATCTTGTATTTTTTAAAACTGTTCTTGTAGTGCCACTGAAGATGGTCTGCAATTTTCAGACCGAAATATTTGGCTAATTAAATATCTTTCTTGTGTTTACGTGCTTATATTATTCATTCTCATTGACTCATTAGCAATCATGATCCTTCTCAATTCTGTCATATCGTATTGAGGTAGCATACTCACAATCTTTACTTTCTCACAACAACTCTTTCATATTCTCTCTCTCATTGCATGTTTTTCACCTTTCAAACCATATGTACCTGCCAAAACAATCAATTCTTTCACTTCTCCCTTCATCAAACTAATAGCATCACTAACACCCTTCATCTTTGCACCTGCGAAACATGCTTTCATCACTTTCTCATTAAGCACACCTCTTATCATCAAATCTCCATATGATACTTTCTCCTTACTCCCAGTTCTTGCACTTTTATACTTTTCCCATTTGTTCTCTCTCTCTGTCACTTCAGTGACTTTCTCCAGTCACTCAAGTGCGCTTTTTTATGGAAGTGTAGCAAAGCATCTCCTCATCCACAATACTTTAAGCCACTTCTTTTATGCTCTCATTTGTATTTTATACACTATCATTCACTCCTTCCAGTAGATTCTTTACAACACTCATTCTCCTGCTTTCAATATGACATTTCTTGCACTCTCACATGAAACATTTATGACTCTCTCTCTCCTCATACCACAAACCATTAACTTTCAGTAATGAATACATTAAATACACACTACATCACACTAAATTCTGCATATAGAAATCACTGAATATTGAAGTCTTGGTTAGTTACCATTTTTTTCATATGCATCAGGGCCACATAGAATGCTTTTTTAAACAATATTATGTATCAAAAATAAAATGCTACCAATGATGATGATTAGCAATATTGCGAATATTTACTGAATGATGATTACCAATAATGATTATTATATACTGTATGATGTTTACCATATAATGATACAATTTGTTGCCATTATTTTTTTTTCTTGTACGACAGTAATCCAGTGTATCCAGATGTGATTAAGTTGTATTGTATGTTCATAACAGTATTGAAAAAAAAATGTTAATATAATTATACCACTTATCATTAAACTAACACTTATTTTCCACTTGCATGTGGAAAACTAGTAAATCAAACACTGATGACCTGAATATACATTTTTAACACAAATAATAATCTTACCATCAGTCCATTGAAATGCAGCATCAATGTTATAGGGTACACCACGCCACATAGCCATATCACGAGGATAGTCTAACTCTACTCGTCCTTCAAATTCATCATAACGCCAGTAACGCTTTCCGCTGAAGAAATATGTTTTACCATTATGTCCCCACACCATAGCTGCATCGATGTTTTGCAAGTCAGAAGGTAATCCGAGATCTGTCAGTGGTCGAGGATATCCTGATTCTGGCTGATTTGCATTAAACAACCAATACTTTTTACCTATAACATAAATAAGCAGATTTATTTTCTTTCTTCATTCAGTTTAGCTAGGCGTGAACTAACATTTTAAATTTGTTTTTCATCCCATCAGAGACCGATTGGATGAACAAACTGTGGTTAACAATTTGCTATAGGGTACACTTTTCATTATTTATTGTATTTTTCTTGTTATCACAATAATTCAATGTTTCCAGAAATGTCAAAAATCAATATTTGTTTCAGGTTTTCATATATTTCTTCTCAGTTGCACATCCTAGTACAATACTGTGTTGTACAAGATACATGTGCACTTATAATAGTAACTGATCAATGAATTTAAGCTAATCATTTTTTAATATGAAGAAAAAGTGAAAGAGTTTGAGAACAGGAATCAAACCTTGGAGATTCAGTGGCAAACTCTGAAGAAAACATTGATTGATTCTGCCAGAGAGGCATGTGGTGAGGTTGTCTGTAAGGATAAAAAAATCAGAACTCCCTGGTGGACACAGGAAGTTAAAGAGGCAGTGAAGGAAAAGAAGAAAGCATATCAAAAGTTCCTGTCAAATAAGTCAGCTTGTACTCTTATTTGACAGGAACTTAATACAGAGAAAAATGCAAGAATGCTAAACACTGTGTAAAACTAGCTAAACAAAAGTCATGGGAAGACTTTCGCAAGAATATAGAAAATAAATATCAAGAAGGTGGCAAAATATTCTGGAGGTTGTTGAAGAAGCTTAGGAATGGAGGAAAGAGTGCTGTAAAAGGAATTAGAGATGATAAAGGTGAAATGAAAACAGGAGAAAAAGATATCCTTGAAGTATGGAGTAATTACTTTGAAAAACTACTAAATGAAACAAGCAGTGATGACAGCACAGTGGTAAAAAACACTGACCAGGCATGCAGTTAGGAATACATATCCATACTTGAAGTAGAAAAAGCCATCAAAGGCTTGAAATGTGGAAAGGCAGCAGGAGTAGATGATATTCGACCAGAAATGCTGAAGTATGGTGGTATAAGAGTTTTACAGTGGCTGCACTGCATAGTTCAGAAAGCCTGGACAGAGGGACGAATTCCCGATGATTGGAGTAGAGCTCTCATAGTACCCATATATAAAAAGGGAAATAAAACTGCATGTGAGAATTACAGAGGTATTTCCCTACTGAGTGTTCCTGGCAAGATCTATGCAACTATACTTGAGAAATGGTTGAGAAGAATTGTGGAAGAAAAGCTTGGTGAAGAACAAGCTGGATTCAGGCCAAATAGAGGCTGTCAGGATCAGATCTTCACTTTACGACAAATAGTCGAGAAAGCATGGGAATATAACAAAGATCTGTATTTAAGTTTTGTCGATTTGGAAAAGGCATATGACAAGGTGCCAAGAGAGAAGCTATTCAATACGCTACAGTTATATGGTGTCAATGGGGCATTATATCAAGCAATACTTAGTCTTTATTTGAGTTGTAAGTCAGCAGTTAGAATTGAAGGAAGTAGAGGAAGATGGTTTAATGTTAAAACTGGTGTGAGACAAGGATGTACATTATCACCTCTGTTATTCATTATCTATATGGATCACATTATGAAGGAAAGTGGTATTAAACATGATATCAAAATTGGAAATGTTAATGTCCGCTCTTTGCTTTATGCGGATGATGTTATACTTCTAAATAAATCTGCTACAAGTCTGCAAGATTCTCTGACTAAATTGAATAGCTGT
This sequence comes from Typopeltis vanoorti, assembly GCF_054136105.1. NCBI lineage: Eukaryota > Metazoa > Arthropoda > Arachnida > Uropygi > Thelyphonidae > Typopeltis > Typopeltis vanoorti. The sequence continues at coordinate 110,203,469 of NC_143568.1, forward strand.
TGTAATAGATATGGTATGAAGGTCAGCAATAAAAAGACAAAGACAATGAAAATAGGCAAAATCACTGAAAATGTCAACTGTGTTGTGAATGGAGAACAGGGTTACCTGTGGAACAAGTAAAACATTTCAGCTATTTAGGCACGATTTTTACTGAAAATGGTAAATTAAATATAGAAATAGACAACAGAATCAGCAAAGCTGGTGTAGTGGGAAGTCAATTGAATAATTCATATGGAATAAGAGAGAAATTAGTCAGAACACTAAATTAGCTGTATACAAGACAGTGTTCAAACCAGTTTTAACTTATGGATCTGAGAGCTGGGTGAGAAGTAAAACACTTGACCAAAGACTAGAGACCACAGATATGAGAGTCCTGAGAAAGATTATAGGCGTGAACAGATGGCATCAATGGCAATATCATATTATAAACGAGGATATTAGGAAAGAACTTGACATTGTCAGCATCCAGGAATGCGTTAGCAGAGCTAATCCCAGGTGGTATGGTCACTTAAACAGAATGGGTGAGGAAAGAATAGTAAAACAAGTGTTCTCTGCCAGGTTGGCAGCAAAACAACCCAGAGGAAGACCAAGATATAGGTCGATTGATACGGTACAAAGTGCCTTAGACGATAGGAATATAAGATCTGATAATGTTGGAGTCTTGACAAGTAACAGACTGATTTGGAGGAAAATTGTAGATAGGAAATTAATAATGATGTAATTTTTTTCATGTAGTACTATCATATCCTGTACACCCCTTGAGGGTACATGGTAGGAATTTGATGATGATGATTTTTTAATTTTAAAAATTACATATTAAACATCATTGTAACATATTGAGTTACATCAAAATTCATGTAACATATTTGAAGCTACATCATCTTCTTAGATATATGATACTGATTATATCATATAAACAAATGCGGAGGGGGGGGGGCTTTTCCTGTAATATTCACCTAGTGTGCACACTTACCATGCTGATGCATGCACTAAAGTGATCACAGACCTACATGCAAAACATTAAATTTCAAGAGTTAGTAACATTTTTAAACTTATTTGAAAGTTTTAACTTGGTTATAACATAAATTAAAGATTCCAAAAAATTATATTTGTTAAAAACTTTGACCAAAAAGCTTTCAAACATCTAATCCAGAGTATTTTATTAATCAGGTGTGACACGCTTTGTCTAGTTGTATATGATATATATATATATATATATATATATATATATATATATATATGGGGGGGGGGGGCTTCTGCAACCTTGGTATCACTTCTGGGTGTCTGGCTCCCACTAATGAGACCTAAATAAGGATCAAAACCGTTCTGGATAGTGGTCCTTCCCATAATGCACAGCATTATACATGTCTGTAAGGATATGTGCATTGCATTATGGGATACTAAGGCAATTGATGTGAAGTCATTAGCTTCTATATACAAGAAGCCCAGTCATGAAATTACTTTCATGTGCAAATTTTGTTTGCTTACACTTGGATAAAGGATTAAACCAATAATATAATTTCTTGGCATCTTTAATTTATAGTTTTTAAATTTAATTTCTCTGGATTGGCTTAACTAATACAGTATGAATATGTACATGATTAGTTTTAAAAAAAAAATACTGTCTCAGTTACACTTAATTAACTATACTTAGTGATCAAGAAATCCACTATTTTGGTGTGTGTGTGTGTGTTATTTCAAAAGCCAGCTGCATCTCTCTGTTCAAAAATATTAATAGCAAAGAGCCTAAAAAGTATTTATCTGGTTCAAAAAGTGTTATATCTAGACAGATTGTTATCTATCTAGATACAGCAACTCGTGTTTGTATCATTTTTGTCATAAGCTACTACAACACAGTATCATCACACTAGTTGAAAGAAATGAATTACACAGAATGCATAAACTGCAGCATGGTTTCCAATGTACTAGCTGTCATATAAAGTAACATAAGAATATCAGATATATATGAAAGCCTGTATCAAAAAGTTATGTTTAACATGTATATCATATGGTGTAAAAGTAAGCATAAGCAAAACAATATCTATATATTGTCGCAATTGCACTAGAACTTCAAAGAGGTTTCTAGTTTGAATTTTTGAAGTTTTCAATTTTTGCTTAAATTGTACATTTTTGTTCAATTTATCAGAATGACAGTGAATACTCTGCTCTAGTTGGATTGATTACTATATTTATTTAGGATCTGTACTAAAATTCATTTTGTCATCTAAGTTTTAGTTATAATCAGTCTACTTAGCAAAATGTTTGATGATGCAAGAATTCCACTTAACAAAATTTGATATTTAGGATCCCTAAGTAGCTTTCAAAAGGTGAAATGGCAAGGATTTCCTTCTTGTAAATTTGATTTTTCCTCCTACAAAACTGGCAAACCAGCAGAAGAATATGCAATTTAGGGACATAAGATATGTTTTTCATAGCTTATGCTTCAGCAGTAATTCAAAACAAACCGGATCCCTACTAAAATTTGTTAGATACCTCAGTTTTGTTCAAAATCTATTTTTAAGAAAGAGATCACAACATAAATGATAGAATAGAACTGCTCCTTTCCTTGAGAGGGCATTTCATTTTGAGGTAATCTGGTGTAAAAAATTTGGAGGTGTCACGAATAATAATAAAATAGAGCAGTCTCGTACTGGGTGATGAAATTTATCTTCCACTTAAAGATGATTGCAAGCATTCATGAAGATAGCAGATTCAAATCCAGAGCCTGTTTGTTGGAGAGTAAGCACATTAACCACTCACCCAACCAGGCCAACAATACAGTTAGTTGCTGCTATAGGTTGGGGAGGAGGGGTACAAAAGAGAATGTGAGTGACATGCAATGAAAAATTATTAGTAACACCAGACCTCCATGAAGTCCAAAGACTCATCATGGGAGGTACACAAATGTTACACACAAAGTCTATCAAATTATCCACATTCACCAAAATGTCAGACAATGCATTCCACTCACCAACCTCTCTCTCTCCATGCAAAGAACCTGCTCCTTATGCCTCCTCACGCCCTCCTTATACAATTTCCTTTGTTCTACCCCTTTTCCCATTATATGAAAAATTTCTTCCATATTAATCCAATAACAGTCCTTGACCAACTTAAATGCCTCGATCATATCCTCTCTCTTCCTCCTGTTGACAAGGCTTTGCAAATTGCATTCCTACAATCTGTCTTCATATCCCAAAGACCAGTTATCACTTCAGTCTTCTCTGCACCCTTTACAATATATCCTCATCACCATGAAAACCAGGAGACCAAATATGTGCACAATAATTCATACTAGGCCTGATCAAGGCCTTGGAACAATAGAACAAATAAAGAAGTACAATTGGTAACTCTTTATTTCTGCACATTAAGGTCCTCCACATCATTCCTTTAATCTTCTTCTTCTGCAGCTTCTCCCACTTAAGTGGGGTCACTGTTTGTAATGAGTCTCCTCCACACCTTCCTGTCTTGGGCTGTCACCACATCCAAGTTCTTCATCTTCAAGTCCTCTTCTACCAGCTCCCTCAATCTCTTCTTTGGCCACCCATGCTTCCGCCTTCCTAGCACATCCATCTGCATGACCCTTCTTCCCACATATTCGTCCTCCCTCCTCATCACATGACCAAACTATCTCAACCTTGCCTCCTGTATTTTCGCTCCTAAGTTCGTAACTTTCACTGTTCCCCTGACATAGTCATTTCTCAGACGATCCTTTCTGGTCACACTGCACATCCACCTAAGCATTCTCATCTCTGCTACTTCCATCCTGCTGATGTTATTTTTCCTCAGGGCCACAGTTTCTATAGCATATATCATAGCTGGCCTCACTACTGTCCTATAAATTTTGCCTTTCAGATTGATCGGCACCCTCTTATCGCATAACACTCCAGCCATCTCCCTCCAGTTCCTCTAACCCGCTTGTATCCTGCATCCCACTTCCTTCTCAGCTCCTCCATCTTCTTCCACTGTTGAACCTAAGTATCTAAAGTCTCTCACCTTCCTGATGACATTTCCTTCCAGCTCCAGATCTGTCTCCTGGCCGCCGCCGCCCACTACGCAACACATATACTCTGTCTTACTTCTGCTCAGTCTCATACCTCTCTCTTCCAGTACTTTTCTCCATCTTTCCAGTTTAGTTCCTGCTTCTTCTCTTGAATCTACACACAGCAAGATGTCATCTGCATACAACATTGTCCAAGGCGCATCTTCTCCCACCTCCATCACAATATTAAACAGAAATGGACTTAATGCTGCCCCTTGATGCAAGCCAACTGTTACTTGAAAACTTTCTGTCTGTCCCAAACAGGTCCGAACACTTGTCTTCACATTTCTGTACATTTCCCGCATCAACCTGACATATTTCTCCAGCACCTTCTTCTCCCTCAGACACCTCCAGACTTCTTGCCTTGGCACTCTATTGTATGCTTTCTCCAGATCAATAAATACCAGATGTAGCTCCCTTTGTTTCTCTCGATGTAAAATTGTAAAGATGTGATGACTTCACAACTTATGTAATGTGACCTTTAAACTTCAGATTCTTGTCCACCACCACCACTCCAAGGTCTCTTGCCTCCTTCACTTCCTCCAGAATTTCCCCACCAAGTGTATACTTTGCAGCAATGGAATGACAGTTCCATACTGTTGCCCACTCATACAATCTATTCAAGTCTTCTCATAAGGCTACATACATCTGCTTTTTACCTGCTCTCCAATTGACAGGCTCTGGATTTGAATCCCAATCTGGATATCAATTCTTGCAATTGTCTTTAAGTGGGAGATGAATTTCATCACCTAGTATGAGACTTCTATGTTTTACAACAGATAACCTCAAATCGAATGCCCTCGCAAGGAAGAGAGCAGTCCCATTATTTGCACAATGAGGGCAGGATCTATTATGGGAGGGAGGAATTCAATTATCAGGATATATAAGAAAGAATATTCACAGAGAGAGAAGGAAGTGGAATTTATACAGCTGCTCAGAAATAATTACTTGAAATAATGTAATGGATGGGACTCGAAGTTCGAAAGTGCTGGGTTCTGGTGATAGCATCAGATCAATAAATAAACAGACATGAATTTTATGTTAAGAAAGGGTGTGTATATATGGAATTACAAAGCAGGTGATTATAACAAACTGAGAAGTAAGCTTAGAGAAGTTCCATGGCATAAGAATTTCAAGAGGAGTTTGCAGTGCATGAAAGATGTTTGAAGAAAGTAGTATTAGACTGTATACCCACAGTCAGGAGAATAAATCATATTTATTCTCCTGACTGTGGGTATACAGTCAGGAGAATAAATAGGTCTGAATAAACAGTCAGGATCAGGTAGGAGTTAGATGGATGAATAGCGTCATTAAGCAGGAGTTGCCAAAAAGTTGTGGAGGGTGTATAAACAGAAAGGTGATCAGCAAGTCCATAACTACAAAGCAAGCGCAAGAAGGTTAAATTGTATTGTAAGGAAGGCCAAAGGAAATCTCAAAGAGCTCTTTTGCTATTCGGCAAGTAAAAGGATGACTAGCAAGTACTGATGGTGAGGAGGTAACAGAAGCAAATGAAACACTTGAGCTCTTGAGTAAGCATTTTGTAAGAGTGTACCATTCAGGTGAAGATATTTCAGTGCCAGATGTGACAGACTGGTGTGAGAAGAGAGGTAGATGAATTGATTGGAGGTGCAGACAATTGTATAAACTTAATGCAAATATGGCCGTGAGATTATATGGGGTGTCAGACATTGTATTACAAGAATGTGGAAGGGAAATGTCAGCTCCTTTAACCAAGCTGTTTAATTTTAATCTCAGTTCTAGGAAGGTGGATACCTAAGAGGTGGAAAGAGGACAAAATAGTTCCAGAGCATAAAGGAGGCTCCAAGACAGAGGTAGCAAATTATAGGCCAATCAGTATCTCAAGAGTGATGTTAAGGTATTGGGAAAGTTGGTAAAAGATAGAATTCAGGACTGGGTGGAGAGGAATACGATACTTTGTAGGAAGTAACATGGTTTTGTGAAGGGTAGGTCTTGCCTTAGTAATTTGCTTACTTTTGATAATAAACTGATAACTGAGTTTGAACACTTTGATATTGCTGGATTTTGACAGGATAACCACATGGGAATAAAGGTGATGATTTGGATCAGAGGGCAGCTGATCAGAGGAATCTAATCCTGGAAAAGGCAGGTGACTAGTATTGTACCACAGGGCTGTAGATAATGAAGAGATCCTGTAGAATGACTTAAATATACTGATAATATGAGCAAAACAGCTGCCAGTTTAATGTGGCCAGATGTAAAGTCGCAAGCTGTGTACTACACTGATGGAGCTGAACAGCAAGAAATTGAGGCCAGGGATTTGAAGACAACTGTGAACAGGGGGCAGTTGTCTTCAAACTGTAAAGGTAGTATTGCAAAGGTAGCCGAAACTGCACATCAGATTATGTGGTTATTAAAAAACACACTGACAAGCAGGGATAAAGAGGTGATTATTACTCTTTCTAAGTCTTTATTTAATAAGGCCATATGTAAACTACTGCAAACCAGTGGTGTCGCGTGGCTTATGCAACCCACGATACAAAATTCACATTTTGTCATTCTATCAAGTAGTTTGTTTTATACAGCTGTCTGAAGCAAAAGTGTGTAGTCTGTATCCCTTGAAATGGATAAAATTGAGTATTGTGTATTTATAAAATTCTTTGTAAAAGAAGGTTTAACACCAAAAGAAATTTATTCGAAGTTCATAAAAGTTTATGGGCACTCTTCTCCTTCATTTTTGACAATTAAGAAATGGGCTGCCAAGTTTAAATGTGGCCGTACCAGCCTTGAAGATGATCCACATGAAGGACATCCAGAAAGTGTAACAACACAACACCAGAAATCATTGATTAAGTGCATGATATGGTATTGAATGACTGGCGAGTCAAAGGGCATGAAATTGCATTGCCGAGAATATAGGCATTTCAAAAGAACATGTAGGATATATTTTGCATGAAGAATTGCAAATGAAAAAGCTTTACACAAGATGGGTGCCGCACTTGCTCACAGCAGATCAAAAACACACTTGCATGAAAATCTCAGAACAGTGCTTGGAGCATTTTAACAAGAATAAAACTGATTTTGTGTGTCGATTTATTACTATGGATGAGATTGGTATATTTGAAATATATTCAAATATACCAATTCAAATGGTATATTTGAATTATTCAAAGCTGTAAATATAGAAACCATATTAATAAGTCATGCGAGAATGGAAAATGTAAAGAAAGAATAAGTGTGAGTAGAAATACTTTCATGAATGGCAAACAAATTATTAATATTTGACATTTGTGATGTGTGTGTCCTATAAGTTGCTAAGTAGAGCAAATAGCATAGATCCTATTAAGTCTAGACATGATTAAATAAATTTATGATGGCATAATTGAAAAAAAAAAAAAAAAAACTTATGAGAGGGAAAGAGATTTGTTTGCAAAGCATAAAAAACAACTAATAATAAACAGCCCTGATAAGGAGAGGACTAATCCAATGAACTAATAATGATCAGGTGATTCATTTAGGCATGACAGGAATGCATGTAGTTTGATGGAGCAGCAAATCGTCTCGTAAAATTTGTTGTGCATGTTATGTGTATTTCTATGGTTTATGTATATTTCGTGAAGGGGTCAGAGTAGCTGGTTAGAATGTTGGAGGATTGGCTCAAAGAGCATATGGGTTTTCTACACACGGTAGTAGTAGTGCTTCAGTAATCTGGTTACATTTTATAACAGCATGACAACCATGTTTGATAGTGGAGATGCATATTATGGTAATTTTTGAATTTTGCAAAACATGTTCAAAAGAGTATGTGACAGGCTGATACTAAAATTCAAGGGAATGGGAATGAATAGAAGATTGCTGGTTTAGATATAGTGATGATCAGCTGATACACGTAGCTATGTAAGGATGAAGCAGTATTTTGAAAGAGAAAAACATGTATGTGCAACAGGATTCATTTTCATAGACTACTTTTATTTTATAGTTGATGATATAGTCAGAAGTTGAGGGAGAGATTACCCTTTTTTTTTCCCACATAATGATGCAAAATTTAGGACTGTAATGGCAAAGTATTCTAATGTGTAACTCAGCCTGAAGTTACACATTAGAACACCTGAATAGGTCAATGCTATAGGTAAATAAAATACTAGTTAAGTGCCACCAAGTGTAAAATCTTGCTCACTGGCTAGAAGAGATGAAATATAGTAATATTGCTGAAGCTATGCTTTAAAAGGTAGAGACAGGAAATTTGGGGAGGAGAGGATTGGATTGCTACATAATAAAGAGTAGGAATGTAACTGCTGTAGTTGAAGACACTGATCAGACCACATATGGACTAGTGCACACAAATTTGAACATCTGAATATCTGAATAAGTAACTTAAGAAGTCTTTCATAGCATAATTGGAAGAACTGGTCCAACAGATGTTTCAAACTGAGTACTCAGGAACTGCAGTTCCTTAGTACGTGTATGTGTGTTGCAGAATTTGGTTGAAGAGGAGATGAGAGGGGGACATGATAGAAACTTATAAGTTGTTAAAGGAATTCTATAAGATTGACACAAAGAAATTTTTTAATACATAAGTAGTAGAGTAAGAACAAGTAGTAATTCCCTGGAAGTTGTGTAAAAGTGTGGTTATAAGGTTGTGCAGACTAGGTTCTTTGCTTGGAAAGTGATGAATAAGTAGAATAGATTGCCAGAGGTAGCTGAGTGTCCCAGCAGTGAACAAGTTTAAGGAGAGGTATGATAGGCATTGTGTGAATAATGGTTAGTGTGGGACTCCTGCAATGAGCTTTGACTGCATGTAGATATAATAATATTGATTTGATAGTATTTAGCCTTACAGCTGTTTGGGGGTAGCTATATATGTCACCATCTAGAGAAATGATTATGAGCAAGGTGGTTTCCCGTTGCCTTCCTTGCCATACTATATCCTATGACTATAGCCTGTGTGTTCACAGGGCTGGTTTGCCTGCTTGCAGGATGAAAAACCCCAGATAAACTGGTAGAAAAAACCCTACTGTCCACGCTCAAGACCGGCTAACTTGGCTATGGCTGAGAAAGATCCTTAAGCTCCTCACGTCGTCGACGGGAATTGAACCTAGGATATTCCTTCCCCAAGCATATGGTTGCGAAGCGCATAGCCACTAGGCTAACCACACGGACATAATAATATCTACCTGGTAAAATAATAATAATAAGAAAAAAAATAAATCAGAAGAATAATTACACTGGAGAATCTTGGCAGCAAGGAGAGATTAGGACTTTTTTTTTTTTTTTAATGTGGCTCCCACCAATGAAAGGTTTTTTTTTTTTTTTTTTTTTTTTAAACCTACAGTACGTTAATACCATGGGTGAGCTTAGGATTTTTGAAAGATATTTTTATCTAATTCAGAAACCTGCTGTAGAGATCAAATATGTAACTTTTTCAAGCCTCCAATAAGTAGGATGGTGGCATCACACCAGGTGGTGAACTTCATCTCCCACCTAAAGACAAATACAAACATCCATGTCCTTGGTGTGATTCAAACCTGCAGCCCCTTGGTTGGAAAGAAAATACGTTAACTACTCAGTCAACCAGGTCAGCAAATTTATCATTATCGTTATTATATTATATTATATTATTATTATTAATTAAAATAAATAATTTATTTGTTATTATTAGGCAAGGAAATTTACTATCATTCTTCTTCTTCTGCAGCTTCTCCCACTTAAGTGGGAAAATTTATTATTATTAATAAATTTTATTCTTTTAGATAGTAGTATAATATCTAAAATTTTTAGGGTAGATTTAGGAATATGAATTGAAGGGCTTGATAGACAGAGGGGAGAAGATGCTCAGGAAATATTACATGGAATAGTCTTCCAAGAATGATCTCACAAGAGATCATTTTTGGAAGGTGTATAAAGGTACTGTGATCCAAGAAGTGAGAGGCAGATTTTTTAAATGGTGGAATGCATTGCCGAGTGTCCTGATCATTGTGTGGTTCCACTAGAATGGTATGGTAAGGTGATTGGAAAATAGTTCCATTCAAAATTGTATATACAGGTATCCCTTGCTTAACACGGGATTTGATTAATGCAGCAAAATTAATTGCGACAATCTTTGATATATGCTGCAAGAGTTTTGATTAACGTGCCTTTAAATTTACCAAACAAAAATATGCAAGCCTCGAGGAGTGTTTCCTGGCCGAGAGAAAGAAAGTCAAAAGCAGATGATGTCATTCCACCCATTAAGCATTAAGACATTCTCAAAGGCAGTAGAAACAACAACAATGGGAGAAAATTCGATTACGCTACAAGAATTTTAGAAAAATTTTAACATTAAACATTCAATTGAAAACATTCATGACTCGTGGGAGCAAGTGTCTTTTAGCTGCATGAGAGCTGTTTGGAAAAATCTTTTGCCAGAATGCGCTAATGACTTAGGTGGTTTTCAAAATCCTGCGAACAACGTGGCTGAAGAAATTGTTGCAATTGGTGAAGACTTTGGTTTTGATGCAGATGTTAAAGAATTATTTGATTCAAACTCAAAAAGACTTCAGTGACAACGATCTTCTTGAAATTGAACAACTCGCATATGAAGACAACGAACAAATGGAATGTGAAGATGAAGTTCCAAAGGAGATAACAATCAAAGAACTGGATGGAGTCACAGTTTAGAATTTCTTAAACAGCAAGTAATGGATATGGATATGGATTCAGATGTTAATCGAAGAATGCTTGTTTGCCGAGGTCTAGAGGGTCATTTTGCTTTTATCGTAGAATTTATGCTGATAAGATAAATTAAAACTGTTCAAACGACTCCTGATAACTTTTTTTTTGATAAAAAAATTGCAATAACTAATGTAGATACAAGCATTTATTAAACATTTATTTTGCATTAATTTTTTATCTTTCCTAAAAGAGTGCCATATAAAACGAATTATTAATACAGTAATCGATCATGGACGAATTGTAATTTTTACCATGGATTCTTTTATTTGACTAACACGATTTTGTTATACGTGGTAACATCGAGGGATTAATTAATCATGTTAATCAAGGGATACCTGTAATTATTCCTTTTCATTTAAAAAAAAAACTTTTTTTTTTAAATTATTGGAATGTACTGCCTAGCATATCTTACAAATTCCAGGCTCCTAATATAGTACTTACTTTGCTTCTAGCTAGTGCAAGTCCTGTATTATATACCTTCTGCTTTTAAATCTTAAGTTTAAATGAATTTTTATGTTCTTATTTTAATAATTACATTGAGTGGATATCAAATTTAGGAATAAAAACAAAAAGATACCTGAAAAAAACACTATTTTGGTGTCAATTGGTCGTTCATAAACTGCATCAATTTTTTTTAGATCCCTAGGAAGGTTATACCAGAATCTGTCAATGGCTACTGGATAGCCTTGCTTTAGACCTTTGTTATCAAGTCTCCAAAAATGCTGCAACAATCAAAATATTGTATATAATTTAGATTACTATTCAATCATTTTATTCTACATATTAATAAGTACTATTTTAACGATATTAAAAATGTTTCCGATCATTGAGAGTAAAAATGAGAATTGCAACCGTAGTGAGTCAGTGATCGCCTTATAAACCTAGTGTGCACTTTAATAAACTCATAATCAGAAGCAACCCAGTAGAGAACAAATAGTTACGGATGACTGCTGGATGGCAATATAGAAAACTAGTAAAATTACTCATTTTGTCAGGTATGCAATATAGTGTAGTCTGACAGTTGGTATTATACTGTGTCTAGATGATAACTATTTAAAACAAAAATTGCTGAATAAATAAGTGGTTTCCAATACCCAAAATGGTGAAAACAAGTATTCCCTCAATTTCATACCGATATAATCTCATAAAGAGAGGAAGGAAAGCAAAACAGCACCTCTTCATAAAGAGGAAATCCAAATCAAATACAACCTGCTGGTATTGGCTGAGTTTTTAACTTATCCACTCTCTTCTAACCAACAGACTGCAGATTCAAATCCAGCTGCGGGCATGGATGTCTATGAATGCCTCCAGGTGGAAGATAAATTTTGTTGCCAGGTGGTTTGTAAAAAAAGGTTCCATATTTGGTCTCTAGATCAGGGTTTTCAGACTATATAAAAATCAATGAACATAAATAAACAAATAAATAAATAATGTTTTAAAAAATATGAAAATCCTTAGCCCACTCACGGTACTAATGTACAATAGGCTTACACCCTTTCGTGAGTGGGAATCGCACAAAAAACATTTTGTCCTCAAACTGCTGAAGAGATTTTTAGACAGAATAAAAAAAAAAATAAAATAAAATAAAATAATTTGGGTTCATGAGAATAAGAACAGTTACAAAGGACAGTGTGGGTTTATTAAAGAATAGTCTTGTTTCAGTAACCTGGCTACATTCTAATAATAAGGTGACAACTATTTAAGGGTCAAAGCTGTATAACTGAGAGGAGACCTCCACATTGCCTTTAAAAGAATGCGGAGAACCGACCAGGGCTTCTGAACTAATGTCCAATCCTCACCTTCTCATGGTACACCCTGTTGGGTATCTACCTGGATACTAACGAACGAGGATGGGCTAGCAATTTGGGATTTAGCCAACCAAATTGTAATTCTTATTGGCTTAAACCAAATTATAAAATGATGGTACAACTTGACAAAATTTCATGCCAGCTAGGACATCACCCGGTTAAACAAGGCCCCCGCTGTTTTCACCAGGGAACCAGGATGAGCAGCGAAAAGTCAGCTACTGGAACAAATCTGAAAACACACCGCAACTCAACATCACCAGAGTTAAAGATCAGTACTATCAACATAAGAAGCCTGAATGGCAAAGAAATAGAGCTAGCTGAGGAATTAGATAAGTACTAGATAGACATAATAGGGGTGACTGACACAAAAAAGACAAAAACTGGTGTGATCTTTCTGAGCAATGAATACAAAATGTTATATTCAGGCAATGACAATCAAGGAAAAGAAGGAGTAGCCATAGTATTCAACACAAAATACGAGGCTAATCTTTTTGAATGGCAGGCAGTCTCAAGTAGAGTAATGTGGGCAAATATGAGAATGGGGAACTGGATAATGAGACTTATTTGTGCCTATGGTCCCACAGAAGGTTCTACTAAGGTAGAAGTGGAGGAATTTTTTGAAGCTTTAGAAAAAGCAACTGACACAATGAAAAATGAAAAGTTGGTCCTTGTTGGGATCTAAATAGCAGAGTAGGAAATAATTGTCAGACATACAAAAATATATTGGGAAAATTTGGAGAAAAGAGCAAAGCTAATAATAATGGCAAATATTTGTTGGATTTCTGCTCAGGACATGGACTGGTTATTACTAACACCATGTTCCAACATAAAAACGTGCACAAATTCACATGGAGAGAAGAGGCAAGAAATAAGAAAACTCTCATTGACTATGTTATTGTCGATAGTGATGTTTTCTCCCTGGTGCAGGACACCAGAGTGTACAGAGGATTTGAAATTGGAAGTGATCACTATTTAGGCTTGAGTAGGATAAAATTGAATTTCATATTGAAAAGAATAACATGTAAGAAAGTCCACTACAAGTCTGCAAGATTCTCTGACTAAATTGAATAACTGTTGTAATAGATATGGTATGAAGGTCAGCAATAAAAAGACAAAGACAATGAAAATAGGCAGAATCGTTGAAAATGTCAACTGCATTGTGAACGGAGAAAACCTGTGGTACAAGTAAAACATTTCACCTACTTAGGCACGATTTTTAGTATAGATGGTAAACTAAATATGGAAATAGGCAACAGAATCAATAAAGCTGGTATAGTAGGAAGTCAATTGAATAAATTCATATGAAATAAGAGAGAAATTAGTCAGAACACTAAATTAGCTGTATACAAGACAGTGTTCAAATCAGTTTTAACTTATGGATCTGATCTGAGAGCTGGGTCAGAAGTAAAACACTTGGCTGAAGACTAGAGACCACAGATACGAGAGTGGTGAGAAAGATTAGAGGTGTGAATAGATGGCATCAATGGCAATATCATATTAAAAACGAGGATATTAGGAAAGAACTTGTCATTGTTAGCATCCAGGAATGCGTTAGCAGAGCTAATCTCATCTGATATGGTCATTTAAACAGAATGGGCGAGGAAAGATTGGCAAAACAAGTGTTTCCTGCCAGGTTGGCAGGAAAACGACCCAGAGGAAGACCAAGATATAGGTGGTTTGATAGGGTACAAAGTGCCTTAGATGACAGAAATATAAGATCTGATAGTATTGGAGTCTTGACAAGTAACAGACTGATCTGGAGAAAAATTGTAGAGAGGAAGTTAGTAATGATGTAAATTTTTCATGTAGTACTATCATATCCTGTACACCCCTTGAGGGTACATGGCAGGAATTTGATGATGATGAACTATATTAGATAGAGAAGATGCCAATATGTTAATTTTTCTAGATTATACAAAATGTTTCGTGACAAATTTTATGTATTCTATGACAAATCACTGTTGAAACTGAGACTACATGATGATTGATTGGCAGCTTTGAATATAGGGATGGTCAATAACAGAAATTAGAGAATTTGTTACTGTTACCTTTTTCATTCAAGGACATATGTTCAGGGTACATATTACAAAACCTGTAAAAGTTATTCAGAGAAGTACTGCCATACTATGCTAAGTACTGATCAGGCCATCTAGGTTTCTGTGCATAGACTTAATCACCTTCATTTTTAGGAAATTAGGAAACAGAGGGAAATCCACAAGTGAATGTTATCTTAGTACTGTACAATGTTGGGTAGAGATAGGTTGAGAGAATGTGTTTTACAGATAGGAGCCTTGAGAAGAGCCATTATGAGACAGAAGTTATTATGTTAACATAACATAACTAAGAGAAACATATGAGATAGATGGGGAAATGTTATACAGGTAATAAATATATGGTGGGAGAATGAGAACTCATCCCTAGAAGCCATGAAGAGAGTGAACGGTAGATATTTTACGAGTGAGATAAATGTTTGGTTGGAGGTTTGATGTTTTGTAAGATACGACCTCTCTATATAAGTCTTGTTACCTCACAGAAGCCTGAACCTGAAATATTAATTTTTCAGATCATGGGTTCAAATCCCAGCATGAGCATTTATATTTTGTTTGTCTTTATAAAATGTGATATATGAATTTCATTGGGTAGTATAAGACTACCATCATCTTGTTTAACGAAGCCTGAATTAGCTTCAAATCCATATTTGATCCCTAGAGACTAAACATGGAATATTTTGAAACTCCATGTTAGTAACATTAACATAATGTGTGCGCACTACCTTTTGTGTCCTTTGTCATGGCTAGTAGTGACTAAAAAAAACCTGTCTTCTATAGATAAATTTCTTTACTAGTCGTAAACAAAGTTGTTATTGAAGATTATCTAAACAGTTGGTCAATTTTTAGCTACATGTAACGCATGACTAAATATTTACATTTTAGACATTTCTGAACACATGCCTTTAGCATCTGTATCTGTTTGTCAGGTTCTGAGAATATGATGGTTAAAAATCTTTCCATAAATTGTTGAGAGTTGGCAAATCTGAGATGTTTTACTGAAGAGCAATTCTTCACATTAATGACTGATTCCAATTACTCAAATTTGCTGTCTTCCTCAATTATTTCTCAATTAAGGTACACTTGTTTCTCAGGAGCTTTCCTGTGTATATTTCCTGTTATCTTGCTAATTGAGTTTAAGCCTCTGTTCTTGCTGATCTCATTAATTCTTAATGAAGAACATTCAGGAGCAACATGATGCATGACATAGATTGTAAAAAAGAAATAAAATCTCACATAACAAAAGCAAATGTGAGAGCCTAAATGCAATGAATGAGATATTGAAAAGTAAAACAGTGAGCCTTGACACTATGTGTGTGTGTGTGTGTGTGTGTGTGTGTGTGTGTGTGTGTGTGTGTGTGTTTCTAGTGCTGAGAGCACTAGAAACACAAAAAATGTGGATAACAATCAAAGACCGAGGTGAATACTGGCATTTGAAAGAAAGAACATGCTATAGAAAGACTACATATTGGATGGATGCAAAAGTCAATGAATAAAAAACTGTACAGAAAAGTAAAGTGGAAAGGGAATCAAATATTGAAAATAATTAACCTTTTTTGGACATATCAGCAAGATAGAAAACACCAGAGAGATTAAAACCTTGATGTTCAATAGAATGGATGGCCAAGATAAGAGTGGGTAGATGATGGAAAAAGTTTTTGCAAGAGTTGTCACTTGGCAGCTGATATAAGAAAATGGTGAAAACTGCATCAGACTCACAGGCATTGATGATGATGAATAAATGCTACTGGACAAGACATGTGATGAGAATGTCTGAGATGGACAAAGTGAACAATACATAATAATAATACTAACATAACAAAATGCAGAATAATAATAATCCTAGCCAGATATCAACAACCAGGTAGGCAATCGGTAGGACAGGACAATAAAACAAAAAGATATTAAGGACATTTATGTTGGCCTACCTAGTCTTGATGTGTCCCTTCTGCACAATGCACAAAATCAGTTAAAATGGAAAAAACACAGAGGCATAAAAACATGAGATTTATTATTATTATTATCCAGGCCTCCATGGAGTCAAAAGACTTATCGTGGGAGGTTGTTTCTAGGAAACACAAAGTTTATCATACCACTCCTTGAACCCATTGACCATTCCTGTTCCAACCACTCTCTCAGGCAGTGCCTTCCAAGGTTCACCCACCTTCCACGCAAAGAAACAATGCCTCACCCTCTTGCGCACAGCCTCCTTTCGTAACTTCCAGGGATGGCTTCTTGTAGACATTGGATGAACTCTCTAATGTCTACCCTGTAACTGCCTCTCAACAGTTTAAGTCTCGATTATATCACCTCTCTTTTCTTCTATCCACCAAACTCTGCAGTCCACATTCCCTCAGTTGATCCTCATAACTCATATTGTACAGTCCTGAAACCATCTTTGTTATCTGCCTCTATACCCTTTCTACAGTCAGTTTATCCCCTTCAAATCCTGGGGACCAAATCTGAGAACAATAGTCTAAATGTGGTCTAATCAGGGTCTTATACAACGGAATGATAACTCTTTTATCTCTGCAGGTCAGCGTCCTTCTCAGTATTGCAGCAATCCTCTGAGTTACCCTCACTACCTCTGCAATATGCTCCCTGAATTTCAGTTTTCTATCAATCATCACCTCCAGATCTCTTGCCTCCCTTACCTCCTCCAGTATAGCTCCTCCAATCGAGTATGCATCCTCCCATCGATGGATCCCGAACCTCAAGACTTGACATTTTGCTGCATTGAACCGACACCCCCATTCATTTGCCCATCTGTCTAGTTTATTCAAATCCTCTTGCAGGGCTGCTACATCTGCACTATTACTGATAATCCTTCCCAGCTTCACATCATCTGCAAACAACTGAATGTCCCTAAAACACTTTTTTTGAATGTTAGTCAAGTGGGTTTTAATTTATTGTCCTACATGTTTTGCTGATTTTTACTATCAGCATCTTCAGGGAATACAATTGGTAAGTTATATGAAGGTAACAGACTAGGTTTTAACTGACAGTTCTAATTCATACAAAATTAGTATTGTGTGAGACAATGCGTGTGTGTCTCGGGAACATGATTTATTTGTTACGAGACATAATGTAATTGGCATGAGAGTTTATTTCTTTGATGTTTAGTGATCTGATTAAAGCTTTCCAAATTTCCGGTAGGATTAGACCTTGATTCTCATTTAGGTTTCCTGTTGAATGGATGACTGTAGCAGCCTCCTTGAAGGTTCTGGAATGGTAGTTCTCTTCTATATAGGGCATATGACTCTTATCCCACACGTGTTCTTTCTGTCTCGTTTCGAAGCTTCTAGAGGTCTGGCCAACGTAACTAACACCACAGGAACAAGATATATTATATACTCCAGAGTACTTGCAGAATGGATGAGGGTCTTTCGGTGATCTTAAAAATTTCCGAATAGTATTGACTGGCTTGAATGCTACTCTAATATTGCGTGGTTTTAGAAGGATAGCCAATTTTTTGGAAATACTGCTGACAAATGGAATAGTTATAGTACTGATGTATTGAGTGTCATCACGTTGTCTTTGTGGTATATCCGAAAAGAGGATATTGTTACACAATCTTTTAGGATAACCATTTAAGGATAGCTCTCTGGATATTGTAGTTAATTCTTTTTGTAAGTCATCTTGGTCTGTGGTGTACTGTATAGGTCTTTTCTTAAGCATATGGATAATGCTAAGTTTCTGGGATATATGATGAGACGAGTTGAAATGGAGGCAGTGTCCAGTATTCGTATGTTTTCTATACACAGACAGGTTGATACTGTTATTGGTTTGGTTTTTTATTAGGATGTCTAGAAATGGAAGTTTTTCATCTTTTTCAATTTCTAATGTGAATTTGATGGTATGGTGGAAACTATTGATTTGGTTGAGATAATCCATTAGTTCTTCTTTTGTATGATTCCAAATGATAAAAAGTCATCAACATATCTGTACCAAGTTTTTGGTTTTGGTGTAATTTGGGATAAGATTTTATCCTCTAGGTCTTCCATGAATAAGTCAGCACAAGAAGGGGAGAGGGGGGGGCTACCCATGGCTAATCCGATAAGTTGTTTGTAGACTGTTTTTTGCCAAATGAAATAGTTCGAAGTTAAACAATGATTGAACAAAGTAGTGATGTTTCTTGGGAACAAGTTGTCTAAGATGTTGATGACTTCCACAACTGGGATATTTGCAAACAAAGATGTGAAGTCAAGGCTTGCTAGTATATCATCTTCAGATATAAGGATATTTTTTTAATTTTTCAATAAAATGTTGTAAGTTTTTAATATAAGTATCTGAGTTGTGGATGTGTTGTTGTAAAATCTTGGCTAGATATTTGGTAAGTAGGAGAATAGATTCCATCAACTATTGGATGTAATGGCATACCTTCTTTATGTATTTCAGGAACGCCATACAATCTTGGAGTCACCAGTGAATCACACAAAAGAAGAACTAATGGATTATCTCAACCAAATCAATAGTTTCTACCTTACCATCAAATTCACATTAGAAATTGAAAAAGATGAAAAACTTCCATTTCTAGACATCCTAATAAAAAAACAAACCAATAACAGTATCAGCTTGTCTGTGTATAGTTTTTTGCAACAGGAAACCTAAATAAGAATCAATGTCTAATCCTACCAGAAATTTGGAAAGCTTTAATCAGATCACTAAACATCAAAGAAATGAACTTTCATGCCAATTATGTCTCGTAACAAATAAATCATGTTCCCGAGACACACCGCATTGTCTCACACAATACTAATTTTGTATGAATTAGAACCGTCAGTTAAAACGTAGTTTGTTACCTTCATATAGCTTACCAATTATAATCCCTGAAGATGCCGATTTATTGTCCTACATGTTTCGCCAAAAATCGGCGAAACATGTAGGACAATAAATTAAAACCCACTTGACTAACATTCAAAAAAAGTATTTTAGTTATTATACAAGTAGTCAAGGAAGAAAATCACAACTGAATGTCCCCTTGCAATCCATTGACAATATCATTGATATAAAGGTTGACCAATACAGGTCCCAGTATTGAGCCCTGTGGAACCCCACTTGTAACCTTCTGCTTCCTTGATATTGCCCCACCATACACAACTCTCTGATACCTATCAGTCAGCCAATCCTGAATCCATTTGACTAACCCGACATTTAAACATTTATGATATCCTTGTTAACAAAACCTACCATACTGTAAACTCAGAAAGAAAGAGTGCATTGGGAAGAAGTGTGATTAGAGCAGGGGTGGCCAACCTATGGCACATGCACCAAAAGTGGCACATTGCATGATTAGAAGTGGCATGCTGCACCCCAGAGAAAAATTTTAAAAAAATTTGTATACGATTTATATAAACACACAATTAACCTACCACTAAATTCTAGAGTGTGCACTTATTATACTTGTTTGATCTTGAAGCAACAGGCACCGGCAAATGCTGACATGCGTCACCAGTTACTCAATCAGTTTACAGCTGACTCTCATGTCATAACGTTTGATGAACAACTGATTCGATGTGAGTGAACAATTCTGTGTTTTCGAACTTTGTTTTTATTAACAGTTCTTTAAGTTTAAGATAAGATTTCTGTTTTCATGAAGGCTTAATATAGTTCTGTAAATTTAAAAATAAATGTTTTCATTTTGAATGTGTATGTCAAGTTCTTGCTCTCTCCCCTAATTTGCTGATTACTGAAACCTGCAATTATTCGGTGTATTTATATGTTTGTGTTTTTGTGTTTTTTTTATAATATCTTTCCTTTTTATTTACATATAGTAGGTTTATTCCTAAAATTTAACTGATGATCAGTTAAATTTTAGGAATAAACAGTAAGTTCCGTTTGTAACATACAAATGGAACTTACTGATCTCAAAACCAATTCTTTATTGGAAATGAAATTTAATGAACTTCCATCACTCCCAGATGCTTCTGATATAATTAATTTCTGGCTATCTTGCCCTGTGAACATTTTCCAGAACTGAAAAAATTTGCTCAGAGTTATATCTGTCATTTTGGAACTACATACAGATGCAAACAAGCATTTTCATCAATGAAAATGATTAAGAACAAATTATGATCGAGACTGACTGATTCAAATTTGAAAAACTGTTTGATGCTTTCTGTAACTGATTTAACTCCAAAAATTACAAGCTTAACAAAAGCGAAGCAATTTCAAAAGTCTCAATAAAATAATTAATGTTTAACTTGTCTTTATATGAAATCATTTTATTTAAAACTGCTAAAAATTGCTAAAAACTGCTAAATTTTTCTTAAAGAAAAAGTTATGGTTTTACAAGAAAATAAAATCTGATATGCAATATTTGCAGAACAAAATTTTCTGAATCTCACAGTGGTCAGTCTGAGATCAACTGTAATTTTGTTCTGGTTTGTCTTTCTAAAAATCTGGTCACTTTTGTGACCGTCCAGCAGAAACGGCTTGTGCATAGGCGCTGCACATGCCATTTTCCAAGTAAGCAAACAGACAAACAAGTCAAGTTTGGAAGAAAATGGAGTAAAACCAGGTTTAAAATAGCTTGGTATCCTTAACATTTATTTATACCCAAGGTAAAATACTTTCTACATTTATATCTCCTCCTGAGATTTTTATTTAATAAGGTTAAAACACCTTATGGTAACTTGTTCTGGTAAAATACTTATAAGCTCTGTATTACTAAAATCTTGGTTTTTCTAGCCTGGCTCCCACCGATGAGACCTCAATAAAGGTTGAAACCGGTCTGGGTAGTGGCCCCTTGCCTTAAATACAACGCATCATACATCTCCTCCAGGAGATGTGCTTTGCATTAAGGGTAAATATTAAGATTAGTGATCAGAGCTTATTCTACTTTTACCATGAGTTGCCTTGGTCTTGCACTACATGGTCAGCTAGACTTGCAACACTTGCAGGCGCAAACTTGACTTGTTTGTCTGTTTGCTTACTTGGGAAATGGAGTAAAACCAGGTTTAAAATAGCTTGGTATCTTTAACATCAAAATAATCCCAAGTTTACAACAGCAACTGCAACAGTTTATAAAATAAATAGGCTAGCTTTAGCCAATTAAATTAGGCCATGAATTATTCATATGAGTCAGCAAGAAACAGGATTAATCTAACCAAAACAAATCTTTATTATGATTCTCTCATTTCATTACTTGTTTAGAATTGCATTTAGAGAGAAGAAAGAGACGTCTTGATATAGATATGAGTCTAAATACACATATCCAGGTATTTATATATTGAAAACATATCTATGCAAATAAGTTTATTTTAATTCTTACCCTCTCCTTGAAGATGAACAATTCTCTTCTGATGACAGAAATAGCATCAAAACTAGTGTTACATGTATCAGGAAGTCCAGGTTTTGGTGTTTGAGGAAAAGAGGTTGTCGATTTTTGTTTTGGCTGTTCAGTTGGCCGTGGGGTATACTGAGGAGTATATGGACGATGTGGCTGTCTCCTTGTAGTAGTGGTACTGGTAGTAGGTTTTGTAGGAGATGGTGGCTGTACTGGTGGTCGTGGGGGGGGAAGTGGTGCCCATTTAGTAGGATGACGAGGACCTAAAAATATAACTAGCTAGAATATATCAATTTAATATCAGTTCTACTAAATAACTAGTATTTCATTATAATATTCATTATTATTGTCAGTTCTTGACATTATCACAGGTATCAGAGAGCCATTGCTCATAACTATTTTTTGCAAATAATTTTATTATTCTTTTCTTCATGCCAGTATATGGATTTCTTTAAATTCAGTATGGAAAGCGAACTAGACATACAGATATAGAAAGTTTTTTCACTTGGTTATAGTGAAATTTGTAGTGAAATTGGTTATGCTTAGTGAAAAAATACATTCTTGTTTAATCCTTTATCCATGTGTAAACAAAAAAAAAGTTTGCACATGAAGTATCTTCATGACTGCGTTACTTCTAAGGTTACTTCTAGAGGCTAATGGTGGAATACTAAGGTAACTGATCGTATCAATTAACGCACATTCCAAAATGTAAAGTATATACTTCCTTTTGGATGTACATAAGAGTCACTACTCAGAACAGTTTCAACCTTTATTGAGGTCTCTTCAGTGGGAGTCAGACCCAGGAAGATACCAAGATTGACAATTGACATTTATGACTTTAGGGGTGAAGCAAGATGCTTTTCATATTCTCCCGCTATCTGTTGTGGTTACAGTGAAGGTAAAATTTATGAGCAGATTGCTCGCCCTGAAAGGGCATGGAGATTATGCATCACTAAAGGAGGCTAATATAGCTTTTGGTCTTCTATATTTGAATATGTCCGTTGGATCGTATGCTGCAGCTTGCTGAACCAAATCGTTGGGATTGTGGACGTCTTTAGGAAAAACTTGGATGCTAAGGATTGCAGAAAAGAGAAAATATAGGGAATGTTTGTGTCTCTGTGGAGTTGATTGATACAACGGGGCATTCAGAATCATTCTCAAGCACTTGTTCTGCACTCACTGTATTTTGATAATGTTAGCATTAGAGGTGTGGCTCCAGGCTGGAGAGGCATAGGTGATTATAGGACGAATTGTCATCTGGTATAGTTGCAATTTGATTCTGTTGCTGAGCTTGCTATTTCTATTAATTAGCAGATAGATCTCAGCTATGGCTTTAGATGCCTTTGTGCATGCAGACTTAGTGTGCTGATTGAAAGATAGCTTTTTGTCGAGAATCACACCCAGGTAAGTTATTTTTGTCTGCCAGGGAATTTTAGTATTGAATAGTAACACATCTCCTACAGGAGACATTGGCCTTTTTGAGAAAAGAACGGCTGAGCTTTTCTGGGGATTGACTTCCAATCTCCACTTAGAGAACCAACCCTCCAGCTTTAGAATGTTTTCTTGAAGCTTTTTGGTAATGAAATGGGGTTTGAGAGATCTGGTTAGTATTGTTGTCATCCACATACAGGGCCAAAATGGAAGTCATCGGATTGTGTGGGATGTCTGACATGTATATAGAGAACGGCAATGGAGCCAGTAGAGATCCCTGCGGCATTCCAGCAAAGATGTGGTGCTGGGAGGATGTATAACTGTTGATTTTTACTTGCATTGATCTATGCTGAAGATATGAATGGATTAAGTGAACCATTTTTAGTGAGGTACCGGCTGAGATAAGTTTTTGCAGGAGTCCAAAATGCCAGATTTTGTCAAATGCTTTGGATAAGTCTAGGAAAACAGCGCCTGTGCACTGGTGCCAGTTGTAGCTGGTGGTGATGTATTCCACAATACTGTGGATTTGCTGGGTAGTACTATGGTGTTGCCTAAAACCAAACTGTTCTTTAGGGAGGATGTTTAGGTCATTTACTGAGGTTTGGAGTCGTGAGAGGATGACCTTCTCTGCAACCTTACCCAGATTTGAGATAAGACTGACTGGACGATAATTTTGCGGTAGGTGTGGGTCTTTGCCTGGCTTATGTATAAGAATTATGTCAGCCAGTTTCCAGGTGGAAGGAAAATAGTGAAATCTTAAAATTGCATTTATTATACTGGTCAGGTGCATTACTGCTTTTTGGGGCATACCAAGATTGAATTAATGCAGAAGTCATATATTTCTTATATATAAGTAATAAAAAGGTGTATCACATTATTAAAAGCCTCCATAGCTCAGTCAACATAGATGAAGCTCTTTGGTCAGAAAGACCTGGGTTCGATTCCCATCAGCGACATTAGGAACCCTTATCTAGTCTCTTTCGATGGAAGGTGAGTTAGTAGCCAGTCTCATAAGGAGGTAGGGGGTTTTTCCACCTGGAAACTCTGGTTTTTCATCCCCCAGAACAGGCAAACCAGCCCCATGAACACACATGGATTACAGTCATGAATATGTCTCAGCCATATGCCAGTCCCAAGCATGGATAAAATTGGGGGGGGGGGGGGGAAGCAATGGTGAACTATCCTGTAAAAACCTCACCAGGAACACTTTGTGGGCAATGCCTACAAAGTCAACTAGGATAGGAAATGACTGAAAAAGGAAAAAATCACCATCACATTATTAAAATACTCTGGATCAGAGATATTTGTAGTATAAAAAGTCTTTTCCTCCCTTAATACATAGCATTATGCACATCCAAAAAGAAGTGGAGTTTGCATTATGAGATACTGTAAATGTATTGTCTGTTGTTCCTTTTGTAACATACTATAATTTACCTTACCTTATTTACCTTACCCATATCTCTTTGCTCTATTATTACGCTTTTACTCTTTACCTTAAGTTGCTACAGGTTATCTATACAAAATTAGTAACAGAAAAAACTCACCTAAACTTACACGAGTTTTTTCCATTATTAATTTTGTATCGATATGTCTACTCACGGTATACCTCTTTTAAAACTTACAGGTTATCTAATTTCTAATACCTTGAGAACCTTGGAAAATTTATTTAATGTTACGACTGCACCACCAAGACTCCCCTTTATAGGTATTAAATATAATTATGATTACCTGCAGAATCTCTCTCGGTCTATCTCAGGCTTTATTGACAGTCATGGCTACTCTTATTTACTTTGCACACAGGTTCATATTTATTTAGAAACAGTGCATGGGATTAAGGATCAGTGAATGCACATTCTTTAACATAACAAACATATTTATTAAACTACAATGCAATTATACAGTTTCTTAATGAATTGGCTCTTTCTAAAAATTAAAAGCTAAGAATTATAATATCTCAATGATTGTACAAACATTAAAACATGCAGCAATACTATCATTCAAAAATCTATAATCTCATCCCAATAATAATTTGTTCATGCAATAAATATACTTCAACTGACAAGTTTCTCATATCTAAATTATACAAATTAGTCTTCAGTTTCTTAATCCGGAACAAACGATCACAATTAAACTTTGTAAGTGTCCCATGGACTATCAGTGTATCTTCCATAATGTTAAACAAACACAAAATTTTACTCGCAGTCCTTCTCTGACACATATATGGCTCTCTTATCTCTTTACTGGTTCCACTGACTTCCTTTTCCGTCCTGGGCCTCAACATTCATGCGGGCTTCTTTCCTTTAGCGGCGACTCCCAGGGCATCCGATGCATATGGCAGATTATTTTACTCGTAAGGCATGCTGGTTCGACGTATTTTCTCTTTTATATTTCTCAGCGCCCACAGCTTCTTTCTGGACTTCTAACGGACCCACATCCACGATGCTGGATTGGGACACTACAGGAGGAGATTGCGTTTCCTTCTGTGTTTCTGCATACCTGCCTCCTGGAGTTTTTCCTGATCCTCTCTTATACTTCTCCTCAGGTCCCTGTATTAAGGGTTGAGAACCCCTAATATTCCCATGCAAAAGGGAATGTGATCTTCAGAGTTGTCAATTATTTCTGTTTCCCACAGAACACACAAAAACAATTTACCAAATGCGGAACATCCTTAGATGTTTGCTGCCTTTTGTTGCACTGCCCTTGAGACTTGCATTTGGTTAAGCTTGAACACAATTGAAAGCAATTTACATTACAAACAAAGCTTCTAAACTATTTCTTAAAAATCTGAACCACATAAAAATGCCAGGCTGCCCTTGAAATATACAGTTTAACATTCATACTGTTTCAACATATGCTTGCATGGTTTTTTCATAAATCACAAAATTATTACAACTACAGAGTTAATATATACTTTATATGCAAAATTCGTACTTGACTTATCATGGGAAAAGAGCTGTCCATTCAGAATGGAGAATCAGGATTGAATAGCACCTGTGGCTTTGAGAATGCATATTGTAAAGCAAAGACAGGCAATACAGAACATTCGGTGGAATATCATAGTCCAAAGAACAAAGAGGGTGATGATCGTGAAATGTTTAAGAAAATTAGGTAAGCTAGTACAAAGCAAGTAATTATTATGAGTAATTTCAACTATGGCAGTATATAGTTGAAATCTTCCATAACAATTAAGGCAAAGAGGAACTGGCATATCATATTAAGAAAATTGATTTTCTGAAATTCTTGAAGGATAATTACATCAAGTAACATGTCATGGAGAGAACACAAGAACCTGTGGTTTTGGATTTGACCTTATCACCAGAGGATTTCAGCCTCTACCTACAAGTTGGAGAGGACAATCAAGTGTCTTGACCTGATGGGGGGGGGGGGATCTCATAGAAGTTCTAAGATGAAAAGGATTAATGTGGAATTACAAGGTAGGCAATTATGAGCTTAGGTTAGGAGCCAGACAGGAATTGTACCAGTGGTGCTTGGGCGTTAAGAGATATCTGATAACAGCAGTGACAGATGCATTCTGGCACACCGCTGTTATGTGTAAAAAGGATAACATGTTTAAAGAGAAATGGATGACTATAGGAAATCAAATAGAACTGAAAATCCAAAAGAGATAAGAGGTTATGGCACAGATATAAAAAAAAGGAAGGTGGAGGAGAACAGTTGTGCAAGTTAGGAGTATAAAGTTCATGTGGTCTCCAGGATTTGCTCGAGTAAGAGTTGGCTATATTTTAGTCGCAACAATTTATTTGATGGAGGGGGGGAGGTTAAAGTGACAGTTAAAATGGAGTATCATTGCATAAGCAAGGAAATGGTTATGCAGTGATACTCCTGGATTTTGCAAAGGCATCTGACAGGATACAGCATGGAACTGTTATGCAAATTGGATATGAAGAAGATGGATATGAAAGCTGGTGATATAAATAAGAGTATGGCTGATGGGTAGACATCAAAGAATATATATGGAGAAAAAATCCAAGAGAAAGTAGGTGACCAATTATGTGTTGCTAGACTCTGTACTTGGGCTGCTATTTAGTTTGTGCATTGATGATATAGGATATATCACTGATGTACATAGGAAATATCCAGCTGTTTGCTGATATTGCAAAACTAGAGAGAGCAATAGTTAATAAAATTGATACGGAGATTCTACAGTATAATGGAAATATACTGCAATGTGAACAAAGCAAGACAGTACAAAGTATGGAATGCCAGTTTAATATAACCAAGTGTGAAGTTATTCACTTCAAGATAAGATTATAAGCTGTGTAATATATTGACAAAGTAGACTGTGGGAAATTGATGAGGCTAGGGATATAGGGATGGCAAACTTCCTGTTCTCCATCATCCTCGTATCCCAAATTCAGAAGACACATTGCAAAAGTGGGCAGATCACAATTATCTGGATGCTGAAGAAGAGATTAGAGGTTATTATTCCTCTTTATAAGGCTTTGATATACTACCACATCCAAACTATTACAATGCACAGGTATAGTTATGTACATTTATTTTCTTCGAATGAAGAAATAAAGAGGATCCAGACACAAGTGACCAAAGATGGCGACAACTCTGTGGAAAGATCTGCAAGATACAAACATTGGTTAACAGAGTGGATGGGCGTGATGATTAGATTTTTTTCATAAAGAATGGTAACTGAATGGAATAGTTTGACAGAGATGGGCTTTGTCAGTGGTCAAATCAAGAAGTATAATATGTAATGTATCACTTGATCACTCAGATGATTTTTGGTTACTGAAGAATACTTTGATGAGCAGAGACAAGCAGGTTATTATTCCTCTTTATCGAGTCTTGATAAGACCCCATCTTGACTACTGTGCCCAGATCTGCGTGCCAGGATTTCTTCTTGGGGAGGAGGTAGAGAGGATCCAGAGGCAAGTGACCAGGATGGTAGCTGGTCTATAGAATGAACCTTATGAGAACAAGTTGAAGATCTGCGAGTTACAGAAATTGGTTGATAGGCGGAAAAGGTAATATGATTGAGATATTCAAATTACTGAGGGGTTTTTACAAGATTAATTCAGAGGAAATTTTTCAGAACAGGTTTGGTGGTGGGAGAACTAGGGGCTATCCATGGAAACTGAGTAAGAGTGTAGTTAGAAAGGGTGTTAGAACTAGATTTTTTACTTAGAGAGTGGTGAATGAGTGGAATAAGCTGCCAGAGTCTATTGTGGGTGCCTTGACTATGAATGATAAATACTGTGCAAATGCTGAATAGTTCTTGAGATGATGTTTAGGGCCTCCTTCTATGAGTCTGTAGTAATAATAATAGTCATCATCATCATCATCATGTATATCAAGGATCTAGGCCTAGCATGGCCTGTTCCGGACTTAAAAGTCATCGTTGAATCGTTCAAGAGGATGTCCTGGTTTTCTTTTTCCTGATGGCTCGTTTTGGTAATCTTTCTATTTTCATTCTTTGAATGTGTTCCATCCATTTATGTTTATATTTTTTAATTTTTTCTATTACTGGTTCTTGGTTTAATTCTTTCATAATTTCTTCATTTCTTTTGTGATCAAATAGGATATATACTTTGCAGTTTTTCTCATAAACTTCATTTCTGCTGTTGTTAATCTTTTTTTTTTTTTTTTTTTGTTTTATTGTCCAGATTTCACTTCCATACATGAAGACTGGTAAGGCTAATGTATTGTATACTTTCAGTCTGGTTTGTTTTTGAACTAGGTTTGGTTTAAATATAGAGTTAATTACTCCTGTTATTTTTAAATATTTTGCAATTTTTATGTTTATATCTTTTTCATTTTCATAAGTGATCATACATCCTAGGTAGTTAAATGAATTCACCTGTTCTAAGATCTTGTTATCTAATACTATTTTAGTTCTTGCTGGATCTTGTCCTTTAAAGGCCATAGTTTTTGATTTTTCAAATTCAAATTACTAAAAGGTTTTTATAGGATTGATGCAGGGGAAATGTTTCAGCTGTGTGATAGTGATGGAAGAACAAGAGGTCATCTCTGGAAATTAAAGAAGAGTGTGGTTAACAAAGGTGTCAGAACAAGGTTTTTTGCCTGGAGGGTGGTGAATGAGTGGAATTCATTGCCTGACTTAGTTGTGAGCTCTTCGTCTGTAAATGAATTCAAGAAGAGATATGACAGATATTGTTTTGCTAGTTTGGGTCTCCCGCGATGAGTCTACTGACTCCATGGAGATACCCGTAATAATAATAATAATTTTTCTGTTGATATTATCATACCATAATCTTTGGATATCTCATTTAGATCTAAAATAGCTTTCTGTAAGTTATCTTCAGTTATCTAATGTATCATCATAAGTTGAAAGTTATCTTTTATTTCTTGATAATAAGGAAACATGAGTGATCCAGGGAGCGAAGAATGAGATAGGCCAAGTTTAAGTGTTGAAGTTTACTCTAGGAGAAAGTTTAATTCCTTGATGTAAATTTTTATTCCATTTTATTATTATTTAATTTAAGTAGATATTAAAAAGAGTTGCTGAGAGGGGACATCCCTGCTGGACCCCTTGGTTTATCTCTCTCATATATGATAGCTTGTGATTTAATCTTATTTGTATTTGATTATTTTCATATATACTTGTGATAGTTTTTAGGATATTATTTGGTATTTGTCTTTCTTTTAATATGTTAAATAATATGTTTCTTTTAACTTTGTCAAATGCTTTTTCAAAGTCAATAAATGCAATATGTGTTTCTAAATTGTATTCTCTTCTTTTCTCTATTATTAATTTTAGGCAAAAGGCTGGGTCTATACATGATCGTCCTTTTCTAAACCCATTCTGTACTTCTAAAATAAAGTTTTCGGAATATTTCATTAGTTTGCTATTTAAGATTCTGCTATATATTTTGTAACAGGAATTTAGTATACTGATACCTCTATAGTTTTTAAGGTCATCTCTATTACCTTTTTTAAAGATAAGAATCACAATTGCTTTTTTCCATTCTATTGGGGGATACCAGTTTTAATTTTATTTAAAAATAGTAAGAGTCTTTCTTTATATATATATATAATAATAATAATAATAATGTATCAATACTGGTTAGTGTGGGCCTCTTTAGATTAGTCTTTTGACTCCACAGAGATACCTGTATAATAAAAATAATAGCAAACAAATTATATAATCAGCTAGTAGACTGATTCAACATTCCAAGAGATGATGAAGAGTATGTAGTTGGGTGCAATGGTGAAGTGATTTATTAGAAATGATACCAACAGTGACTTTTCAGGAGGATTTAAACAGGCTGGACAAATAGTAGGGATAAGGGTTAAAAATTTGGGATTCAGAGAGGAAGGCTGTATATTCTGTTGGTGTGAGTATATTGGAAGAAGAGGCAAAGGATCTTAGAGTGATAATTAATGGACAGTTCAAGTTGGAGACATAAGTTATTTAGATGCAGTGCTTACCAAATAGACACTAAAGAGATTTTCAAAAAGGTAACACAATAGGAAAAGGCAAGGACAAAGGGCTATCCTTGGTTGAGTGCAAGCAAGTGAAAAGTAATCTTTTTTTTTGAGTGGTGGGTGCATGGAATGCATTGCCGAGGAGTATCAACGCTGGCTGAGTATTTAGCGTATCTGATCTCCAGCCAAAAGGCTGCAGGTTCGAATCCCGCCGTGGGCATGGATGTTTGTGATTGTCTGAGGAAATACTGGTGGTTGGCGTAATTAGTGGATTGAGTGTGGAGAGAGAGAGAGAGAGAGAGTTATACAGCAGTTGCTCTCCCTTGATGAGTCTTTGGACTCCCTGGAGGTGCCAATGATAATAACTGATGATAATAACCTACAAGTAGACCAATACCCTGAAATCTTTAGAAAAGTGTAAACCAGTCTGGGCAGTTGAGTGGATATAGATGTTTATAGATGAATTTCATTGCCCAATGCAAAACCACTATGCTACTTGAGGATCTAAGGTGGCTTGAAAAGTTCCATGTTTTATTTCTAGAGCTGAATTTCAAGATTATATAAATGTAGCATACCTACAGTACTAATGTACAAATGGCCTGATGAAATATACACCTATTCATGAGTCAGTTTCTCTTAAAGAAAAAAAAAACAGAAGCATTTTTTTTTATGTTCAAAAGGAGGATTTTTTTAAAGTGAAAATTCATTTTTTTTTCCCAAATAAAGGATAAATATTCCTATTATTTTCCCCTGAAATCTTTCCCTTTGGCTTAATGCAGCCATAGACATTGGCTATATTAAACCATTCTGGGTTTTATTTGTATTGAAAGAGGAAAATAAAATCAGATATAGTAAATAGTTGAATTAAATAGTGGCATGAAAGGAAAATTTTTCATTTCATTTGATAAATGCTTCAAACTGTGCAGAGAAAGATGGGGAAGAAAAGGTTGAATGAAGTACTTCAGAAAACATAAATATTAAATCTTAACTGAATTCAATATAAGAACAAATATTTTATAGCAAGCATAAATATACTACATACTAAGAAAAATATACTGGATCCTTATGAAAAACATTCTCAAAAAAAGATCGAGAATATTCATAATTATATTAAGCTTACTTCCAATACATGAGCTTGCATTTATCTTAACTTCAATAGAAATTTTTCACATATTCTTATTAAAAAATTTATAATATCAAACTTCTCAGATCATTTTTTATACAAAAACAATCATGTTGATGTTATCAACTAGTTAAGTTAATGTCGAACTGTTTACTTACCATATAGTTGCTGAATGCCAACTGTATCATCATAAGGAAGTTGAAAGTTATCTTTTATTTCTTGATAATAAGGAAACATGAGTGATCCAGGGAGCGAAGAATGAGATAGGCCAAGTGAGTGACCAAACTCATGGGCTGCTACTGCAAATAAATTTACCCCTAAGAAAAGAACAAAAAAGTATTATAATCCGATATTTATGGAGTCGAAACAAATCATGAGAAGCTTACTTAAATAGTCAAGATACTATGCCATACCATACCATAATCCTTCCTTTCATAGTTACACGGTGATCAGCATTCATTGTGAAAAAAATATGTAAATAACTACCATGTTATAGTAAAACTTCAGTTCAATATAAACCAAAATAATCACACGACGTTTTGACTTTCGTGTCAAGGTCATCATCTGGAGTATATGCATATATATATATATACACACAAAGAAACATGCTATGTTACAATCTACATAGTATGCTAAAGTCACACTAATTTGGTCAATCATTAACACTACTGACCTACCACTGGTGAAAAAACAGCCTTACTACATCAATGCTACATTCCTATTATTTGTTACAAATCATCATCATCAAATTCAAGACGTGTACAGGATATGATAATACTACATGAAAACTTTACACCATTACTAACTTCCTATCTAGCATTTTCCTCCAAATCAATCTGTTACCTGTCAACACTACAACATAATCAAATCTTATATTTCTATCTTCTAAGGTACTTTTTACTTATCAATCCACCTATATCTTGGTCTTCCTCTGGGGTTTTTCCTGCCAACCTGGCAGAGAACACTTGTTTTGTTAATCTTTCCTCTCCCATTCTGTTTAAGTGACCATACCACCTAAGATTAGCTCTGCTAACAATGTCAAGCTCTTTCCTAATATCCTCATTTTTAATATGATATTGCCATTGATGCAATCTGTTCGTGCCCCCTAATCTTTCTCAGGACTCTCATATCTGCAGTCTCTAGTCTTTGGTCATTTCTAACAGAGCTCTCAGATCCAATTAAAACCAGTTAAAATTGGTTTGAACTTGTATACATTGCTAATTTAGTGTTTTGACTGATTTCTCTCTTATTCCATATAAATGTATTTAGTTGACTTCCTACCATACCAGTTTTGTTGATTCTGTTGTTTATTTCCATATTTAATTTACCATCTTCATTAAAAAATCATGCTTAAGTAGCTGAAATGTTTTACTTGTTCTATAGGTTCTCCATTCACAATACAGTGTTTCTACCTATTTTAATTGTGGCTGATTTTCATACCAAATTTATTATGACAGTTATTCAATTTAGTCAGGGAATCTTGCACACTTATACTGGATTTGTTTAAAAGAATAACATCATCTATGTAAAGCAAAAAGCTGAGATTAACATCTCCAATTTTGATATCAGGATACCAATTTCCTTCATAATGTGATCCATATAGATAATGAATAACATAGGGAATAATGTATATCCTTGTCTGACACCAGATTTAACATTAAACCTGTACTTCCTTCAATTCTAACTGCTGACTTACAACTCAAATAGAGACTAATTACAAGCGTGGTCTGAAAAGTTCTTGGCCTTGACCATAGATGGCAAAACTATCAGCAAGATTTCTTTTTCTAAGTTGAGACATCTGTCATAAGCATCCATGTGAAATTGCAAGTCATTCTATCAAGTAGTTTGTTTTATATAGCTGTCAGAAACAAAAATGTTGTCTGTATCCCTTGAAATGGATAAAATTGAGTATCATGTGATTATAAAATTCTTTGTAAAAGGTTTGAGTATCATGTGATTATAAAATTATAATCGCATGATCTTTGGTGTTAAATCTTTGTAAAAGATTTAACACCAAAAGAAATTCATTTGAAGTTCATAAAAGTTTATGGGCACTCTTCTCCTTCATTTTCGACAATTAAGAAATGGGCTACCGAGTTTAAACGTGACTGTACTAGTCTTGAAGATAATACCACGTGAAGGACACCCAAAAAGTGTAACAACACCAAAAATCATTGATCAAGTGCTCGATATGGTATTGGATGACCGGCGAGTCAAAGTGCGTGAAATTGCTGAGAGTATAAGGCATTTCAAAAGAACGTGTAGGATATATTTTGCATGAAGAATTGCAAATAAAAAAAGCTTTGCACAAGATGGGTACCCGTGCTAGTTCACAGCAGATCAAAAACGTACTTGCGTGAAAATCTCTGAACAGTGCTTGGAGCATTTTAACAAGAATACAACTGATTTTGTGCATCAGTTTATTACTATGGATTCACCATTACACACCAGAATCAAAACATCAAAACAGTGGACAAAAGCTGGTTCCATCAGCAGGAAAGGTCGTGGCATCGGTGTTTTGGGATGCTAAAGGCATTTTGTTTATTAATTATCTTGAAAAGGGTAAAACAATAACTGGGGAATATTATTCCGATCTTTTAACCAGACTAGACGAAACAATCATTAGAAAAGACCCAGTTTGGAGAAGAAAAAAAATCATCTTTCATCAGGACAGTGCAAATGCCCCACAAAGATGTCTTGGCAATGGGAAAATTAAGGGATCTGCACTATGAATTGTTGGAACATCCACCCTATTCCCCAGATTTGGATTCCTCTGACTTCTATCTCTTCCCAAAATTAAAACTCTTCCTCGCTGGTCAGCATTTCTCTTCGAATTAAGAGGTGACTGCAAGATTGCAGCTGTAGAGAGGTATTTTGCACATCTTACTGAGAACTACTATAGGGATGGGATAATGGTGCTGGAGCATCACTGAAATAAATGTATTAATCTTAAAGGAAATTATGTTGAAAAATAAAAATAATTTTGAAATTATAAATTTTCATCGTTAGGCTGAGAACTTTTCAGACCACCCATGTATTGCTTGATATAATGCTATATTGACACCATACAACTGTAGCATTTTGAATAGCCTCTCTCTTTTAACCTTTTCATATGCCTTTTCCAGATCTACAAAACTTAAATACAGATGATTGTTATATTCCCATGATTTCTCAATTATTTGTCGTAAAGTGAAAATCTGATCCTGACAGCCACAGTTACAATCATTAAGAGATATATTAAGCAAGAGATCAACATGCTTTCACATAATTACTCACAGATAAATTTGAACAAAACAGTATAGATGATGGCCAATAAGAGCTGAAATTATTGTTTAGAGTCCTGAAGTAATGGTTCTTGAAGTAACCTCCACATAGCCTTTAAAGGAATATGGAGAACCGACCAGGGCTTCTGACCTAATGTCCAATCCTCACCTTCTCGTGGTGCACCCTGTTGAGTATCTACTTGGATACTGAATGAATAAGGATGGGCTGGCAATTTGGGATTTAGCCGACCAAATTGTATTCTTATTGGTTAAACCAAAATACAAAAATGATGGTACAACATGACAAAATTTCATGCCGGCTGGGACATCGCCCGGTTAAATGAGGCCCCCATTGTTTTCGCCAAGGAACCAGGGCGAACAGCGAAAAGTCAGCTACTGGAACAAATCTGAAAACATACCCCAACTCAACATCACCAGAGTTAAAGATCGGTACTATCAACATAAGAAGTCTGAATGGCAAAGAAATCGAGCTAGTTGAGGAATTAGATATGTACCAGATCGACATAATAGGGGTGACTGAAATAAAAAAGACAAAAACTGGCGAGATCTTTCTGAGCAATAAATACAAAATGTTATATTCAGGCTATGGCTACTCCTTTTCCTTGTCATTGCCTGAATATAACATTTTGTATTTATTGCTCAGAAAGATCTCACCAGTTTTTATCACAGATGTTAATCACAGTGTATTCAACACAAAATACGAGGCAAATCTTCTTGAATGGCAGTCAGTCTCAAGTAGAGTACTGTGGGCAAATATGAGAATGGGGAACTGGACAATGAGACTTATTTGTGCCTACTAAGATTCTACTTTAGTAGAAGGTTCTACTAAGGTAGAAGTGGAGGAATTTTTTGAGGCTTTAGAAAAAGCAACTGACACAATGAAAAAGGAAAAGTTGGTCCTTGTTGCGGATCTAAATAGCAGAGTAGGAAATGATTGTGAGACAGAAAAATATTTTGGGAAAATTTGGAGAAAAGAGCAAAGCTAATAATAATGGCAAATATTTGTTGGATTTCTGCTCAGGACATGGACTGGTTATTACTAACACCATGTTCCAACATAAAAATGTGCACAAATTCACATGGAGAGAAGAGACAAGGAATAAGAAAAGCCTCATTGACTATGTTATTGTTGATAGTGATGTTTTCTCCCTGGTGCAGGACACCACAGTGTACAGAGGATTTGAAATTGGAAGTGATCACTATTTAGTCTTGAGCAGGACTAAAGTGAATTTCATTTTTAAAAGAATAACATGTAAGAAAGTTTTGAAGCGAATAAAAGTTGAGCAGCTATCAGATGTGAACTGTAGACTAAAATACACAAAGATTATTGAAAAAAAAATGAAAGAGTTTGAGAACAGGAATCAAACCTTGGAGATTCAGTGGAAAGCCTTGAAGAAAGCCCTGATTGATTCAGCTAGTGAGGCATGTGGTGAAGTTGTCTGCAAGGATAGAAAAATTAAAACTCCATGGTGGACACAGGGAGTTAAAGAGGCAGTGAAGGAAAAGAAGAAAGCATATCAAAAGTTCCTGGCAAATAAATCATCTTGTGCTCTTAGAGAATACAGAGACAAATGTAAGAAAGCTAACCACAGTGTAAAACTAGCTAAATAAAAGTCATGGGAGGACTTTGGCAAGAATATAGAAAATAAATATCAAGAAGGTGGCAAAATATTCTGGAGGTTGTTGAAGAAGCTTAAGAATGGAGGAAAGAGTGCTGTAAAAGGAGTTAGAGATGATAAAGGTGACATGAAAACTGGAGAAAAAGATATCCTTGAAGTATGGAGTAATTACTTTGAAAAACTGCTAAATGAAACAAGCAGTAATGTCAGCACAGTGGTAAAAAACACTGACCAGGCATGCAGTCAGGAATACATATCCATACTTGAAGTAGAAAAAGCCATCAAAGGTTTGAAATGTGGAAAAGCAGCAGGAGTAGATGATATTCGACCAGAAATGCTGAAGTATGGTATAAGAGTCTTACAGTGGCTGCACTGCATAGTTCAGAAAGCCTCGATAGAGGGACGAATTTCCGATGATTGGAATAGAGCTTTCATAGTACCCATATATAAAAAGTGAAATAAAACTGAATGTGAGAATTACAGAGGTATTTCCTTACTGAGTGTTCCTGGCAAGAACTATGCAAGTATACTTGAGAAGCAGTTGAGAAGAATTGTGGAAGAAAAGCTTAGTGAAGAACAAGCTGGATTCAGGCCAAATAAAGGCTGTCAGGATCAGATCTTCACTTTACGTCAAATACTCAAGAAAGCATGGGAATATAACAAAGATCTGTATTTAAGTTTTGTCGATTTGGAAAAGGCATATGACAAGGTGCCAAGAGAGAAGCTATTCAATACGTTACAGTTATATGGTGTCAATGGGGCATTATATCAAGCAATACTTAAGTCTTTATTTGATTTCTGAGTCAGCAGTTAGAATTGAAGGAAGTACAGGAAGATGGTTTAATGTTAAATCTGGTGTGAGACGAGGATGTACATTATCCCCTCTGTTATTCATTATCTATATGGATCACATTATGAAGGAAAGTGGTATTAAACATGATATCAAAATTGGAGATGTTAATGTCAGCTCTTTGCTTTATGCAGTTGATGTTATACTTCTAAATAAATCCGCTACAAGTCTGCAAGAATCTCTTACTAAATTGAATAACTGTTGTAATAGATATGGTATGAAGGTCAGCATTAAAAAGACAAAGACAATGAAAATAGGTAGAATTAATGAAAATGTCAAATGTGTTGTGAATGGAGAACCTGTGGAACAAGTAAAACATTTCAGCTACTTAGGCACGATTTTTAGTGAAGATGGTAAATTAAATATAGAAATAGACAACAGAATCAGCAAAGCTGGCATGGTGGGAAGTCAATTGAATAAATTCATGAAATTAGTCAGAACACTAAATTGGCTGTATACAAGACAGTGTTCAAACCAGTTTTAACTTATGGATCTGAGAGTTGGGTCAGAAGTAAAACACTTGACCAAAGACTAGAGACCGCAGATATGAGAGTCCTGAGAAACATTATAGGTTCACAAACAGATGGC
This sequence comes from Typopeltis vanoorti, assembly GCF_054136105.1. NCBI lineage: Eukaryota > Metazoa > Arthropoda > Arachnida > Uropygi > Thelyphonidae > Typopeltis > Typopeltis vanoorti. The sequence continues at coordinate 110,241,659 of NC_143568.1, forward strand.
ATCAATGGTTATATCATATTAAAAATGAGGATATTAGGAAAGAACTTGACATTGTCAGCATCCAGGAATTCGCTACAGAGCTAATCTCAGATGGTATGGTCACTTAAACAGAATGGGCGAAGAAAGATTAGCAAAACAAGTGTTCTCTGCTAGGTTGGCAGCAAAATGACCCAGAGGAAGACCAAGATGTACGTGGATTGATACAGTACAAAGTGTCTTAGACGATAGAAATATAAGATCTGATAATGTTGGAGTCTTGACAAGTAACAGACTGATTTGGAGGAAAATTGTAGATAGGAAGTTAATAATGATGTAATTTTTTTCATGTAGTACTATCATATCCTACACCCCTTGAGGGTACATGGCAGGAATTTGATGATGATGAAGTAACGGTTTGCTGCAGAAATGGGATGCTTCTCTTACATAACAAATTTCTGTCCAATGTTATGGATTCTTTCCCCATATGCTACGTTCCAGTTACTTTGTATGGCAAAATAATTTTTACCTACAAAAAGAAGATACACGGGCTCACCAATATCCCCACCCCCTCCCAATCACCAACTTTTATATGAAAGCTTTTGAGCAACATGCTGTGAATTTGATTCCTTTACTTTAAAACCTACAGTTTGGCTTAGGTACATTGATGATGTTTTGATTATCTGGTCACATGGCCAACAAACTTTAAGCACTTTCCTTAGCCACCACCTGAACAAACAACAAATGCATACAATTCACCACTCAACTTAAAAATCAAAACTCGCTTTCCCTCAGGCATCCTTCACTGTCTCCATAAGCCCACACATTCCAACCAATATATACATTCTGACTCATACCACCAGCCTTCACAAAAACTTAGTCATTAACACCCTCAGAAAGAGAGCTATAACAATTTGCTCTAATGAACAAGCTCTTAAACAAGAATTACAAATTATTAGCAGCACGTTTATAAACAATGGCTATTGCAAAAAATACCATAATTAAAATTCTTTATAAAACTCCACCAAAAAAATGTAAATAATATGGATCACACTAAAACTATGGCTCTCCCAAGCATTAAAGGGCTATAAAATAATAGAATCCTACACCATTACAATCTTAATGATACTTTTAAACTACCTATAAAATTAAAGAACATATTCAACTCCTCCAAGGATTCTCTCCCTCCTTTGGCCCACCCTGATCTAGTTAGAATCCATTGTACCTGTAATTTGCCTTATATCCATGAAACTTTATGTACAATTGCACTCTGTAAAAAAAGAACACAAACGACACATTATTAATGATTTTGGTAAAGGAGGTCTCTCGGATCATGATCTTAATACAAAAACCTGGTATGAATGCAAATTCAAATAGGCCTGTGAAATTTTAATCAACCATCCTAATCTAAACAATAATGGCCGCATAAAGATTATAAGAATTTGGATTGCATATTCAGTCCATGTAAGTTCTTTCCAGTTCTACAGCAAACTCTTATTTTAGGATTCTAAACGATAATTTCAGCCCTTATTGGCCACCATCTATACTGTTTGGTTCGTGAGTAATTATGCGACAACATGGTGCTCTCTAGCTTAATATATCTCTTAATGATTTATAATAAATAATAGGACAACTAGCTTTGTTGTAAGGGTTTTTGTTTCACCAGAGGTCAGGCTAGTAGTGTCAACTGTTGACCAAATTGTGTGACTTTAGCATACCATGTAGACTGTAACATAGTTTGTTTCTTTGTATATATGTGTGCACTTTAGATGATGACGACCTTGATATGAAGGTCAAAATGTCAAGTGATTATTTTGGTTTGTATTAAACTGAAGTTTTACTATAACACAGTAGTTGTTTCCATAATTTTTTAATAATTAATACTATTATTACTATTATTATTTCGGGCAACTCCAAGGAGTCGACAGACTCATCAAGGGAGGCCCTAACATCATGTCAAGAACAACTATTCGACATTCACACAGTATCTATCATACCTCGCCTTGAACTCATTTATGGTCATAGCACCCACAACAGACTCTGGCAGCTTATTCCACTCATTCACCACTCTCCAAGTAAAAAACCTAGCTCTAACACCCTTACTAACCACATTCTTGCCCAGCATCCATGTATGGCCCATAGTCTTCCCACCACCAGTCCTATTCTCAAAAATATCTTCTGGATTAATCTTATAGAAACCCTTGAGTAATTTGAATGTCTCAATCATATCACCCCTTTTCCACCTATCAACAATTTCTGCAACCCACAGATCTTCAACCTGTTCTCATAAGGCTCATTCTATAGACCTGCTATTATCTTGGTCACTCGTCTCTGGATCCTCTCCACCTCCTTCCCATCAAGAAGAAACCCTGGCGCCCATATTTGGGAACAGTAGTCTAGATGGGGTCTTTACAGTGGAACAATAACTTGTTTGTTTCTGCTTGTTAAAGTATTTTTCAACAACCAAGTGATTTGATGAGCTGATTTAGCCACTTTTGCGATGTGCTCCCTAAACTTCAACTCCCTATCCACCAACACTCCCAAATCCCTGGCCTCATCAATCTCCTGGAGAATGGTTCCACCAATGCGATATACTGCTGCTAATCTTTTCATCCCAAAATACATAACCTTACACTTTGCACATTAAATTGACATCCATTTTCCTTAGGCCAGTCCTCCAAACTATCCAAATCATCTTGCAAAATTTTGACATCCTGTGCATTCGCTATTGCTCTATCCAACTTTGCATCATCAGCAAACAAGTCAACACTTCCTCTCAGATCCTTTCCTATATCGTTAATGAACAAACTGAAAAGTAGTGGTCCAAGAACAGAACCCTGTGGCACACCACTAGTCACAAGCCGTCTTTTGGACTCTACTCCTGAATAAACCACTCTCTGATATCTCTCCATCAGCCACCCTGCTGTCCATCTCACCAATCCTTTATCCATTCCCATATGCAGTTTACTGATTAGAGTTCCATGTGGTATCCTGTCAAAAGCCTTGGCAAGGTCCAGTAGAATCACTGTAAACCCATTACCCTTATCCAGTTCAGCCGTCACTGTGTTATAAAACGTGAGCAAGTTACTGAGGCACGATCTACCCTTCACAAAACCATGTTGTCCTCCACACAATATTCCATTTTCATCTATCTAATGCTGTATTCTTTTCTTGACTAATTTTTCTAAGACCTTGACAATGATTCCTGATATGCTAATGGGTCAGTAATTTACAACAGCAGTCTTGGAACCACCTTTATGCAGTGGAAGTATTTTCCTCTCTTTCCACCCCCTCAGGACTAACCCAGACCCGAGACTCAAATTAAACATAATGGTCAAGGGTACTGACAATTCTTTATCTGCTTCTTGTACAACACGAGCTGGTATACCATCCAATCCCACAGATGTAGTGACATTGAGGTTTTGTAATAGACTACTCACCTCCACTTCATTCACCACAATTTCCGTATAATCTATTGGTTCATTCATTACTGCAATGTCACCACCCGGATGATATATTCTTGCAAAGTGCTCGCTCAGTAATTCCACTATATCAACTGATTCAGTTTCCTCCCTACCGTCGGCATTCTTTAAAATCATTCTGCCATATACATTTTTTCTTTTACTTGCAACATATCGAAAAAACTGCTTGGGATTCTCTTTAGCCTGCATGACTAAAGTTCTTTCATAATCCGTTTTTGCTTTTCTTATCACACTCATTACCCTTCTGGCCTGCACTTTATACCGTTCATGTGCCTGCCAGTCACCTTTCTCCTTAAATTCCCTCCATAGTAGTTTTTTTTTTTTGCAGCTCGAGCTTAATGGTGTTATTCATCCATTTAACCCCTACTTGATTTATTACTCAAACTCTAGGTATACAGTCAGCCATTGCTTCATGCAAACACTTCCTAACCACCTCCCATGTACTATCAACATCTAGCCCTTGCAGTTTTACATGCTGTGGCATGCTATACCATAAATTCATTTGATTCTCTGCTAACTTACTATCGCTTACTACAGAAGTAAACCATTATTTCTACCGATAGACACAATTTTTACAAAGACAGTCCAGAGATCATGACATAAATCTATAAAGATGCACACTCACTCACTCATTCTCTCCCCCCCACACACACACTAAGTGCCTCTAGCATAAATAGAAGGCCAGTGGAACATTATGTCCTTCAATTGGAAAAGACCTGCATTTGATTCTCATTGTGAAGAGAAGAATCTTTTATATGGGTACTGTATTATTTTCAATTGGAGGTGAGTTAGCCAATCTCATACAGAGGTAGCAAGGAGATTTTTTTTCTACCAGAAACTGGTTTTTCATCCTACATACAGGTAAATCGGCCATGAGAACACAATTTATAGACAAAAAATACTGTTGGTGGTGGTGATGGCATTGATGGTAGTGTTGTGTGTATTTGGAGAATTAGGTAGTAGAAGAGATGGCGAGATGTCTTCTGCAGCAGAGCAGAGTAGAAAAGAGTGCCCTTACATGATGAGTCCTTGGAGGTACCACATAATAATGATAATACACACACTTGTACTCTATATATGAAATATCCAGAAGTTCACCACCTGTGGTGTAAATGCAAGATTTACGTTGTTGTTATGTTTAAATTTTGTTGGTTTCAGTTGTTTTAATTTGGTTTATCACTGAAATTTCAAAAATAGTATCTGTAAAGCAGCATAAGGCAGCAGAATAAAAAATTTCACCTTGAAGATTGAGTTTTATACAGGATTTTTTTTTTTTTTTGCAGTGGATATACTGTGAAAACTTATGTGTATCCACTTCAAAAAGATTCATGAGAATATTAGGGTTTGTGAGAAGTGCAATAGCAACTAGAATGTTCAAAATGAGAAAGTATAATGAAAAGATCAAAAAGCAGATAGCAGTAATGCAGGGGTGGCTCGTGCATAGGCACTGCGGAACTGCAGCACGCCCAATTTTTCTCGATATATAAATATATTTATTAATTTATTTATAGTTGCTTGTAATATTTAATTTTATCATCAGCAATCCTATACAATTCTCTTATTTTGTATAAAAAATAATAAAAATCCATCTTGTAGCATTTAGGAGGGCGAAGAACGCTAGCAGCACTGTGTCATATTGCTAGTATTTGCTACGCATGCAAGCATATGCATGTCATAATGAGATGAGAGCTATTAGCGTAATGCATCACTGTCCATCGCGCAGTTCCACTGTTATTTATATGCAGTTTGCGCCAGTAGTAGAGTGTTCGTAGTGCTTATCATGTTTACTCCTTCTCTTTAAATATTTGGACATTACAATTAAAGACATAACATTTGTTGTAGTTTTTATTTTAGAACATTATTGGGGTTATGATAATGGATTTTATTTTTAAGTAATTTTGAATTATACTAAACTGTATATAATTTTATCAATAATAAACAATATTTTTTCATGAAACAAAACAAGAAGAATATATTTTATTTTTAAGTAATTTTGAATTATACCAAACTGTATAATTTTATCGATAATAAACAATATTTTTTCATGTTTAATTTTTTTTTTACCATAATTTTGATATTTTATCCAAACACACACATACACTGTACTTGGTATGTATATTTCGAAAGTCGCAGCACCCACCCCCCATAGAACATGTTTGGGATGCAATAAAGAGACGCATTGCTGCTCGAAATTCCCCTCTAAAAAAAAAAAAAAAAAAAAGGCCTTATCCTTGCTCTGAAGGAGGAGTGGACCAGTTTGCATTAAGTACTCCTGAATCACTTGATATTAAGGATGATACGACGTTGTGAGAGCTGCGTTGTAGTTTGGGATGGACATATTCCATACTGAAATGTCTGTTCACATAGTTTTTCTGTAAGCACTGTACATTAATTCCTTAACTACATCCTTAGGAAATTTGTAACTTTTGCCAAAGACTTATTGCAATTTAATTTGTACAAAATTTATAACATATTTTTATGTGATATAATTTCTTAGTATGTTGGCAATAAATTTAGGTCCACATATGGCTGTAGGCATGAAAATTTTTTCACATGCAGGTTAAAATGTAGTTCATCCTTAGCTTTTGGACACTAGTGTATAAATAGAGTTCTGGTAAGTCACCAAGATCAGATTATTCCGTTTGCAATTATCACAAATGGAAAATTATATGTCCATTTTCCATTAACTGCTGATAGATCAGTTTTAGGTTTAAAAGTTTTAAGATTTTAAAAGTTCCCAAATGTTGAGGAAGCTCAGCTCAATGTATTATTTTTCTCATAGCCAATTTCACAACAATCATGAAACTGAAATATTAACGAATTTCAGCCAGCAAATCCTTCCAACAGGAAATGACATGGCAGGAGAAGACCCACTGATTTGATGAATAGCCTAGCAATTTCATCATCTTGATGTAGTAACTTATCACTGAAGTAATACAATTCGTTTTATCAATGAGTAGGTATTAGGACTAGTGTTTATATAGAAGGGAGTTACCATGGTAACAACTGCATCTTTCTTGGCTTGAAGTCAGTGTCATTGTTGGGAAGGGATCTAAATGTGGCTCATGGGCTTATTAAATGGAGAGGGCTTTTTTTTTAAATGTGAAATCTGGAGGCGAACAATAATACTCAACAGTGCTCATATTCAAGAAAATGAGCACTGTTGGAAAGGGTAATTGTACAATTTCATTTGTCAACACTCCAATTTTTTTTAAACAAAAAACACGACAATGTTTTTTTTTATTTTTTTTATCCAAAATGGAGACTGCTACAATTTGTGTAGCAGTCTATCGATTTCACAAAGGTTAAGAATGAAGATTTACTGGAAAATGAGAAAGTGAAATCACTTGAAAGCAAGTTGGATGGTGATCTCACATTGGATGATAACATTCATCTCCCATCTAAAGGTAATTACACAAACACCCATGTTCAGTTCAGGATTCAAACCCACAGCCTAACAATTGGAGAGTGCTACGCTAACCAATAAGCCAACTAAGAAAGGGGAAAAAAAAGGTTCATAATCTCTAGAGTAGAGTTACCGGATTATCTAATCCTTAGCTTACTCGAAATGCTAAAATGTACAACAGGTTAACAAGCTTTTGTCTCTGGATGTCATTTAAAAATAAAAATACTATTATCACTCCCTAATTCCATGGCCAATCAGGCATCCTCTTAAGAATACACGCAGTTAACGGACAACCGCCTTTGTTGCTTCGTTCGGAATTCCTTGTTATTTTACTATCAAATATCGTGCTATACTATGGTCAACTTATCAGGAAAAAGAATCAAGGAGGGTGAATCCAAACGAAAGCATACATAAAATACACCTCGGATTTCTCCCCAAGCACAAACAGTTCGATGAAACGAATAGTTTTATTCAGTGGCGGCCGGTGAAAATTTTAAGTGGGGGTGCTGCATATAAAAAAAAAAAAAAAAACTTTTTTTCCTAAGAATTTATTAATAAATAAATTTACATACTAAAAAATTGCTTTATTAAAAATATTTCATCCTCACCACGAACCAATAATAAAAGTTTCGTATCAATAGCAATGACAAGCGCAAACGAATATCGGCGTGATATCGCAGTGTATTTGTTTCGTGTAATGATAAATGAAAAAATATAATTCTTTTCATATTTTCAACAGTGACACTGGTCATAATTCAGCCTTGTATCTATAATAAATAAATATATGTTATTTTAACAAAATAAAATAAGATTTACAAAAAATAGTTCACCACAAAAAATAGCACAAGCACCAATAATAAACGTTTCTTATCTCTCAGAAATAACGCGCGCAATAATAAGATACACTGCCCGGACGGCAGTGTATCTAATGACGTAACATGCAATGACAATGCGCTTGTCATTGCACTGGACGTGCGCAAACGAATATCGGCGTTAGATAGCAGTGCATTTGATTCGTAATCTAAAGCGTTAATCGAACAATTCCAATTATTAACTATTCAATCAATGTCGAAACATAAGCTGTAACCTTTAACAAGTTGTATTGCATTTATATAATGTAAGCATTGTTATTATTTCTAAACACAAACAAAATTTAAATTTTTCATTTTTTCCTTGGGGGTGCTGCAGTGTCGCAGTGCTTATGTACGGGCCCGCTACTGGTTTTATTGCAAGTTGTGACGATTTCTAGTTGCGTTAACGAGATATGAAAATCTTTTTTTCCCTTCACAATAAATACAGGACGATCACGCAGCTGAACGTTCACTTTATTTATTATTATTAGTAGTAGTAGCTTCTGGGTACTTATTTTCTATACACTGACACAAAATATCTTGTGGCCTTTTTTTCATACCTGATCCTGCTAAACATTTGCCTTCCCTCGTACGAAACTAAGCACTACTCACGATGAATAAGACGGAGATTTGCGTAGGTCAGAATGTATTGTGGAGATTTACGGAGCGATGCGTGTGCAGTACTCCATTTTGAGGTCGTCAGTGTTATCAACCGATCAGTGAACTCCCACTCTTTCTCTTCACCCCTGATTAATGGGTCGTCTGTAAACATCCAACACATAGCCTGCTTTGTACGATCACTACAACGAGACTAGAAAGCCAAGTCGTATGTCTGTTGTTGCCCGCTGACACGATCTGATATCACGTGGCTACCGAACAGCCTTCCAGTAGAGTTTCAGTAGTGTCCTCTATTGAAAGATGGCTTTGGTAAACAAGGAAATTAAGCCTAACAAAGAGCAGAAAAGCAGTCTTTGTATCGTTTCGAAGCGGATGTTTGGTATCGCGAAATGTGTTTGGGGGAACATGATTGGCGATTACTCCTGTCCGTCCACAATGCATCTGTGTTTAAAAATAATGGCGGAGTTATGTGAGCGATTCCTAATGATCTTTCTGGGCGTTTGAATGAATGACATTCTTGTCAGTCAATCAAAAAAGCGAATTTTCCTTACAACAAACTGTTATTAGTTAGGAAAAATAAAATTAATTCTCATGAAGCTAGAAACAAAAAAAAAATTAACTAATTAAATTTTTTTTTTCTTAATGCAAAAGGTAAGAAGCCAGTATGACAACGCGACATGAGTTAGGTCAGAAAGTTATCCAAATAAAGGCTTTAATAAGAGCAAGTCATGATTGGATCGATCATGAAGCACAACTGAAACTTAAAGAGCCTTTTAAAGATGCTTCCCTCCCTCCCCCAACATCTCTGTAGTGTATTCTCCATTTCCCCTTAAAAATAAAATCGATACCAGTCGTCAAGAAATGGCATTTCGTGCCTTGTGGTCCTTCTCATGCAAGCCCTACGGCCTCGGCGGAATTTAAATGCTAAATCGCGATGAGAATGGCAAACTTATTCGTGCATCAAGCGATTGAAGTTTATTAATCCCTTATTGTGGTTGTTTCATTTGACACAATTCTGGTCTCTACGCAGAAACACGTTTTCAGTTGATTATTTCCGCCCCTGAAGTCGTCTTCCCCGAGTGTTTTCCTCTCTCAGGCTCCCATTTAAGCACCTCCCTTAAGACCCTAATCCAGGTCGTTCTAATAGACAGTCTTTGTGGTTCGCGAACCTTTAACGTAGTGTTTCTGGAGACCCTGACCCCAGACCGTTTAATCATTGCTGCACCTGAGTCCATCGACCACTACAGATTAACGAAGACAGACCTGTTGTTCCCATAGCAACAGGTAGTCAAGAATTAGTGCATTCCTAAAACATCTTGCATCTGTTTAAAATATTTCATAAATGCACGTCCCCCCTCCAGAAGGATAAATAAACTGACTACATGAAAATTAGCTTTTCTTTTGTGTGTGTGTTACTCTGTGCTGAACAGCCAGGACTATCATCCCTGTAGTTGTAGGCAACATGCATTTTAACACAAGACTCTCTCACCTCCTTTACCATCGTAGCAGCACGAGTGTGCTGGCTCACAGTCGTACTGCTGCCTCCCTTCAGTTTACTCCAACATTTTATTTTTATTATTTCAAGCGTAGCAGAAATCAAGGAAACACGTATCGAGCTGAAGTGCTATTTACTTCGTAACATTTATCGGTATAAATATAAGCGAAGGTTGGTCGATATGGTAGGGCTTCTGCTACTAATCGCTAGCAAAAACTTAGTTTTTGCTAGCGATTAGTAAGTTTGAGCGCGGTTAGTAGTTGCAAAAAAGTAAGTTTGAGCGCGGTTAGTAGTTGGAAGTGGATCAATCGTTCGATGCTGTTGGCACACCCTCCCTCGATGAGTCTTTGGACTCCCTGGAGGTGTCACGTAATAATAATAATAATAGTAGTATTTCGCATTACGAAGCAAGTCAACCATACGGAATCGTTCTATACTGCCAGTTTCGTATCATTCGTTTAACTTAACAATCACTATACAGACCTTAACATACAATCTTCGACAAAAATAACGACCATTTTGTTCACTCGCAAAGCATTTTTAACAATAAATGCACCCATGATAAGTTGGTAAATATAATAATAATCGATAAATACTCCAAGCCACTTCATGAATCTCATACCGGGCGATGAAAACTGCACCATCTGATGACATTCAATGCCACGGCGGGAATCAAACCATACCCCCCCCCCCGTTGGAAAGAAGTGTAGTCAACCAGGCCATTAAATTTTTTTTTTTTTTCGTATCCAAACACAAGTGGTACAGTAGTAAGTGGTACAACATGATTTACAACAAATTAGGATCCATTACAATGAGATCAGCTTAGATTTGGTAGGTGAATTATACAGGGAATAATAATTAAATATGAAAATAGGAAACTATACATAACTTATATACAATGAATATGGTTAGATGTTCCTCCAGTATCTTGCACAATCAACTGCTCTTTCTGTGCAGGATATAAGGTCCTCTTTTATGCAAGGTGATGGAAGAAAGGGGCAAGAAAGAAGGTGTTCCACACTCACAATTGTCTGGGCCAGCGAGGTAGCCCCATTTGATGAGGTTTTGTTTGCAGCGTCCTGTCGTTCGCAGGCTGAGGCTTTTCCAAGTATTTCAGTCCAAGTGGGCACCACGTGGAAGATGTTCAGCTGTTGGAATACCAGGATTATTTTCAGGATATACTGCAAGCCATTGTTGAAGTCTTGTCTCCGGGAGGTTTTTAGGTGGTTCAACAGTTGTCAGGAAGCTATGTCGGGATCTTAGTCCTTGGGGCACTGCGGTCTGGCCGAATAGTGGGTGGCGTTCATTTGTCTGCTTCTTTCATCAGCTGAGAATGCAGATCTTCGAATTGAAGGCGGTGCAATACCAGCCAAAGTATACAGGTCTTTTAGTGGTGTTGGTTTCAGGCATCCTGTAATTAAGCGGCAGCTTTCATTCAATGCTGGATCACGTTTTTCAGCATGGCAAGATCTGGACCCTACTGGACAGGCGTATTCAGCAGAAAAATAGCAAAGGGCCAAGGCAGAAGATCTCAATGTGTTAAGGTCTGCACCCCATTTGGAGGAGGTAAGCTTTCTTAGTATTGTTTCTTGCATTCACTTTTGCCTTTGTTTTTTCTGTGTGGCTTTTATATGATCGAGAGGGTGCGATCGAGAGTCACACCGAGGTAGATTGGGTTCCAGGAATGTTGTATATTAGAGCCCTCCGAAGAAATCTGTAGCTTCCTGTTGGCTTCCTTATTGTTAAGGTGGAAAAGGCCAGTCTGGGTTTTCAAGAGGTTTGGTTTTAGTTGATTGCTGGTATAGTATGTGGTTAGACTATTTAAGGCAAGTGATAGAGTAGTTTCAATGGACTTTAAATTTTTTGATTGAGTAGCTATGGCAAGGTCATCAGCATAGATAAAATTTCTAGTTCCTAGAAAGATTTGGAGATCATTGTCGTAGATGTTGAAAAGTAATGGTGATAACACACTTCCTGGGGGAGGCCATTTTTTTGGAGGTGCCAGCGGCTCTTCCTACACCCCCAAGGTCTACGTAAAAGCATCTGTTTTCCAAGAGTGACTGGATCAGCAGGACAAAGCAATAGTCTCTAGTTATTCTGTATATTTTATTTCTGAGTGTGAGATGGTTTATGGTATCATATGCTGCAGTTAGGTCTACAAAGACTGCTCCTGTGGCTAGTTTTTGCTCATGACCATTTTCTATATATTGAGTGAGGTTGAGAATTTGTGATGTGCAGGATTTGCCTGGTCTAAAGCCAGCCTGCTCAGCAATAAGATGGGGTTCAATTAGGGGTTGTAGCCTATTCAAAATTAATCGTTCATAGAGTTTAAAGAGGTTGCTGAGTAGTGATATAGGTCTGTAATTTTTTGCTTCTGTTTCAGAAAGGCCACCACTTTGGCATGCCTCCAGATAGTTGGTATCCTTAGGGTTCTGAGGCAAGTGTTGTATAGGTTTAATAACCACTCTTTAGCCCTGTTTCCAAAATGTTTAATCTGTTCGTTACAGACATCATCAAGGCCTGCAGATTTTCTATTTACAGAAAAGTTCTGCAGAGTTTCATTTACATCTTTTACTCTTGGCTTATATTTCAAAGTCTTAATGAAACTGTACGAAGTTGAAGAAGATCAGATCGGTCAGTTTGGAAGCAAGGAGTCTCCCCGTAATAAACGTCTGAAAGAGAACCCTTCTACGGACACTGCAAGTTGCAATGCTGGTGGTAATTATCTTGTTTTCGAGAAAAACCGAAATGAGCATCGCAACTGACCTGTTCCACAATGCTCTCGACAGAATGTGAAAGGAATGCCAAAACTGCTTGCAGCAGAAACAGAAAAAGTTGAGGGGGAAAAAAAAAAAAAAGTGAAGTTTCGTCAGCTCAATTTCCAGGAAAAGGTACGGATAAGCAAAATTTTGCTGAATCGTCTTCAGGCGTTTCGCAAATGAGTCAGGCTTTGATGGCTATTTGAAGATGGGCGATCATGTTACGAACGTGTCACAAGTCAATTGTAAGAAGTGCACGAAAGACAAATGGAATTCTGCCTTTTTCTGTTGTGAGTAGGCGCGGAGATTTTAAGCCTTGAAGGCAGAAGTGGTGAATCCACGGTTGTCACATGTTAGGCATGCGTAGCTCTGCCATCCAACGTTGTAGGGTTTAGCTTAAAACTGAACTACAGTCCGTCCACCGAGGATATTAAATCAGTTGCAAAACTCGAGGGACCTCCCCACTTCGTTACTGGCTAACAACTCACGTTAAGTGACGTCCCCTTGCCTTTTACATCGCCTGTAAACATTTCCTTTTGGTGGGATTCCTCGGTTCGACGACGAGTCCTTTGGTTAGAAGAAACTTGAGTTCGAATCCCGTCTAAGAACCTTTATGAAAGCTTTTCAACCGAGTCATTTAATCTCCTGTGGATTAAGTCGAGTTTCTCCTCCCAGAAATTCGTACTTTTCAATCTCGGCCACAAAATAATATTTTGTGGCCGAGATATTATTACAAATATTATTACAGCCGAGATAGTATAACAAAATATTACTAACCCGCGGCTGCGCAACTAATCTCGGCAGGTCGTGGACTGAGGACCTGCAAGTACCACGGATTATTATTAAAAGCTTGATTTTCGCGTTTCATTTGCCCATATAAAAAAATTAACTTCCGATACAGCGTACACATAGATTTTTTTTTCCCAAGATTAAGGTTCTTCGAAATAATTTGTGCGTGTATGACTTACAACCCAGAAATCATCCCGATTCAGAATACCAATCCTGATTTAGGAACCCGCCGAGATTTCACGCCACCTCACTAACATGCGATATACAAGTGATATAATCGCCACACGATCAATAATAATGATCACATGACAATCCACGTGCATCGCCGAATTTATTCTTCACCGGAAAATGAAGTGTCATCATGCGAATCGACTCATAACCACTAGGTGGCACTGCCTTCTGACTAGACAGTCAGACTCCAGAGAACGGAAATACGAATTGTTCGCCACCGGGAGGGCCCCGTGTAAACGAACCGGCAGACGGTGAATGAGTCATCTCATCTCCCATGTTACCCCGTGTTATAGAGAAACGCCCGCAGACGACACTAAAACGACTTCGAGTGCTTTGATCAGTTCCTCTTCATCAGTAATCTTGGGGAGAAAATGAAATGGGCCAGGAAAATTAAGCGAAAAGATTTCGCGGATCAAGCTGTGTACCTGAAATTATAATCCTGAATAAATATTCTCAAGAATCGATAAACTGAAGATCCAGCCAGCGATGTTTAAAATGTGTATTTGATAATTAATACAATATTTCATTATCTGTAATTACAGGAATGTGTGGGACCTCCATAGCTCAGTCGTTTTCGATGAAGCCTTTTTGGGAAGACCTGAGCACGATGCGAAGGGTATTTATCAAGACTTCAACATGGAATCTTTCGGCACTCTAGTAAGCAGGAGATGAAATCCTCCACTACCACATTTCCATGTAGATGTGAGTACTTAGCACGCCACATTAATCTGTTATATCAGGGATGCAATTGTCATATTTATTTATTTATTTAAGAATTCGCCATGTCATTTAGATGAAGTTTTTAAACCGGAGCTCCAGGTTTATAGAATGCTCACTTTGTAATGAAGTAAATTATTACAAGATTTCTGGACAGTGTTAGCGGTATCGATTACCCGATATCAACAAACCCCGCTAAAACGTCTGGTTTCTGTTTCCTTATCTCAGACAAGTCCCGCATCTCCTGTGCGGTCCGAATCACAGTAAACACAAGGGGCCGTAGTCCCACGCAGGCTGTCCATCACGCTTATCCCATCTCATTCTGCATTTAACTGCAGCACTTTGCACGAGCCAAATTGGGCCAATTTTAAGCTTTCGTCACAATCTCCACCTGCTGCAACCTCTGACACGTGCACCTCCTCAAAAGACCACCCCGAATATATATCTTGGAGTTTTGGGTGGTCCACGCAGCTGTGAATTGTTAAAACGTTAAATAATAGAAAGAAAAAAAAAAAACTGAGAAGAATCCATAAACAAACGTTAAAATCAATAAACAAAGCTCCTCACGTCGTGATTGTAATCAAAGTTTGATGGCTTCACTAATCACGTCTATTGTCTGATCGGAAATAATTCATAAAAGCGCTCATAAAAGTAATAAATACTGCAAGCTGCGGAAATATAATCAAAAGAGTGGTATTAAAAGTGACAGTCTACTATTCGTACCATTTATTAAACAAATGAGATATAAAACACAATTGTGCTGGCATAAGGTTTTAATAATTCGTCAAGTTTTCAGAATCCCACAATCCCCCTCCCTCCCTCCCTCCCTCCCAAGAAGGCATAAATATAATACGGACATTTATACTCATTTTTAAATGGCGTACTAGCATCGCAAACAGGCTAATTATTTATATTATTAAGACGCTTCAAACTAATTTCCGCTTACGTCTCTTTTCTAGCAGACGATCCAAAAACATTAAAATGAGAGAATTTCCGTTTTGCTTAACAGCACACCGCAGTTAAGATAAACCACATAAAATGAATTGCTTTTTCATTGGCTTATTTTTCATTTTAGGAGAGCCGTTAAGAAATTAAAATATAAACAAGGAAGGAAGAGATAATCAGATGCATAAATTTGAGGGAAAACTTATTTCCTTTTTTTTTTTTTTTTTTCAATTGGCTAATTATTGTCGAAAAAAAGAGTTGGGTTAATCCCGTCCAGAACGAGAAGAACCTTCATAAGGGATTTGCGAAGGAAGGCGAGTTAACCCGTCTGGTGCAGAGGGAGTAAGTTTTCCTCCAGGTATTACCTCCGGTTTTTCACATTGCAAACTTACCAGAAGAACAATCGATTAACACGGTAATTGCATATAATCTCCCCTCCAATTTGTCACCCCCCCAAAAAAAACACTGGTTTCTGATTTGACGATATTAGGTGCTAAAATTTTGTTTCCAAACCACAACCCTTCTCCAAACAATTGTATTACGATCAAAACATCCAATCACAAGAAAGTGAACGACGACGGGGTTGCTCTCGGTCCCTATCATAACAGAGGCGAGTTTGCTTATCGGAAATTCATATTACTGTAAATTGTTTTAAATAAGTTGCAAATAAAAGTGAATATTTCTAAGTGAAGCTGAACAGCGTTGTTTGGGGCACATTTCATGATTAGTAAAAAAGTCTGTTTAAAATGGAAACCAAAACGGGTGATGCTAACGCAGTGGTCCCTGTTAAGGAGTTTCCGTTAAAGAGCGGTGAAATCGAGACCTTTAGAACTAAAGAATCGAAGTCTGGAGTTTATAATTTAGTGAGAAATGAGGGAACAATGATCCCGTCTGGTAAACATCGCCTGATGTTTACCATCTTCTTCACTCCACTAGTGGGACACACCCACCAAACCTCCTTTTCACTTCAGCTTAAGCAAGGCTTCAAAGGAGGATAAAACTAAAACTTGCGTTTAAAGATGCTCCCAGCAGTGGAAAGGATGGACATTTGCGTCCAGAGTAAGAATACAAACATACCTGCCCGTTAGGGTCCTCGGCTAACAGATGCGAAGACCGTTCTTAAAGGGTTTTCGATCTGTCGGCCAAATGGATAGCGGACTCGCTCCCCAACTCAACAGACAGAGAATTCATATATCTGAAGGAAATTTCATTGCATGGTGTAAGGTCAACACTCCTTATTGGAGACCTGAAATGGCTTGAAAAAAGTTCCACGTTTGGCCTCCAGCGCGGGATTTTTCGCATTATTTGTAAAACCATACATAACACCGAGCGGCATTCCATCAACAATCGAACAAAAGATGCCGACTTTAACTTTGGTTTTCAAAGCTTCAGTCTAGATCTGCTCGGTTAGATTTTATGCGCTGGTCTTCGATGGAAGATGCACCTGAGGAAGTCTGGTTGTCGATACGTATAGAAACCCTGACTTGATGATGCTTTACACCATTGGTATGAATTTTTAACGACGTATCCACATTTACAAGATCGGAAGTCTATTAATATTGAGATCAATATTCAATTATTCCTAATATGAAATTTAAAATTACTACAGAGCCGGTTCTGTCCATTTACAAAATGATAATCCGAACAGGAGTCAAATGGAAGAATAGTAAGAATGAAGTGTGCTCATTTCAATGGAGAAAGAAACATTTTGCCCTTTTTTTTTTTTTTTTTTTTTTTTAATTACACGTTACTGATAAAATTATAGACCGTAACTCGTAATTGTGCAGGGATTTTTTTCAAAGTAAAAGATGCAGTTAAATTATCCGGATAGACCTTCCAGGATCAGCTGCGATGGCGCCAAAGCGGAATAAACATCTTCCATATGCATCTACACAGCTTATGTAAGAAATACTAACTTTGTTTAGTTTTTCGTTTAGTGAAGGGGAAACCGCATATAATTTGCATTAAGCTTCTGTATAAGTTGCAGTAAGTTGTTTTAAAATACAAGGCTATTTGGAGTTATGATCGAAGGAACTAAAGCTATGAAGCTAGTGCATTATGTGGGTGTGTGTTTTGTGGCTGGTTTGTGTACTGCTCATGAAAACTGCCACCTCTGTATTGCACAACACAAGGAACCATGTTGTTTATTTACGTACCCATGCGAACACAGATACATTGTACTGTATCACGTTGAAGTATTTATGTCTATTGTGGAGGTAATCTTTTCTACACCCAGAAAAACTAAAAATTTTCTGAAATCTAGAAGTCGAATTTCTGACAAAACAAACTATCTGGCCAACCGTTATAAAATGGGTTACGAAATCAAAATTTGAAACGGTTTGGCTTTGCTCAAAATCGTTTATATACAATTTAAATATTACGGTCTGTATTTTATCTTGGGCATCCAAACGTATGCAATTTTTAATTAATTGTTAACTTCTCTTCATGTGAATTTACTTCTTTTAGCATTTGCGCAGGCTGATTACAACTGTTTTTTTTTTTAATCTACTACCCACTATTTTTTTCAAGAACAAATTTTGACACTGCAATAAAGGATTTTTTCCATGCTGTTCTGTCTAGAACCATCTTTTCACGAACAATTTTATTTGTGTAATGTGAAAGTTCCAGAGAATAGGTGAAGCTAAAACATAAAGCATTAGCAGAAATAGGATTATAAATCCATCCTAATTTTATAGCAGAAACAACTCAGAATGAGAACCAACAGCTTGAAACAGCTTTCGTCAATAATCCCTAAAAGCACGAAAAAAAAAAAAAAAAAAAGAGGCGAATATCGCGTTCCAGGGAATGGCTTATATATTAAATTCTCCGTGGTCTATTTTCAAAACTTTCTACACACTATGCCACGAAATAAGGACAGATTTATAATACATCGCCGAAATTAAGCCTTTTAAGCTGTTCTTCAATAATTAAAAATAAACCATTTTTATTGGCCAAAAATGTGCACAGTTAAGAAAGACGAGAAACTAAACGAAGAGCAGGACTGGCCTTGAAGTCGGTTGGTTCGAACTTCCTTGGTGACGTCCAGTCTGACGATTATGTTGATATTGTGAAGGAGATGTTAAAGCGCTAAAAAAGGCAAGCGCTCTCATAACTGGATTTCTTCCTAAGCAACTGCAATGCACTAAATTATGAGATGGTTCCAAAGGTTGCATTTCGAAGCGTGTTCTGGCTTCTCATAGATAAGGAGAACCTCCAGATCGGAAAAAATATATATAATTTTTTTTTTTTTTTTTACTTCCCTTAAAAACAGTCAGTACTAGCTGCAATTCATTCTTAGTCCAGCTTCAGATTCACTATCTGATCTGTGTATGTAATGAATGCCAACTTCATTCTAAAGAACTATATTTGGGAAATATATCACGTGGTTTGGATCCTTAAAATTGGCTACGATTTTGTATAAGTCTATTTTTATTACGGTATTTTGTCTCTCCTATCTCTCTCAAGCCTCACTTCTCTTACCCCCCCCCATCAGTCTTTGTCAAAAAGTGACGTACATAATAATGGCATCCCGGTTTCTCATCATCCCATCCCTTTATTAGCAGAAATCTTGCCCAAGAGGAATTTCCCAAAACGATATCTTTTGGGAAAAAAAAGTCGTCAGAGCTTTCACCATTCCACTTCGACGTACGTGCTGGAACAACGTGACAAAGGAAATCGCACTGCAAACAGGAAGGCATCGTGGAATGTAAGATATGACACTGGCAACTCTCCGGAATGAGTCATGGACTTTCGTCAATCACCTCTGCTCCTATCGTTCTCGAAAATGGAGGATGGGTGCTACCGCACGCATGTCCTTCTGTGATTATGGTTATATTCGGATTGACGACACTTGCAAAAAGCGTAAGGTCCATAACGGAAATATCGGCAAGGGTATTCAAAGTTAATATTTTTAGTTTCCCATTACTCCTCTCTCCATGGCTCGGCTTGTATCGTTAGTTTAAACAAAAATGTATACGCAAGTCCGCAATCCAATTAAATGTCTGCTAAAATGTGACCGCATGCAAATCTGATTAGGAATACTTTGGAGCTGCCATCCGCTTTACCTTTCTTGAAAGCGACAGAGATAAGAAGGAGGCTACTCGTGGAAAGCCATCTGCGGGACGAAGGTCATCACTCGACAAACTCGATAATCCGAAATAACGAAAACACATCCATGTTTCGATCACTAAAAGTGCTTTATTTCGTAATGTCAGAAATACTGGCGACCGTTTGACTGAAAAATGTAAAACATCTGAAATACAAGAATACAGCGAGCGAAGAGAAGAAATGGTGTGGGTTCGCTTAATGGTAACCACTTCACACAGCGTGCAACAGAAGGAGCACGTCGGTTAAAACTATTAGATTTGGTAATAGAGTCGGGGACGTGATAGCGAACAAGATGTCAGCTTTATTCGCATTAAGAGCGATTGTTTGGTCTTGACCTCCGAAGCAAGCAGACGTGGAATGTTCAGGGAAAAGAAGAGATCTGGGAAACAAGGGAAGGAAATTATGACAGAACAACGAGGCTGCTTGGAAAAGACAAAGGAAAGAATAAGTAGAAATGAAGATAAAATGCTCTAGAGTTTGTTAGCAAATACTTAATAATGATGGCTAGTAATAACAGATTGCCAGCTTACGGCCGGAAGGGTAGTGAGGAAATACAAAGATAACGGAGGGTGAGGGGAAGAAAAGAGGAAGTTATGAATGATGTATAAAGAGAGGGGGGGTAAGCAGACCGCTGCGCCCTCTTGTGCAATATGTAACATGAAAATCAAGGGCGATTGTGAAAATATAAATTCAGGGGGAAATGGATGAGCCACCGACTCCACGGCAGTCTAACAATAATAAAAACCTCATAAGCAAATTAATATCGTTTACAAAAAGTAAATGCACGTTTAAATGCATCACACACGAAAAAAACGTTCCAAAACATAACGCTTGAATATACAAACAAAACCTATTTTATTTATTTATATCCACAGGTAAAAGTCTTCCTCGAGCTGTTCCTCCCAACGATTACAAGACAAATGAGAAGAAAGTGAACAGGTTAAAGGAAATCAGAGGGGGGGGGGGGGTCGCTGTTAGGAGAAACATGCTTATAGAAGAATCACCTTAATGAAAGCCGAGTTAAGCAAGCAGGACAAAAAGAAAGATTAAACTATCATTTTTATAAGGCGGTGGGAAAGACAAGATTTCATCAAGGTTTAAACTGGGTTCTTAACTTGGTATTCAAACTAAAATATCATTTCTGGAACACAGAAATGGGTGGATAAGGGCAGTATGGATTGGTTAGGGAGAAAGCGATCTGGTTTTGGAGTTAACTGCCCTAAAAATGTTACATTTCATAACAGGGTGAAAAGAAGGGAGATATGGGAAATGTTTTCGGATTTTGCGATGACAAATCGGCTTTCAATTGAGACAAATGGAGTTGAATGATCGATGGCGATCTCTGGGATCACAGAAATCTGCCCTTCGACCACTACGGTTTAACGTTTTTATGTTAACTGATACGGCGCATGGTTTGAAGGAAGATATTCAACTATTTTCCCATGTTGGAAAAACAGAGAATATCGTTATGACAGTAGCGCACTCGGGATTTAATCTTGGGGGGGGGGGGGGGTTGAGTAGACGATTTGAGAATATACACTACGCGTCGCATACGACATCTATGACTGAGCGTCTGTAATGATCGCTAATTCATAAGTAGTATAGAAATAGAAGACACGACACAACAGAAATAAAAAAAATGAATTTTAATTAGGAAAAGATTTTTGGAAAATTTTTCTAGTATTTTTTTTTTCCTTTATCTTTGGGAGGGCCAGGGTCCCTTGGCTCTCTCTGTGAGTGCGCCACTGGTTGCAGATGATACTCCCCCACAACACTGCATTTTTGTCAAAAGTGCTTAAACTGTCTTAAAACTGTGCAATGCTGCAGCTTTAAGACAGTCACTGATGGTGTAGAAACAGTGAGGGCTCTTCTGGCCATGTGACGAAAGTGTGAAGTTCTTATTCACACAGTAATGGTCTTTTGTGAGAAAATCGCAGAAAAAAAAACTTTTAGACTTAGAAAAAAAAAGAATTTTAGAACGAAAAAAAAACAACTCGTTACCTGTCTAACTAGTTATTTTATGAAAAAAATACGGAACCGTTGAGATCAGAGAAAGAAACCCACAAAATGCCTTGATCAGATCGACTTCTGGCAGTTAAACAGTGGGTGTTTCCTGTGGGTAATTACCCACAGGGAAATTACCCACCGAGTGGGTAATTTCCCTGCTGGGGAATGAATCATGTTCGCTGTATAAGCCTCACCTGCAGGTGGTATTTATTTCGGGATGACGGAGGATTGAATCACAGTTGACACGAAAATTACATTGAAAAAGTACTCGAAAGAGACAAATGTCGGAAATTACGTCATATTTTTATTGAAGAAGTGACGCATTTCTCAGAATCAGGTTCACCTGCATCAGGATCACAGACCGAGGCACCACTACATCCAACCCACAAAATATTCGTGGCGAGTCGCTAAACTACTTGCCGGTGTGCAGAATGAATCGCAGCTTAAAATGCACCAAATTCAGAAGAGCCGCGAGGATGCGGATCCCAACTACCACCCGTGTTATGCATCTGCAATACGGCTCGATGCAGTCCTCGTCAGAAAGGTTGCATTCTTGGATGGCCATGGTCCACTGTGGTTCAAAATCAAGTCAAAATGATCGCAGAAACCGATTATTAACTTATCATTTCATAGAATGATCAGATAATTGGACTTAATCTGATTCTGTTTTCCTTTGAGAGAATTTCAGAGTTCCTAGTATACACAACTGGCGGAAGGAACAGAAAGAAACCTCGTAGGCCATCATCAGTCACATCAGATGCGGATGATATATGCAAAGGAGAGTTTCTGGCAGAGCTGGAGTAAAAGCTAATTTCACAGCGATGTCCTGTGGTATATTTGCAAAGAGGCTCACCAACAGGCAGAAACAGATCCGAATTTCTTAGCTTTCGTTAATGTGAAACATAAAACCCCAAGAAAGGTTTCATTTCAGTATATCTTGCTAAGAGAGGCGACTCATTCAGTCGTGCTGCATTTATAGCTGAAGAAGGCTGTTCGCTGTATACGAGGGTTCAGAAGCAGGTCCATCAATTAAGACTAAAAAATCATGTTTCCTTTTTTTATTCCCTCTTAATTTTCGGCAGGCTCTTTGGGATCCTCTCATGTACGAGAACTATAATTTGCAGGTGTCCAATCACTTAATACTTTAAAAAATAATAATAATAAATCGTCCATCACCTTCGTCTTGTCCAGTCGGCGTAAGTTGCGCTTCCGTTTTAAGGATCGCGAACCGCAAGCAGGAAGGAATAAACGTCAGCAGAAGAAAATTATTAGAATTATTCCAAACAGCTCGGCGCTAGGTTAGTCGGCATCAAAAGGAAGACAGCGTCGGCTTTATTTCGTTGTTGTTCGCTCAAAGGCTCTACATTTTTCATCCCCCAAACACACCAACCCACCTTCAGAACACAAGGAATCGCACATTCATCTCTCAGAAAGTGCAGCAAAGGGTGAACTACTCTATCTAATTTCTATTGGAATATCTAACCAAAAAACATTAAAATTATTGCCACAAGGACCAAAAGATTCTGAAACTCTCAGAGCTAAGACGTCCACTTAATTCTTGGAATTAAGTGGACGTCTTTCAGCCCTAACTAGCTCGATTTGCAACCAACCTCCACCCTTGTCACCACCGACAGTTGAACCCAAGGCTATTAATGATTTCATATGCATGAGGGGGGGGGGAGAGATAGCATGGAAGACGACTACCAACGCTGTCTTTCCATTTTCTGATTTAATTTTCACCACGTTTTTTTTTTTTTAAACAAACAGATGTCTTGCACATTTTTTGTAAACTTGGGAATAGTCAGGAGATTATCCTTCCTCCAAAGCAAATGAATAATCTTAAAAACAAAATCGTCGCATCTCAGGAAAACTTCATCATTCTTTTCTTCAATCGCGTAAAGGAAAAAGAAATGTAAAGAAATTCTTACCGTCACTATCGGAAGGAGGTTCGCCTGGAAACCAAGTTTCTTCGGCATCAAAGTGGGCATCACCACCAATATCTTCTCCCGGAAAAAATGCGTGAGCCAACACTGAGCCCTGACCGTCGAAAGGATAACCATCCCCGTGGTATCCAGTCAGAAAAGATATCACAATATCAGCTTTTGGACTGCGGTTTTCCCTGAATGTCAGTTTGGACGCATCACTCCACACTTTCAGCGCTTTGGAAAGCTGTTGTCGGACCATACCGGGATCGACATTCTTTGCCCAATCCTTCACGCTGTAAGAAACAAACACGGTTTTTTAAATATAAAGAAGAATATTGCAAAAAGATACCTTGAAAAAAAATCATGAATAGTTCTAAAGGAAGGAGACTTGTGTTAAAGTTAAGATAAGGTGTTGGTAATGGGAGAGTTGGCATCATCCAGGTTCCTTATGGTCAACACAGTCTAGAAGAACGAATTACAAGTTAATTCTGAAACAATTTGCTCTTTAGGAAATAACGAGAGGTCCGATGGAGCCAAGTCTGGATCCATCGAAGCAACGAGGATGTTCCACAATTTCATTCGCTTCTACAGCTATCGAGAAGATCGGATTTGAGGTGGTGGAACATCCATTCTACAGTCTGGACTTCGTTCCAGCGGACTTCTGGTTATTTCCTAAAACTGAACATGCGTATCTCAAGGGTAGCCCAAAGTGGAGAAAATGCATTGAAAAGCAGGAATATAATAGAGACTGCTGAAAATAAAGCAGAGATTTCACACTGTTTTATTTTTCTGTTTCAATGACATTACTTTTGATGTCACTTACTGTCTGACAATATTAAAATTCACAACGAATTTATTCCCGAAAAAGTAGAGCAAATATTACACATATAACAAAGGCAAATATTCGTTTCCAAAATATTAAATCTGGCAAATGACTCAGCGTTTTTTAAACGGTGTATCAAATTGTAATCTGCTATACAGACCTAAGAA
The DNA here is from genome assembly GCF_054136105.1 of Typopeltis vanoorti. NCBI lineage: Eukaryota > Metazoa > Arthropoda > Arachnida > Uropygi > Thelyphonidae > Typopeltis > Typopeltis vanoorti. The sequence goes on from NC_143568.1 coordinate 110,265,957, forward strand.
CATTAGGTAATTAAATGTTCTTGCTACCAAGTGTCTATCACAATCCACGTTCTTTCATACATTACAAATTTGAAATATTCGAGAAATTTCAGCTGAGTCTGAAATTTATCTCCACCAACACTCATATTTTTACGCTGCTAAATCTGAATATTGCTTGCTCTGAAACTTAAAAGAGATAATTCGGAGGCAGCAGATGAGTTATACCGTCAAAAATGCAATGAAGTACGGAAAGCAGCAAGATCTGATAAAGCCAAATCGTTGGAGAACCAGTGCAAAGACATTAAATAGTACTATGGAGAACACAAAACTAGAGAGGTCTACAAACGTATAAGAAATGTCACTAGGAAGTGGCAAACAAGATCAGTAGCAGTCAAAGATGAAGATGGTAAAGTATTGATGGACAAGACCGAAATCATACACAGATGGACAAGATATTGCAGCGAACTATATAAAAATCAACGAAATGATACTGCAACAGAAGTAATCAGAGAACTAAAAGCAATCTCTCCACCAGCAGAGATCTTTAAAAATGACATCTTGGAAGATGAGGTGAATAAGGCTATAAAACATCTCAAGAACAACAAGAGTCTGGAATGACAACATAATAGGCGAGATGCTGAAATATGGGGGAGAATCAGTTGTAAAAGAAATGCATAAGCTATGTAATGAAATATGGAGATCAGGGTATGCCCCCGAAGAGTGGAAAAAATCGGTCTTGGTTGTTCTTCATAAGAAAGGCAGTGCTTTAGAATGCACCAATTACAGAACTATTGCATTAATGAGTCATCTTGGCAAAGTGCTGATGAAAATACTAACAGAACGCCTGAAATGTCATATGGAGGCACATCTTTGTGATGAGCAAGCCGGATTTCGAAAAGATCGAAGTACAGTGCAACAAATACTCGCACTAAGACTAATAGTAGAGAAAGCTCGAAGAAAGAACAGAAAGGTATACTGCTGTTTCGTGGACTTCCAAAAACCATTTGATAATATTGACCAGAATATAACATGGGCTGTCTTGGAATCCTATGGTGTGGACAATAAATTGAACCGCCTGCTGAAAGATATAAACAGCCAAGCACAAGCAGAAATCAGAATAGCAGATGAGACAAGAGATTGGTTTGCCACTAGTCAAGGCACAAGACAAGGGGACCCAAATCAATCATCTTCATCACACAACTAGGAACAACAATAGATAAGATTAAAGAAGCTGGAGGCAGTTCAATAAATGGCATGATAATAAACTACCTCTGCTTTGCAGATGACATCGTCCTGATCGAAGAAGACGCAGCAAGGCTGGAACAGACATTGCAAACACTATACACACAAGGAAAAAGATATGGAGCAAATGTCAACTTTGAAAAAACTAAAACAATGATATTCGGACAACAGGAGTTACTGAACAGAGTTACGATAGACAGATTTCAAGTGGAAAATGTGGAACACTTCACATATCTTGGATGCCGCATGACGCATGACTTGGACCCCAAAAAAGAGATAAAAATTAGAATAGCCAGAGCAACAACTATTTTAAAAGCCATGGACAAAATATGGAAGAGCCGAGCTATAAAGATGCAAACTAAACTGCGCATTATAGAAACCTGTATCTTCAGCAGCATGCTGTATGGATGCGAGACCTAATTACGAAACACATTTTTATGAAGTACCGCAATTTATAGTAACTGGCAAAACAATCGAAGTCATTCTAAATAAAGTTCTTTAAGGTGAAACAGTACGAAAAGAGTTAGGCTGAAACTTATTTCACACAAAGCGTCTCTCTCCTCATCGTTTGTCGATGAGATATCAAATAAATTTAAAATAAAAGCGAGAAGGAAGAGATAACAGTCTAAATAAAAAAAAAATACAAAAATATTTTGCCCACCCAGGGTACGAATGTACTATAGGTTTACTAAAATCTTTCGTGGGTAAGACAAAAAGGGGGGGAAAAAAAGCACATCATTAGTACTTCGGAGCTTGGTGAAGATGGCAATGAAAACCAGTAAAGACTACGATAGTAAAAATAAAAAATCTACAGAAGTAAAAATCAGCCGAGGGGCGATATCTGGTTTTGACTGAGGGATGTTATCAGAAAGTTAAAGAGATGCGAAGAAGGATCTATTTTGAGGGCGACAAGTGCAGTGTTTTCGTTATACTGAAACTGATCTGAAAGCAGCGAAAGAAGTTCACGTGACTAGAACAGCGAGTAGGAAAAATCCCAGTAAAGAAGTCTCGAAGGAAAAAAAAAAAAAAAAAAAGGCATTCATCTGACATGCAAGAAGCTGTAGCATAGAAGAGGATGCTTCTGTTGCATTTCATTACTATAAAATGAGACAGAAGCACTCACTATACCTAAACTAATAGGTTGTACTGGCTGATAATTAATGATGTGTTGTACGTTTATCCTAACCCAATGGCTTTAACAGGCCTTTAAGGCCCACAACCTTCCAAGCATGCTTGGATTTCGAGGATAAGATGATCAGCCCTATGCCTCTAAGTATTCCTGCTTGTATCCCTGTGTGTTCACGGGGCCGGTTTGTGGGATGAAAAACCCCAGATAAACTGGCGGAAAAAACCCTGCTGTCCACGCCCAAGACCGGCTAACTTAGCTATGCAGATCCTTAAGCTCCTCACGTCGTCGACGGGACTCGAACCAACGACACTCCTTCCCCAGTCATGGGATTGCGAAGCTCAAAGCCACTAGGCTAACCGCGCGGACGTTGTACGTTTGTGCAGAATATATATAAACGTAAAAATAACATCAATGTGCGAATAATATCAGCTGTTATTTTATCACAAATATTGTTAAAAGTGTTCACTTTGTCTTCGCGTGACTGCTTAAGGTGAAAGCTTGTTTTGTGTATAGGGATTTCACGCAGATTTAAATCTCACTCAAAAATAAACACAATCCCCCCTTCTTCCTCTCAATGAACTTTGAAAATTCTGCATGACGATTCTGACACGAAATTTCCGTTGACAAACTTCAGAAATCTGTGTCCATAAAAACGTAGGAGCCAACTTGTGGACATTACGCTGAATGTTGAACATACAGAAGTCGGTGAGAAGCCTTCAAGACAAAAGAAGACAGCGTGTCGATACTGTAAAAGAAGTGCATATAAAATTAGGGTGATGCTGCATCAATGGAGCGGTCTCGGTATTACAATTAACACCTGCCCCGATGTAGAGGAACTGGAGGAATTAGTTCAGAATTCTTGGAAATCCTTATGAGCTCTTCTACGTTCCCAAAAAGTTGGAGAGAAGTACGAATTGCAAAAGGAGGATTGGATCGAATCTTCATTAGCTTTAATAAGTCCGCCGACAGTGCACGTTGGGTTGGGATCGTTCAGGTTTGCGCGATCCTTCATCACCATTTGAAGAATGGTTTAAACAGAGCCAATGCGCATCCGCCTAGGAGTGCTTCAGGTTTGACTTGTGAACGACTTCAAAAGTTCACAGATCAGATTATGAGCACCCCCGACCAAACGACGCACAGAAAATGGTACGAAACTCAAGAAAGGCGCATCAACATTTAAATGAATCATTCCTTAGCGCCTATTTCAGGAATTTCCGACTTCTTGTGACAAAAAGACAGAGCCATCCCCCAAAAAACCTCAACTCCGCCTTCTTCTCGGTTGGTAGTTTTTTATTACCTCAATTAATAATTATACGCATGCATTTTTAATAAATACATTTAAAAGTGGAGAATAATTTTATTTGTCATTTCTCCTCCCGAGAAGCCAAAAATGCAGAATGTTTTCCAATACGCCCTCTATCAGCAAGTAGGTAAACTATCCTTTAATATGTATCCACTGCTTATTACGAAAACGTAACTCGCTCTTAACAAAAAATAATAAATAAACGACCGGATGGCGGCAGCATCAAGGATCGGGAGGAACATCTCGACAGTGGCCGTATAAAAACAAAGAGCAATAAGAAAGTTCCCACGGAAGTGCAATTATGTTACTGTACAAACTTAAAGACGTTTACTTAGCGGTTAAACATCCTCTAATGAAAAAATAATTAAATTTTCAAGAAGAAAAATGCATCTTCGAGATCGTTTGCTACTTCGCAACGTATTTGTGGCTACGTCCTTTTCCCCGCACAGTGGGCGAGTGTTAATTCAAACGCACTCAATTTCCTTCCCTTCGATTGGCATTTCCTTTAAACTTATCGAATTCTTACTGGCCTCTAACAATTTCCTGCAGTCCTTATACCTTTCCCTTGTTCTCTTCTCCGCATCCATGGTGCACGTGCGAATAACATCCGGTGAATAAAGCTAACATTACACTCGACACCCCGACGAATATCTCGAAAATCCCCCCCCTTCATACTGGACCAATGGGCTACTGCTTCCGGTGTAAGTGGCCGACAGGCGTTGAACTTCTGGTTTTCTTTCTTTCCCTTGCATCGTAACGAAATTCTTTTCTTTTGTGTGTCCGCATTTCCTTGCTATATGAACTGGGCGCGTTGGTCGGCCAAATCACCAAGCGCACAGAACCCCCTTATGACTCACCATCTCTATTAACGAACGATCGAAAACCGAACTTGTTCTTTGTGTGTGCGTTTCTTTCTTCAAGGGGGGGGGGGGTTAAAATACGACCGATTTGTGTTCCCGTCATTTTCATGAAAGATGAAATCTTACAGACCTTTAATAATGACGTCAACATATTTCCTTAGCGACTTGTCATTCATCCCGCGGCCATAAAGTGTCGCAGATTCCTTCTCTCCCTCCCTCCCCCTTCTCCGCGCCACAAAGCAAACTAAAAAATAATAATACGAATGCGTTTGCCTTAACGTTTTCCAGATATATTAACACTTAAAGATAGAAATTAATTTAAGTATGCATTTTTGAATTTTTTTAAAATGATTTTTGAGACAAACGTTTAACTTGCTAGGTTTCTAACTCAAAATAATTATTGTTTTAAAAATTTCAAAGAATTTGCTTTCGACGATGTCATTTGCTGGTTCCAATTAATACCCTCGATCGAAGACGCACGAAAGAATGCTAACTGAATCGAACTCGATCCGTCTCAGTAATACTCCACCTACACACACAGTTTGATTTTTTGGATCGGATGGTCAGTCAAAGTTTAATCTGTCCCTTCGCTCGAGGGTATTAATCCGAGATGCCCTAATATAAACCGAATCCTCTAAAGTCCCCCAAAAGGGGTATCCCTTCCTCTTTTTTCGCTTTCTTTTTTGGAAATAGGTAGGCAGCTCGTTTCCGCCTCTTACCATCACCATCATATTTTATCCCACACCTCGTGCCAAATATACGTGGCGACGCTCTTCGCTTTAAATCATTCAACTGTGATCAGTCCCAACTGAACTGATCACTGTCCAACATCAACATGATGTCTCCTCAACCGAATTAAATGCGTTTCGTTGTTCTTGTTACACACTATGAGGACAGTGTGCTACGTCTGTCAAAGGGCGAGTGCGGGCGTTTGTTTCGCACAGAAATAGAAAATCCCGGGTTTCCTGGTGGAATAACCTTCCATCTACGTATGCAGGGTCGGCACGATAAGTAAGGTGATGTTCATGGCGCCAATCTTCCTAACGAACGGAAAGTTTTTCATAACGTTTAACGGCCACAGAAGCAAGAAACAATTCCCATGTCAGCATTTCTGCGCGGTTTTTTTTTTTTTTTCACTGATCGTAGACGTCAAATTTCTCCAGACTGTTCTAATTTATTGCATGGTGGCTTGCATTAAGTTAATGAGTTCTCTCTGGACCATGTTTAATTCCGTCAGATATACCATTGTTACTTTGCTAATTAAAGAAGGTGCTACAAGGTTAGTCGTGTGTGTAACCGTACGTGTTTAGTGGGAGATGGTAAGAAGGGAGTACCCTTTAAGTGAAAAAAAAAAAAAAAAAAATAGGACAGATGACAGCAGATCTGAGCAACCATTCTATAATGTAGGCGGTTTATATTACTTCATATTTTAATAATTAAGTTTAACCGATTGCACGTATGTAGACACACGCACACACATTGTCGTCAAAATAATGGAGTGAACTCCCCGCAAAGATCTTTCTCTCCGTAGGCGTTACTCATTTCAAGGATCGGACAGTTGCACAACTGGCCGACCACAGATGCGAAAGAGAATTCGAGTTCTCCTTTTGTGGACGAGCTCCAACGTCAAAAGAGGTGGAGCTGTTGGGACACGTTTCACCCTCAACTGATGTAACCAGTAGAGCTTTACAAGTTTTGCGTCGCAATCTCGATGACGATTTCGGGAACAGAGAAGGCGAAACGTCGCCAACCATGTGAGACAGTGTGCAAAATTATAGGCTAGTGATTAATTCAAAGCGAGGCAGTTGGACTTCCCACGCAGCTCGTCCACAACAACACATCTCACAGGAAGTACAAAAGAAATGTCAGAGCACGAGGTTTGGATTTTTTTTCTTTTCTTTCCTTTAAAGCAAAATCTCGTTCTAACCAGAATGCAGTCTTTGTGAAACACAAACTCGTCATAATGAAAAGCTTTTAATGCGTTCCATTCGATGGTCTGTTTTTAGCCCTCTGCAAGTGGCCAGTTTCCTTTTTAGTAACTCTGTTTGTGTGTGGGCGGGTGCAATGCTCGTGAGAATTCTTGGCTGACAATGTGCACTTGAAGCTTAGTTTCGTTTACTCTTCCTGTATAGCAAAACTTTTGAATCCGCCTACAATACATTAAAGTCTTCTCTCAGTTTCTTAACCGGAGAAAAGCAGTCTAAACCAACGAAGCTTCTCGAACAGTTGATTAAAAATGCTTCGCTGCCATTTCATCTTTCTGGACAGATGACTTGCCGAAGACAGATCCATTTTTTAAACTCCTTTGTCTTCCATGCATTGAGGATCAACCACGTGATCATACTAGCAGTCTTTTTCCTCTTTTGTAAATATTTTGTCAGAGGGCACTCAAGCTTTTTCAGTTAAACACTGACAGGGCAAAATAATAACCAATAATGGACATTTAAAGTAAAGTCGAACAAGACAGCACCTTGGAACAAGGACAACAGAATACGGAATCTAGAAGTAATGAAGCACTTTGCTTTCATCAGAGAAAGTAAAGGAAGAAAGAAAAAAAAACAGACACGCAGGATAAAAGATGGGATCTTTTCAAGTGAAATAAGACACAGCATGTATTTAAAATGCAGATGAGATCATCGCCACTGGTTTAAATACAGCATTCATTTCAAAAGTTGAGAATAAGGAGTCACCAGGAAAGAATATTGCAAGCAGAATTAGAATGGGGGGAGCTGCCAATAAGTGAACCGATTCAAAAGGTAGAGAAGATCCTAGAAAAATAGAAATTCCTTATATGAAAAAAAAATGTTTTAAATACACAGTATCAAAAAGAAATTAGTATTAAAATAAGATCAATCTCCTCGGTGAACAAGGAATTAGCAGTAGAATATGTGCTACCAGAACGCGAAAATCGTTTAAAAATTGCTGTGCAAATTCTCCTGAGAAGAATAAAAGCCTTTCATGAGTCCATCACTATCTGCCTGAGAATTGATAATCTCCTTCTTTCTGTCCTTCATTCCCATATCTCTTCGAGTCCCCTTAAATGTCCGGGCGCTTTTAGCATTCTCGTTTCTCCCTCATAATTACGCTACCACCGACCAGAGAATTTGAGTTCTCAATCACTCGGACCAGGACGAATATCATCTGCAAAGAATAATCAACGGATGAGCGAATTATCATTGGGAACTTTTCACGTTGTTTTCTTCTTTCTCCCAAACTTCATTCCTTTCCGGTTAAGTGGAGCGTAAAATCTCCGTTTCAAACATTTTCCGATCCGGAATAGCGGTGGCACTACAAAGCCCACCTCTGAGCTTACAACAGTTCTCGAGAGCATTTCCATCCCCGTCCCTTATAACCTTCGTCGTTGGTTCCCTTAGAGCGCTATCAAGCACTCCCTCTCGAGACGTAGAAATAAAACGCGCTTCCTTACTCCAGCACTTCATTTTCTGTCTTTCAGCAAAGATATCGTCAACAGATGTTCTTGGTGTCTGAAAAGCTATAAACACTGGGATCTCGGTAATTATTGCACTACTTTTTTTAAAGTGGTGTACACAACGTTCTTCTGATTTCTTAGTGGCTTAGTACATAACTTCCTGCCAACACACTTAAAGTTCTGCATTGCCACTTGGCCTTGGTGACTCCCCCCCCAAGTGCCTGTCCGACTTCTCAAACTTCCATCTAAACATATTCCTGTGCAAGTTCTTCTAGGAACTCCTTTTCCTCTTTAAATTTTAATCTCCACTTTTTTTTTAATCAATTCCTGTAACAACTTGTTCTAGCTTATCATTTGCACTTAACTTCCTCTTATAGCTAATACATTTATCTCTAATACACTTCATATCGATTTTTTTTTTTTTTTTTGTTGAGAATTATGTTGTGATTACATATTCCTGTTATTAATTTCCATTTCACCTTTAGATTTCTACTAAATTTTTTGAAGTGTTATTAACAGAATTTTGCTCAAGGCAAAGTTGTATTCTGGGATAGGAGGAAGAATGACCTTCAATCAACCATCGATGTGCTGCAACTCTTCTCTATCCTCCGAATTTTCCAAACTAGGGCCTTGAGGTGATCTCCTCTAACAGATACAGTTAACGGTTTTGTGACGAAAGAAACCTGGAGAAACAACGCAAAAAAAAAGTATTTTAATACAGATTAATTTTAGATTGAAATTAATGAAGATCAAAGAACGATTTATAGGCGTAGAGTTAGCCGAGTTTCATTTTATGAAAAATAGTTCAGAAATCACGGGAATATAACAAAGATCTGTATTTGAGTTTTGTCGATCTGGAAAAGGCATATGAAAAGGTCGCAAGAGAGAAGCTGTTCAATACACTACAGTTATATGGTGTCAATGGGACATTATATCAAGCAATACTTAGTCTTTATTTGAGTTGTAAGTCAGCGGTTAGAATTGAAGGAAATACAGGAAGATGGTTTAATGTTAAATCTGGTGTGAGACAAGGATGTACATTATCCCCTCATTATCTATATGGATCACATTATGAAGGAAAGTGGTATTAAACATGATATCAAAATTGGAGATGTTAATGTCAGCTCTTTGCTTTATGCGGACGATGTTATACTTCTAAATAAATCTCCTACAGTCTGCAAGATTCCTTAACTAAATTGAATAGCTATTGTAATAGATCATCATCTTCTTTCTTTTCCGTCTTTTACCTTGCGGTGTTGTCGAGGGTTTATGAATCATCGGTCCTCAAGCCGTTCACAGGATAAGGTGATCAGCCCTACGCCCCGGTGTATCCTATGTCCGTAGTGTTGAGTTCTCAAGGCCGGTTTGCTTGCTTTGCGGGATGAAAAACCCCAGGATAAACTGGGGAAAAAACCTACTGTCCACGCCCAATATACCGGCTAACTTGGCTATGGCTGAGGAAGATCCATCAGCACCTCACGTCACTGACCTACGACACTCCTTCCCCCGGCATATGGTTGCGAAGCGCACAGCCACTAGGCTAACCGCGTCGTACGTTGTAATTGATATAATAGATAATATTATGTTATGAAAGTCATCAATAACAAGACAAAGAAAATGAAAATAGATTAGAAAAATTCTCCATTCACAACACAGTTGATATTTTCAGAAGCATTGAAAATATCAATTGTATTGTGAATGGAGAACCTACAAAACAAGTAAAACCTTTCAGCGACTTGGGCACGATTTTTATTGAAGATGGTAAATTAAATATAGAAATAGACAACAGAATCAATAAAGCTGGAATGGTAGGAAGTCAACTGAATAAATTTGATAAATTATTCCATGTACCTGAGTGTACATGGAATAAGAGAGAAATTAGTCGAAACACTAAATTATCTGTATACAAGACAGCGTTCAAACCAATTTTAACTTACGGATCTGAGAGCTGGGTCAGAAGTAAAACACTTGACCGAAGACTAGAGACCGCAGATATGAGAGTCCTGAGAAAGATTATAGGCATGAACAGATGACATCAATGGCAATATCATAATAAAAACGAGGATATTAGGAAAGAACTTGACATTGTCAGCATCCAGGAATGCGTTAGCAGAGCTAATCCCAGATATATATGGTCACTTAAACACAATGGACGAGGAAAGATTAACAAAACAAGTGCTCTCTGTCAAGTTGGCAGGAAAACGACCCAGAGGAAGACCAAGATATAGGTGGATTGATACGGTTCAAAGTGCCTTAGACGATAGAAATATAAGATCTGATAATGTTGGAGTCTTGGCAAGTAACAGACTGATTTTGAGGAAAGTTGTAGATAGGAAGTTAGTAATGATGTAAATTTTTCATGTAGTACTATCATATCCTGTACACCCCTTGAGGGTACACGGCAGGAATCTGAGGATGAATTAGCCGAGCAGATAGCATACCTTCCCTCAAACCAATAGGTCGTGGGTTCGAGCCCCGAAGTGGCTGCTTTGCGAGAACAGAAGTCCTACGTTTACTAGAGTAAGGTTTCTAGACCATTCACAGTACTAATAAATGAAAAACTTGCAATTTTTCGTGGTAAGATGCACGTAAAATATTTATTTTTACCCGTTTGCAATTGGCGTTTCAGGTATTTAATTAAATAACACAAGGTTATCTAGTCATTTTTAATCATTGAAACTTTAATTAGCTATATAAAATATGGACTTTCCACAGAACTCGCTTTTTCTTTTTTTAATGCCGAGTGATATTCCAGAGCAACGTATTTTAACCGTGCTACCTGTATTGGACTCATCCTCATGAATCGCTTGTGACTTCGCAGAAGGGAAGACTAGGCGTTTCAGATACGAATCAAAGGATACTGCAAGTCTAGTTCTATTCACAGTTGGTCTTTTTATGATGTTCTTTTGTCTGTCTTTCGGAATGAAAAGCCCGACTTTCCGAGGTAGAAAAACACACCACTTTGATATGACGCCAATGAACTTCAATCGAGTTGAAAATATCTTATAAACCGTGCTCGTGAGCAGGATTCGACCCCAGTTCTTTGAACCAAAGAATAAACGTGGCAAGATCCTTGCAAACTGCGCTGCAGAGACTCCTCTCGGTCAGTTTGCAGCTAAGGCGTCTATCGTTAAAGAAAAATACAAAATAAACGCTATTTATGACGAGTATGTGGAATTTTCGACCAAAAACAAATACGATGTAAAGTAACTGACGTTGGCTGTTTTATTGGACTGTAATAGGACAGATGATTATACCGACTAGTTTCGTCACATATGCTGGTGGCTTCTTTTTTTGGGTTAGGAAGAACAAAAATAATACAATAAAGGGGGAAAACAGTGCATAACCAATAAAAACATAATACTTTATTGTGTTGTTGTTCTTCTTCCTAACCCAGAAAAAGCCAGGAACATGTGTGCCGAAACTAGTCGGTATAATCATCTGTCCAAAGGAGTTAAGGTAGGATGTCATGTGACAGGCATCCTATCATAACTGTTCGGAAAACTGTTGACAAATTAGGCCATTCCACACTATACTGAGATGGAAGCGCAAGGAGTCAATTGCAAGTGTTACCCACAGTGAAAGACCCACCACGCTCACTGAACGTCACTGTACGATGCTACGAAGGATAATATGTAAATATTGCCATTCGTCAGCCGACACGTTGAATGCAGCGTTCCAACCATCGCTGGAACACGAATCTTCACAAAAACATTCAGAACCGAAGCTGTTTCCATGATAGAAGCAAAATATGCAAGCCCTCACATTACCCGAACCAACATGCAGCGTCATCGTCAGTGGTACAAAGAGCATGTACAGTGAGACGTGGAGGCTTGGAAAGTTGTGTTGTGGAGCAACGATTCACGCTATACCCTCTACCAAGCAGATGGACGGGTGTGGATTTGGCGCATACCCTGTGAACGTCTCTTATCAGAGCGTAACTCTAACTATGAAATTCAGAGGTGACGGTATGATCCTATTTTTCCTCGGACCTCTGTTTGCGGTGCCACGAACATTGAACTCCGAGAGGTATCTGAACATTCTGGACAATGCAGTGCTTCTTATTCTGTGGTATTTCTACGGAACCGACCACCGTCTCTTTCAGAGACCGTATCATGAGGCTGCTGCTACAACTGCATGGTTTGTGAACAAGAACGTCACCATACTTGGACTCCACAGAGTCCTGATCTCAACCCTACTGACCATGTGTGGGATGAACTGGAGCTTCGGGTGAGGTCAAAGGACGTCCGCCCCGCAGCAGCCCAGAACCTCATTACATGCCTATAGGAAGAATGGTCCAAAATGCCTATTGATGGCTATCGTACCCTTGTGGAAAGCCTGTCCCATAGGACTGCTGCAGTGGTAGCAGCCAAAAGGATGTGCTACATCTTATTAAGGTGGGTGCCATGGCTGGTTGTTCCTAATACTATGGTGTCCGTTGACTTCTTTCTGAGCAGTGTATAATTTGATTTCCTCGAAAAGTATATTCACTTGTTTAAGCAGGATACGATTCCATGTTGATGAAAAAAAGTAAAAATCTGTCGGGAGCAAGAATATGAATTGACATCCGAAGAATGTTCAGGAAGGCAAAGTTTTAAAGCTCTGACTTCCTGTTGCATTTTCTGCATCATGTTATCCGGGCTATTTGGAGTTATGGCCGAAGCAATGAAGACCACGAGGGCGTATTTAGGTCTATTTTGCGGGATCAAACTCCCCCCCCCCCCGTTTCCGGGAGGAAAAAACACCCTGTCACCTTACGAGATGGGCATTCATACATTGTACAGCAGTGCTGTTACATGAAAAACAGACCTCAGTGAGGTACTGCAATGATAAACTGGACTCATTTGTATCAAACAAAACAGATGAGGAAATGCTCTCCCGAGAGTGAAACCATGTTTCCGATTGAGCTTTCTATTGCTGTCCTCTCACAAATAACACTGAAAGTCACACAAATGAGTGTTTCTATGAGGGACGTATACGCTTAGTGGATTGAAGAATTTTTAATTTTGTTTATGGGCTTCATTGTCACCTTCATATCGAAAATTTTCAGGTCTTGGTAAAGAAACGGCAGGCTGGTCCAAAACTTTGTGTCATCCGTTACCGCGAAAACGTTTAGGAGGACGGAGTCTTCTTTATTTAATTATATTTTCTGTTCTTTCTCATTCCTCGAGAGCGCATCCTTGACTGTTTGGAGCCCTTCTTGCGATGATTCACCGGTGTAATTAAGATGACCAAGAAAGGAAGTGTCTTCTTTATTTCAGCCTCTATTCTCAACTCGAGGGTGAGATTATGACGTTCAGGAAGTCTAGAAGGACTTGCACGTCTCATCTTTACCAAAATATCAACTACTGTCCGTTTTTATTTTATTTGTTTAAAGAATGATTGAGTATCCGAGATTTGGGCTCGAAACCTTAATCGTTTCGGCTATTTTAACATCTTTTGCTTTCTCGTGTTTCTCCTCATCACTCGTTTAGTTGGATTTGAAAATGGAAATAAATAAAATTTATTAGAGTCGGGGGCACAAAAGCCGTCCGACATCCTTCTAATAGTTGCCCTTGGATCGTCATTGTGTTTGGGCGCGCGAGGCAATTGATAAAAGATCCTTTTTGGTGCAGCACGACCAGACAAAGGCTAATTATCATCGGTGGTGGAGGAATGAGTCATCCGATATCGAATTATCTTTCCCCTTCCTCTCTCTCTCCTCGCTGTAATAACCCTAATTACCATTTCAGATCTTCTTTCCTTAACCCTTAAGTGTTTCTAGCCATAAGTCAGTGGCGCAAATGAAAATTAATTGCGATAATGGCACTGTCGGGCCGAAGTGTAACATTTCACACGGTCACTGGGTCATGTTTTGGGCAATGAGACGGACGAACGGTCTCCCCCGATTTTCAGCACGTGGCATTCGTGCACCCACTGAAACATGAAGATACATTCGTAAATAAGCTACTTTTATACACGATCGTTTAAAATATCTCCATAATTCTTTTCTAAGCAGTACAAACATGTACATTTCAGTTCAATTCTTGTCCGCACCACATCTCATACACAGTCTACTTAGACGCGAACAGGTGCTTTTCAAATGAAGGTAGGTTAGCCGTTTCATCCCCCAAATAAAACCAACTAACCAGTGAACAGACACGTCTAACCAACACAATACCAACAGCCCCCACATCCTTGGTTGCTTTCTGCTGTAATTCTAACTAATCCTCTGACCTCATCCCTAAATTGAAAAAGTTTCGGCACCCTGCGAAGAAACAAAATATGTAAATTGCAGGCTACACCCACTTCAAGTTATCTGCAGTGAAAAGTCCTCGGGGATAATAAAATCTTTATGCTGTACAAGAAATGACGGGTGTGTTCTAATTGGTTGAAAGAAGCAAAAGAAAAAAATATTGTGACTATTTTTTATTTTTATTTTAAATAAAAGCGTCAAAATTTGCTTTTTTATATATAAATAAGTTTACCTTTAAAGACGGACGAGGATCTTACATTTTTGCACACACACTAACTCAAGGATGGTATTTCTACAGATGTTACGAATAAAATAATCCCATTAAAATCAGTTAATCTGTTAACATTTAACAACTGTTCTGCTCCATCTTGTTTACAGCGATGACCAGCATGCTGCATCGTTTTCTGAAAGGAGAAATGTTGTTAGCCACAAAATGGTGTTCATGCATAAAATTAAGTTGTCAGTAGAGCAAAGATGCTTCACACACGTTTAAATGATGCCTAGTGTTGTCATACAACGGGACTTTTTTTGTGTGTGGCAGTCATACTGAAGAAGATTTCTAAACCTCTCCTTTAGCGCCCAAGGCAGGTACGATAGATCGCTCTAAAACCAACTGGTGCATTTTCGTTTATTAAGTGGGGTCACAAAGATACTCGAAAGAAATTTCTGCTTTATTTTCCCAGAACTGTCTGTCGGTGGACGTAATTGAGCACAAATATTGTATTTGGAATCCTTACAATTTTTTTTCAACTCATTATCTCCATTTTCAATCGCGAAATATTTGGTTGCTTGATGGATAGCGACCCCCGAGTAGTTCCAGTGTTTAAATGGGGAATTTAGTACGATGGATGAATATATTACTGCGCTACTCGCCTACCATCCATGTGTCTGCTTGTAAAATGGAGTAGCGACACAACCAACTTCATTTTCTCTTAAAACATATCATAACGAGCATTTTATGCTGATTCTGAACCAGAATTCCATCAGCTTTTTTTTTTTTTTTTGTTGTTGTTGTTCTTTCTTCCCTTGATTATCATCCACTCTTAAAGGAACAAGAAAATAAACAATGGACGCATACCAAGTTACCAAATAATAAAATGCAATGAGAAAGGCGGAGTACTGTCCTAGCAGGAGGCAGTTTTCTGACCGAATTGAAAGATTTAAAACGATAATCGACTACAATTTTATCTCATCCAGGAATTTTTCAAGAAATTCGGTAGTTAAAGAACTTCCAGGAATGTTCTCGAAAACTAAGGAACATTCAATCATCGCCACTGTTTCTGAGTAGAAAATGGGAACAAGTTTTGAATATAAAAATTTAGTTCAATAAGAACAGTTATTGAGCTAAATTATAAACAGAGACTGATTCTCTTTTTGCTTGTGTATAATTAAACTCGCACCGAAATGAGACGAATAACACCTCAAAAAGGCATCACGTGATTGAAGGTGCATGGAAGTTAAGAGTTGTAGTATCAACAGGAAACAATGCTTGGGATTTCGATGTACAAAACACGTACATAAACAGAAATATCTGCTGCAAAAGCACGTTTAAATCATACCACAGTTAATGACTAGAATAATTCTAATGATGCGATCAATTAGAAGTATAAAAACGGCCTTTCAACAAATGAAGAAAGAAAGAAAGAACGGAAATTGTATGAAGTTATGAAAAATAAAAATCGATTATATATCTTCTTGTTATAGATTCTTTCATCCTCTCCTCCCTTCTTTCTTTTATTGGCAATCCCACGCATGGAAACTACAACACATTGGTACTGTCGGTGGGTTCAATTAATCCGGAAATCCTGTTGTAGGCACAGCGTTATATTTATGAAGCCGTTTTTGAACCTTTAATAAGCAAAATCAGACACCCGAGGGCGCTTTATTTTCCTAAAACCAAACGAAGTTAACCTGGAGTTTACTTTTGGACTTGCGATGTGAACGAAACAATTGGTGTCAAAAATTAACAACGAAAAATTCTTATTCATAAAGCTTTTGCTTCATAATGAAAAAAAAAAAAAAATCAAGTGTCGAGGCCATATGGAACACGCCAACTGTTTATAAAAAAAAAAATGAAAGTAATTTAGTAGGCTTAATGCTGACGAGTGTAAAACGACTTAATTCTTTATTATAAAATAACCTAATTTCGCTTCACTGCCTTTCGCTTTGAAGAACTGGGTTCGAAGCTTTGAAGTTCAAAAGGGATTTATTGATTGCAGGTAGGATGGTAGATCTCATGTGAATATGATAGGATAGAAAACACAGCTAATCCACGTTTTAAAACGCGAATTAGCCACGCTGAGTGAAAAAAACTTACATTTATGTACTTATATATACACGCACTTCATGTTAACAGATTATGCTAGTTTTATTACAGCGCAATATAACACAGAGCTAGAAAGAATGGAAAATAAATGAGGGGCATCACGAGAGGGGGGGGAATAAATATCGAAAATTAGGAATTAGCCGTTACTTGTTCCTGGTATTCTGCTTCGATTATGTTAATGTTGGCAACCGTTTGTGTCAGAAATACAGCTGGAGCACGGGTTGCTATTAAGATAAGTTCAATCTAAGAAAATCAAAATGTAAGGAAACAAAGAACGCTTCAAAATGATTTGGGGGATGTAAATTGTTCACGGAATATCTATTCGACCTCTTGAATGGAATAGCAAAAGATATTCAAAGGTGAGCACCACTCATGACAGAAGTGGTGAGTATCGATTGATGAAGATTGCAGAAAGAAAAAAATGAAGTGTGGTATATTGTAAATGGTCTCCATTGGGAAAAATATCATGTATGAAGAAAGTGAATGCGAGTTTCTGATGGTTTTTGCAGATAAATTGCAATTTCCTTGGCTTCTTTAAAGTTAAAATGGTGAAGAACCAGAGGGAAGGGCTTCCCTAAAATCTGTCATGCAAGCTCTAAGAGACTCGTGGAATCTCATAATTCCACAAGTGTTTCGGGTGGAATTGTTCTTCCAAAATATTCCACCAGGCCTTAACAGCGACCGAATACAATAAAGTATTTTAGTAATTACTGTTGTCGTTCGTATTCCAAGAGTTGTACCACTCGCAGGAGTGATCCGAGATAGATGACGTGCAATCATCAAGTTCATAAAAAAAGAAAAGCAGAGTTTAAAAAAATTTTTTTAAGAGGTGAAAACAAAGACTTTGGCGAATGTTTCCAAGAAAGTCACATCATGGACGCAGACGGCAAAGAATGTGTCAGTTTGGCAAAGTTACAACACCGTTTTACATTCTTTGCCGTGACACATCCCGCCGAGGGTTCAAATTCTTTTATATAACATTACGCTAAAAACGGTGAATAGCACGCGGCATGCGAAAACAGCTCTTGTTAGGAACTAAGACATTAACAGCTGCACGGTGTTTGTCCTCCAGTACACATTGACACAGATGTGACGAGTATCGGAAATCGGGGTTAGTAGGACCTTCTTGAACGATTGCCAAAGATGACAAAAACATTTCGTAACTCAGATTACGGGCTGAATAACGGTTCTGATGAAGAAAACAATTACAGCGCAACGCGTCTGGAGGATGAAGCTTTCTCCTTGATGAGAGAAGGCTTGCTTAATTCCGAGGTCATCGCTATGTACCCGATAAGTATGACAAATGAACCGTCGCTCTTAGCCAGGTGGGCTCGCGTGGCAGGCTAATATACTTCTTTGGAGCTTTAATAAACAAACGGCTAAGCAGGTGATGCTTTGTAAGTGATCATTTAATACGAGGACTTAAGTTCAAGGAGAACAGCAAAACATTTCAGTCGACTATGAGGGGATGCCCCATGCGATATTTAACTTATGACCACAATAACAGCTTGCAAGGTTGCATAGCATTATATGATGGTGACAATAGATCTAAATTTGTCGACACCAAAAACTGAAAGAGCTCTTCGAGATTTAATATTTTGAGTCACATTTCGCTATGTTATGCAAATGCAAAATATTTTGCATAATTAGTGATGGATACAACTCTCGAGATATCGGCTCAAAATTGCATCAACTAAAGGAACGGGTAAATCGAGAACAGCGCAGCCTTTCACTAGCCACAGAAAAAGACGTGCAAGTTTAGGCAATCGGAGGTCCATCGACACAGATTTATACCGCCAAATAAATTTCTATAAACACAACAAAAACAGCGCTACAGAAATGAACTGCCGCACCAACAACCGAATGGTGACTTCGAAAAGGATCGATCGGTTTAGAAGACGGGTCCACAAAACCATTAAACGCTGGCACCACCTTTAATCAAATGGAGAGAACTGCAATTTAGTAAGCAAAAGTAACAGAAAGAATAAGGAAATGATCAATAAAAAAAAGCACTTTGATTTGTTTTTCTCAGCCAGAAGGAGTATTTACTCGCACAAAAAGTAGCATCTATTTCGAAAATTTAATAATGCATTGCTGACGTTAGTTGACTCTCGCTAAACAAATACAAGACTGTGTAGATTGTCGCAATTCATTATCCACAATTAAACCTCCTGTCACGAGGCAGCTCTCCATCTGCCACCAACGTGTCACTCTGCATCGTCCGGCTAATGACCCATCTATCTATCACTTGCGGCTGCATTCTATTTCCTGCGTCAGGTGAGCGATGTCTTTCTATTTTTGGCATTCTTACTGCGCTCGCCGAGGACTCTGAAGGACGTCCGAGGCACGTGAGCAACAAAACGGTCTTCCAGATGGATTTCTGCATACTTAAGCCAAAGCTATTGAGTGCTCGGAGATTCAGTCGAAATATGCGCGGAATGGTAGACGGCAGTAAGCAGAAAAATAATACATTGGAATACACGGGTATCCGTTGATTGGTACATCAGTTCAAAAATAATAACACACACACACACACACACACAAAAAAAAAAAAATTGTAAATATATCCAAACCGTCCATTGGCACCGGGTGAAATGCATCAGTTTAAGAATTCAAAAGTTCTATTTGAGGACGAAACAGAGCTTTTAGACAGACTTTATAAACTGTTCTTCTGGATTAGGATTGCTAATGCATGCAAAAGCAGTGCTAAATTGACTTGTAATTGTGTCAAAATACATTAGCAGCTTCCCGAATACGTGTAGATAAGAGGAATCCCATTCGCATAGACCAGCAGAAACAAAACAAAGCACAATTTTTTATGAGACGAAAAGGTATAAACGAACATTTCTTACTTTTCCCAAACGTGGAACTAACCCTTTGTCCATCCATGCCACTAATGTACGATTTTTAACTTTGGGTTAAGAATATCATCACAAAATCTCTCCCAGCTGATGGCATCTCCAGCGATATTCCCCTCTAAGCTCACGAGAATGCCTGCCATGCTTCTTAAATGCATTCGCTGCTACTTGCATTCTTCGAATGTACAAAGCATCTTACCGCAGCTAATCTGCTACGGAGCTCTTTGATTACATTCTTGCTTCTAGCGTCTTCCTAGCTGCAAGGCCGATACAACATCTGCATTCCGATGGGTTTGAATCCCGTCAAAAAATTTTTCTTCCCGTGAACTTGAGTTTTTGATTCCTCAAACCAGGTCAGACCAACACGCGCAGTTAACAACAGACATAGCAAATAGCTTTCGTGGCTTCTGCTGTACTGTAATTACAACCAAACTAAAGTTTCAGGAAAAAACTGGATTCTGTTTTTTCTTAGCATATATTGAAAGAAATCTCTCACATGTCTGTTCTATAAAATTCTTTCAACATCTTATGTCTACATCATGCCTTTATCAACTATGAAAAAAATGTTTAAAATTGTATCCTTTTTTTTCTTTCATAAACGGCTGCTGATTTAAATATCATAAGAAAGCGATAAAAATACACGAACAAACATCGGAATGAAAACACATGTCAAGAGAGCAAACTCTATTTTGTCCGTCTGTCTGCACGTACATAGCAATTCCACTCTAACTATGTACATGAATACGGTGGAAATCTGGTATTAAGGACGATTCTGTTAGATCCTCTCGAGATTAGTTTAAATCTACCAATTAGTGGGAAAAAACGATGCAAAACAACTAATTAGTTGGATGAGCATTGTATGCAAGAGTGAGTACCTCCCACGATGAGTCTCTGACTCCATGGAGGTCGGGTGTTGATAATAATAATAATAACAATAATAAAATAAATAAATCATGTAGGCCAGATAACATACAAGGAATTATGATCAAGCGTCTTCCTCCCCTAGCCATAGATTGGCTACTTTACCTATACAACAATAACAAGGGAAAGCTCCAAAAGAAGACTGGAAGACAGCCACAATCATACCAATTTTGAAGCCTAACAAATCTAAAGTTCAACCAGGAAGTTATCGACCAATTTCACTGACTTCAATTCCAAGCAAATTGATGGGAAAATGATGATACTCCAACGTTTGAATTACTATCTAAACAAAAATAGCATACTACCACATTTGCAGGCTGCCTTCAGAAGAAATCACTGAACAACTGATCAACTTTCTACTTAACCCAGGCAATTCAAGATAACTTACCATTCTCTCCGTGTTTCCATACCCACTGATGCGTGTATATGGATCCAATACAGTCCATCAGAAGGATTCCATTCGTTTGGAATACACATAAGTTGCAAAACAAAAGTACAATCTGCAGATGATTATAACGCATTCTTCATATCAAAAGGTGATATACGGAAATGGTACGTAGAAGTATTACATGAAAATGGCGAAAACAGAGAAATATGAATAAATCAAAAGATTTAAATCGACATAATAGCAAAAAAGAAAAGAAAAAGAAATTGCTGAACCCTCAATTCCAGAGATAGGAAAATTTCTTTCATCAATTCCTTCCGATGGACGTTATTGAATATCGAGGATTTACTTAAAAGAAAAAATATATATATACAGTCCAGACTATCCTTTCAATCCCCAAAAAGGAAAATTGTGTGAATGAATGAAGGCGCGAGACCATTCACGCAGTATTTATGAAGACGTGGGCATTGACTTCCTCCATTACCAATAAAAGCGCTCTTGTCACCTCACGGACAATCGGCAGCGGAAGTTCTACTGCAGGCTATAGATTACTATTTATCGTGCGGAAGTGTTCCGATAAAACTCCATGTCCTTTGGGGAGGGGGGGGGGATTGAGAGAGGGTTTAAGGCAGTTATGATTAAGCGCCAGCATTCCCTCCTCCTCCTACACTTTACTGCCTGGGAAGACGGCCGTCGGCAAAGTTTCATTAGTCGGAAGTGGTTTTAGTGGTTCTTAAAGGGCACACTTTCCCTCACCGCAAAGCTGAGGCGAGTTTGCCCCCGATCAGTTCGTAGAAAAGAGCGATACCGAGCCTCGAAATATTTAAACGAGCTCATTGGGCTGATGGAATAACCGACTGTAAATGCAACAGAAGGGCCGACTCTCACGAAATCGAATACCTCCGAGCAATGCACGGAGGGGCGTGATTCACTTTTCTTTGGACTAACCTTAATATGACGAATCACTTGATTGCACAAGGCGCGGCGCCGCTTCTACTTTCCTATGAAGCCGTGAAACCCGCTGACACAAAACTAATCGCAATTTGAAGTCGCATTCGAGTCGATTCGACAATAGTTAAGGGCATTAATTTCTGGTTCTTTCTTGAACGATTATGTGGTTGTACTCTTCGCTTGCCGCCAAGAAAGATTTTGATTAATACTTTCCGAAACATCGTATTTAAAACCGGAGAAAGATAAGGATTCTAATCCGGAGAGATAGCACGACCATTTCATCCTTAGTGGTGACAATAAACGAAAGAAGAAGCAGAAAAAGAATCAGGAAGCGTCGTGTGGACTTCAGCAATTGCATCTTAGGTTGAATTTCTCTACAACTAAGAAGAAAATATCCCCATATGTATTTGCGAAACTTAAATCCGACGCACGAAGGACAAATTTAATATTACCCACACAATACAATGAATTTCGAAAGGAACCATCGTTGTAATCATAATTAATTACAAGGGGTTACATAAATAAAACAAAAACTGTTCGTGCAGTTATATTTAAGAAAAACAGCGACTTTTAACCATCCTAACCTTGTGAGGAACGTTCGTGGCTTAGTCACGACGACATCGCGAAATTTACTGTTGGGTTAGAAAGACCCGGGTTCGAATCCCGTCTAGAACTGCGAATAAACTATATAATGGCTTTTCCTTTTGAAGATGAATTAGCGATCTCATCGGAGGCAGAAGGGTTCCTCCCCCTCCCCGAAAAACACAAGAACACAAACGCAATTAAAAGACTTAGTTGTAATTAAAAATGTGTCCTAACCATACGATGATTTCTTTCCATACGATGATATGACGTAGGCGTGTTCAAAACTAGAACCTCACTTTTTTCGGCCATGAGAACAGATATTTCATTGAAAATCAAAATTTCCTTTTTTTCGCTTGCCTCTGTAGTCCGCATACTTACATTGATTTTATTATGTCACCAAGGTGATGTCCTTCTGATTCGGGAAGGCACACAGAACTTAGTCTGAGCCCTAAGGTCGGCGACACAAGGCCTGGATTCGATTCTCGTGAACTGCGTATGAAACAACCAAAGCGATGAAGCCAGAGTATTATGTCTGTTAGTTGCGTGCATTCTTCTGGTCGGTTTGCTGTTTTTTTCTTCCCCCCTCCCGGAATGAAAAACCCGCAACCTACGTATGGCCCAACGTAGTGGAAAACAGACCAATAAATCTCTCCAATGGGTGCTGCAGGTTGTCCTGTTGGAAAAAAATTTGACAAGATGGATTATTTGAATCTGCGCTTTCAATTCTTTAAATTAAAAAACAGATTCAAACAATCGTGAGCACTCGGAGTTAATGCTGATGCCACCAAGTAGGAGTTCTAAATCCACCCTATTATTCAAGAAACGCCGAGGTTTTCATCGCGGACATGTTCGATATAACAGCAAAGCTACCACTTTACTGCTATATTGAGGGCTCAACCCGTCCTAAGGGACGGGTAGGAAAGGGGGGGGAACACCATAAATAAATCACTATAACTGCGAAACTTCACAACAGATTGCAGGAAAAAGGTAATGCAAGAGGTGCGGTTTAGTACGTGGATTTAAGACGGGGCATCTTAAAGCAGAACACAGCGAACCATTCAAAGAGGGGAAAGATGGAGACTCGATTGAACACTCGATTCCTAGCCGTACCTTTTGCATGACGAAGTCGCGAGCAAAAGAGGATTCTGGTCTTCATCGAAATCTGTCCAATGACGGACAGTAATGCAATTGTTTCCATTTGAATCCACAATCTTGATTACTTTTCAGCTTCCTCAAGAAAAATTACAGAAGAACACCGTCATCGGGTGGCTAGTTTCATAAACCGGAATTTTCTGGTATCATCCTGATATACATCGATTGTCATTGGAATGTCGAGCAATGACAATAACTTGTTCGTTGGTTTACAGAATATTCAGGCAAGTTGCATTCATGATCTGTATGGAAGTCTATGATCTCTGTTGTCAGGCTGCACACTTTCTCAAAAAAGAAAGTGTTTCCAAAAGTATATCCATTGATCCAATTCCCGTCCGTCCAAGACAGGTTGAGTCCCCTAATTAGGAGAGGGAGGGGGGGGGAAGTAAGCCATTTAATGCAGTCAGCTAGCTATTCCTTTGCTACATCTCTCTAAGGGTAAGTATTTTACGTCTACAGATATGTGTTCATGGGACAGGTTTGCCTGCACGCGGGAGGAAAAATCCTTCCACCACCGGCTAATTCACCTTAAGCTCAAAAAGCTCTGATAACGGTCCTTCGCGTACTAGACGGGGTTCGAACCCAGGTCTTTCTAATCAAAGGACTTGTACCGACTGAGCTAAGGAGGTTCAAAGTTATATCAGCATTCTTAATGTGGAAATTCGATTGTGGCGATGTTTACATAGTAAAAATTATTAATGTGCAAAGTAAAACTAAATATTTTTAGTTCTACACGCATTTTTTTTTTTGTATAAAAAATGAAAGCGGTTTTTGAGAGCAATTTTGAAATGTTTTGGAAAAGTAAGCCATAAGTGTAAACGCAAAAGTGAACAGTGGGATCGAGTAAGATTATATAAACGCGCTTTATGGTTCGGCTTCAGTTTACTTCTTTATTTCGATTTTTATTTTTTATTCATTTCACACTGTTCCATATGTACGGTGCATAATATAAACTCCTTTAAAGAGAGAAAAAACACTGTTCAGGATGATATTTAGCGAAGCTGATAATATATGGCAATACCAGGAGAAAAACATCGTTAAGTTTTGGACAAATACAATGGAATCCTTCACGTGTTGGACACCCCCCCCCTCCAAAAAAAAAAAAAAAAAGTATCAATACGAGCTGTAGCATAAAGCATTGCTGACACCAACTATTAAAGCAAAACAGCCTTAATGCTGTGGCGTGTAATGAAAATTTGGAAATGGCCTTTATCTTAGAACGAGAGACAAAACAGAGAACAGACTTTGTATCTCTCATTACCTAAACTCACCCACCCCCAACCCGTCTAGCAGACAACGACCTCTATTGTCGTTTGCAGATAAAGCCCACCAGTTTCCCTTGGCACGTGTACGCAATCCATCTGCAGCCACCTACCTCTCTCGTGTTTACGCGTTTTAGGTCATCTCGAGCAGATGTGGCCGTGAGACACGTGGAAGCCATAATTGTAAAATTATTTTCAGGGGGGGGGGGGAAGCATGCAAAAGGAGTTATTTAGCAGTTCGATGAGTGCGTCTGAGTCGGGGTAACCGGAACCAGCTCTAATAGGGTAATTTTAGGGCGGTGTGGATTTCTAGGGTGACAAATGGGCATTGAAAAGGGAAGTTCTTTCAGTGGATTAAATCGTTTGGGAGAATATTACGTTAATTACGAAGAAAAAGAACGGATTCTAAAAAATCGACTGAAACGTGTTTATAAAGGTCGCATTCTGCGGTATATTTTTTAATGATCCGAACTCGCAAAAAAGGTTGTCCGACTTAATAGTAAATTAGTGTTGTGATGGATGGGAGGATTTCTGAAAGGATATTTAACACTCGCGCAAGCGGGGATTGTCGTGGTTTAGATTACGCCAAAGAAACCAAAGTCGGTGAGAGGGATGCTGGAATTGCAGACTGCGTATGTTCTGTAGCCGGCTTACTTTTTTTGTGCAAGATGAAACATCCAGAAAGGAAGAGGATGCCAAAAGCTCTTCATCTGAAGCATCGATGAAGAGCTGAATACGCAAAGAGTTCCACAATTTTATAAAATGGAGGCGACGGGTAACGCTGTTAAAAGATTAAAAAAAATTTATGGAAGCAGCACAAGTTCTCTATTTTTCTATAAGCTAATTCAGCACATGGCCTTATTTAAAGTAAAATTCGGGCTTTAAAAATCTTTTTTTTTCTTTTTAATTTTTTGTATATGGCATGTTGCGCTTCTTTTACTACATAGATTTGCAATGATGAGGTACATAGCTGGAACTTACAGTTTCGTAATCAGGATGAGCGTTTTAATTCCTCTGATTTATAATTTTGCACTATAATATGAAATTTAAAATAAAATTTCAAACAGCGATTCTACCTAAAGGTAGACGACATTTTGGTAATCGAAATGTCGTCTACCTTTAGAAACAGGATTTCATCGTTTGTGTTTGCGAATGCCAACTGAAGTTCAGAGAAACGTTGGAGCTATAACCTATACTAAATTAATACGCTATATTTTTATTATCTACATAATTATCCCTTATTATCTATATGATAACCCTTAAATAACAAGCACATAACATGAAAATTACCTGGCTATTTAAGTGCCCGGCACTGCTGTGCTGAGTACAATACAATAAAAAAGAAAACCGCCCTGGACACCTACCGAGACAATTTCTCATTATTACATTCAGAAAAAAAAAAATAATCTGTTTGATCGTATAACAAACTCTCCACCTCATAAAATTTAGAGACTATAACCGCCTTCAAACTCTGAAAAGCTGCGCATGTTAAACGTAATTTTATATAAGATGACACTTTAATTCACAGTAAAATGCAACAATATCTCTTAGCCCTAACGGCTCTCGTACCCACGAGATCTCTTTTCCACTCCTACTCGAGCTGACACTTTCTTCTTCCATCGCCGCATTTCTCTGGTGGGCTCCCTCACTCAAGGAGGTTGTGATGGCTACTATTACACCACAGCCAGGCTGAGTGAGGAAGTCCATGGAGGATTTCGAGGAGCATTTTTCGTAGACGTTCAGCCACATCCGCACTCGACATTCGCAGTCCCAGCTTCGTCTGGTTCTTGCGACTTTTGCGGTTTTTAGCTGTCGCTAAAAAGCACCAGATGTGGAAGTTGACGTCACCCGCTGTGGCCAGTTCCGTTGGCCGACATAACGGACACGAGTTCGTGGTCACGTGCAAATGGCATAGTCGTAAAACGGTTCCGTGTG
The DNA here is from genome assembly GCF_054136105.1 of Typopeltis vanoorti. Classification (NCBI taxonomy): domain Eukaryota; kingdom Metazoa; phylum Arthropoda; class Arachnida; order Uropygi; family Thelyphonidae; genus Typopeltis; species Typopeltis vanoorti. The sequence continues at coordinate 110,292,510 of NC_143568.1, forward strand.
TGTTTGAAAATATGACGCGTACATCTGGTTGGAAATATCCACGACAGAAAAGGATTCGTTTGACTTTTTCACATCACCTGTTAAAATACTCCCGTTCCAAACACGGTGGAATAAATTAATGTAAAAGACAAAGGGGGGGCTCCATTGCTGATTTGTGTTTTTGCCTTCAGAAATATCACAAGTACATGTTTGCTTAGATGAATTAATTAAAATTTTACAGTTTAAGGAATTTTTATGATAAACACTTCCGGATTTTAACAGAACTGACTTTTATTCATGAGCGGAATGTCGCCATTTCTTCCTTCCTTTCTTATGCACCCCCCCCTTTCTGCAATTCAAAACAATAGTATAAGTTGAAGGCACAATGCTTGGAAATAGGGTATATTTTATTACTGAATTTACGGACGACTCGCGCCTATTTCGCCCTTGAGGAAGAACCCACATTCAGCCTTGTAAGTAGGATACGTCACGTTGGTCTCACAAAACTATTTCATTACAGAAGTACGTGAATGAAGTGTAGATCGGCTTTAGTATCCAAAAAGCCGGACTCTCTACCGCTGGTTGACTAAGAAGTGCTTTTTCGTAAACGCTATTCATTTTGCCAACTAGGCTGATCTGCCCAACAGGCTGTGGGTTCGAATCCCACACTGGTAGAGATGTTTTGCGATTGTCTCGCAAGTTGAATTTCATCAAACGACTTCGCCAGTTAGCTTATTACAGGCCGGAAGCGGCTTGAGAAAGACCCGCGTCTGATTTCTCAAGTAGCATTTGCACCGCACTCAATGTCTTAAGTTTTCCAATCACTCTGGTTGGTTAGGGTTCCAATAATGAAAATAAAATCTCAGCCTTCAATACGAACCCTCGTTTGGAGAGTCCTCGTTAAATTTTAAGGTGGTTCAACAGAGTAGAACAGAATCTGACGATGCTTCCACAAGCACGTTCCTCTTGGCTATCACCTTCCTCGATGCATTACCATCCATTCTCATATTAACTATTCCTTATCTGATGAAACAATATTTCCTAAGCAATATTCCCAGACGCCATACTCTGCAGCCACTCAAAAAATGATAATAAAATGAAATTGCATCAATAACTTCATCGTTTCTCTAACTACAGTATAAAGTATCGTAGATGTTTACAGTTTTTGAACCTTTCGTAGGGGTAGTCTCTCTCAGGGGGTAACGGAAAAGGAATCTGTGACACTTGGAGTGATTTCGTGAGCAAAATTTGTTCAGTGGATTACATTTAAGTATTCACTTTTTACGGAACTCTTAACACTGCCATATCTCCGTACTGGTCGAACAATCAAATCCTTGTATTTGTATGAAATGGCTTAAAATCTTTCAACTAAGTTTGACAAATGAGGCCGACGACTGTCACATTGCTAAGACAAATTTGGGGCAAGATCGGAGTACTGGATTTCTAACGATCGAGGGGTGATAGCGAAACGAGCGAAATGATATTAAACAAAATGCTGTCAAACTCAAGTCAATAAAATGGACGAAAAAGCACGAATGAATAAGATTAAAAACAAAACAAAACAATGAGGTGGATGAATTAAACCTTGGAACAATTAAAATGTGACATGAAAGAAAGCAAATGAGCAGATCGTTAGGCTGCAGGAGAAGAACCCCTGGAACCTCTCCTTAAGTCATGTTTCTGGGAAATGAAATATAGTGTATAACTAAAACAGGTGTGACGTACTGCTTCTATGTTCCCATGGCAACAGTATGTGTTGCTTCCCTACGAAATTAATTAATATGTTTCGTCAGTGAAATGTAAGATGTGCGATTGTTTTCAAACATTTTATTTTAAGGGCTGATTCCTCCTGCAAATATTCTTTTAAACTGGGAGGGGGGGGATATTTGAGCAAGTTGCACACTGGAAAGGTTAAATAATAAGAAAACGTGGAAATGATGAATACTCTAACTGAATGTGTTCTTAAAATATCTTAAGTATCTGAATAATAAGTATCAGAAATATCTTAAAATATCTGAAGATTCAAAATGAGTGTTAATTCATGTATTTAATTAGTTCCCTAATCAGCCTTCGTGTATCGACGAAGGAAAAACAGTTCACGAAGTTTCCTTCGCTGTTTATGTAACGCGAATTCAAAGGCGACTTGAAAACGATTAAAAAAAGTTGATGAAAATCAAGTTTCATCGCATGCAAGTGGCACTCAGGAATCACTTGCCGCAACCCCCGCAGCTTGTCAATGGAAATGGGGGGGGGGGGGGCATTTCATTCAGTCCTACAGCGCGCCCTATTTCTACTCAACTCCACAGGAGGACATTTTCCTCAGCCTTGGCTCGGTCGCGAAGCAGCCCAATTTGGCAGAACACCGCGCGACACTCCCATCAGTTCCGAGTGTTGCAACAAGTCAAACAATGAAAGGTGGAGCAGCGGAGGTCAGCGGACTCCGTCGAGAGATTTACTAGAAATTACCCAAGTTGGAACCATCTGTCAGCTACACGCTAAATTGTTCGTTTCCGATTATCTGATTCTGCGGGAAATTCACAAACAACGGCCGTTAAATCTTGACTGTGCCGAATTACTTGGATTAAGTTAACTTGGTCTGCTTTTAAGGGGGGGGGGGGAAATAAAACTTTCTACCTCCGCATGCGACCGATTATCTACCTTCAGCTAAAAATCGATTATAAACAGGAGAATCTTCTATTGGAATACCTATTTTACTGACCTGAGGTCATTCATCCGTACGTTTCGAATGTTTTTATTTCAGCGCCCATTCGTACAGCGATTTTACAACCGGAAGTGACTCTGCTTTCCGCAAGTCAAAAACTATCAGCTGTCGATAGAGCAACGGGGGTATTCTGATAAACAATCGAGGACTGCGTGCGAAGTCCCAAACGGAAGATAAAAATTAAAAAGTTTGCGCGATAATTTGTAGGGGAAAAAATCGTGGTGTTCGAAACTGTTAGAAACACTTGACTGTTTAAGAGCAGCGAAAAGAAAAAACGTAAGAGAAAGAAATTCGTTTTTTTTTTTTTTTTTGAATAAACATTTCTTTCAGGAGAGACAGCTCCGAAGCAAACTGCTTGAACTTTAAAGAAACGCAGAAAAAAAATCTTTCGAGTATATTTTTCTTCATGGGACGGATTCGTGTTTCTTGGATTTGTTTTCTTATTGGAATGCCGAAGAGGACTCCATCCGAACATACAAGCTGATGACGTCATCGAGAGGAAATCTGGATGAGGTCAAATTCAAGAGGTTCGTTACTTGGGCGATTCTTTCAGCCAAGGCGTCTGAAATGAAGCTTCAGTTTAAGGATCCTCCCACAAGATTTCTCTCTCTGCGCTGATCGGTTAGATATCTTTTTTGGTTTCGTTTTTTTTACCAGGAGTTTCTCCAAATTAAAAGCTCATCTATTTTGACTGATGTCATATCCGGATCTCATGATGAGAGAGAAAGAAGATGTAAGCATATCCATCAATCCGTAGCCAAAAGATCTTTGCAGAAATTTTTTTTTCTTCTGCTTTTCATTTCGCCTAAATCACTGATGGCAAAAAGAGAACCCGCCAACGATTATCTTCGCCAATTTCAATGCCTATTTGATGATAATCGTAATAAGGAAAGCAACAAAACACGTTTCTTGGAGAATTCGTTTAGAATAATGCATCTTTTTGCAAAAACAACATCAAAAAAAAGTAACCTCCATTACGATGCTGAAATCGAATATTCCGACCTCGATTTTACTTTCTTTTTTCGTCTTCCAATAGACTTAGTGGATATGGAGTTAAGTTAAAAGAAGACCACCTACATTCATCTTCTTTCCTCAGCCAGGTGGGATAACGATGCTACTTTACTACGATTATTACTATTTCAGTAATAGAATAATTATTACCCATTGTCTTCCTTGCCCAATAAGTTTATGTACAGTAGATATGCGTGTGTCCAGCGGACCAGTTTGTTTTGAGAGACGAATTAACCTTTCATTAAAATGCTCTGATGGTTGTCCGATCAATGACAACACGAAATCTGGCGGATAAGATCGGACCGATTTCGTGTCAAGGAATCAGTACTTTGTTGAGGAGCGGCTGCTTGACCCATCTGTGGCTAGAAGAAAGGTGCTGCCTCAGCGAGAAAGTCGCTACTTTCCTCTTGAGAAGTGGGTATTTTGGAAATCGGTCAGAACTTTATAAATCATTCTGTACTGCCATTAGTTATCTTGTCGGAAGATGTGGGAAAATGCGAATGAAGTAAACGGGTTACAGTGTTCAAACATCTTTACCAACTCTTCGGTCAACAGCATCGGGTATGAAGTATGCGCAAGTGTAACCTATCATCGTCCCAATGAAAGAGCTTCTTGCTGTCCTCCAGTAGCCTCGATCTGTCCAGCTGCAAGGACTCCTGACTGGTGAGGTTCTTTAAGCACACCGAAAGGCATTTTGTTGTTGAAAACTCGTGGCAATAATCCCTCTAACCGTCAGTTCGATCATTTCCAGCGGCAATTCACATAATATGCCATTCACATTATTCGGTTAGAACTATTCTTGTTGTTGTTGTAAGTTTTTCTTTGTGTCATTTATAGACGAAGAATATCTTAGACGCTGTTTTTATCGATATTATATATGCTGGTACAGTGGCTGCTGCCTTGACAGATGTATGCTCACTAATGATCTCTCTAAAATGAGAGTCACTTATATCACCTTCACAATACCGTATGCGATAAGCTGACGAACTGTGTTTGTCTACCCATAATGACGTGCGATACGTAAATTCTTCTGTTAAGGTAATTGAATTGAATGTTATTGCACGATTTCTATGAGCTCGTCATTCTCAATTTTTTGCTGAATATTCATGCAATAAGTCATTATGTGAACAATAAACTGAGCTCGGTTAAATCACGTTATTTTGAAAGAGCAACGTGAAAACTCATTGCCACCGAGTATTTTTAATATGTGGAAAAATAAGCTGCAGGAGAAAAGTATGCAGCTTATAAAACTGTCATAACATTTGACTGGCCATTTTTTTCCTCATAAATTCTTTCCAGCTTTCAAGCAGACTCTGGCTGGTAACAATTTAATTCGGCAGCTTATGATTAACTACCTCGGAGCCGAGTTGTGGAAGACAACCCACCGTCGCAGATAAAGTTGAAATGGTCATTCACAGGACTTATTACTGAAGACAATATTCTGTTTAATCCACCCAGATTTAAAGGGACAGCGCAACGCTACCTTGTTGCATACGCTCAAATTTCTGCAAATTTCAGAGAAAACGTTTTTCCCTAACATCAGCAAAAGCGCAAACTTTAAAGGGGGGGGGGGGTGAAACACCTCTGCAGGCGCCTTTAGGCCACAATTTCCTCAGAGCAGAAACGGCGAAGAGTCCATGGAAAAATAAGATAGTGCTAAATAATACTATATCGAGAACCACAAGCAAACACAAAAGTTAAACACACACACAGACACGAGAGAGAGAGAGAATTTCCCTTAAAACTGGATTGTCTGTACTCGTTGTTGTATGGCAAGGGATCGAACACGTTTTATATTAACATTTTACATTTTCTCACTGTTTAGATGATGAAGAAAGAGCTCATTTGTAAGTTTTCCACCTTTTCAATTTATTTAAATATAAAAAAAAAAAAAACCTCATTGTATAAAGAAAAGCCTTCCTTAGAATCATTTTGGCAGGAATATAATGCAAATGTGTAGACTGCATTGTTTTCGCTATAAAGAATGCACTGCAAATAAGGCCAAGAAGAGAAAGAGAACAAGGGTGCGTCATAAAATTTCGTACTTCATAAAGGGAGAGAAGTAGAAATAAAGGCTTATCGTTATATCTGTACCCTGATACTTCAAAGAATTAGTTTTCGGTGATACGAAGAACTGGCTTGGAAATAGTTAACGGGGGGGGGGAATAGAGAGTCAGAGGTTTCTGACACGCAGCTTTCAGAAAGATTGATCGAGACAGCAGGTGCTGTATTTCAGTTAGCTGAGCAGTGGAATGTTTCTTATGGCTTTTTAAGACAAATTTGTAATCCGATACAAAGAAGCGATGCTTACTGAGCATCACAGTCAGACAATTGTGATTATCAGCAGGCAACAAATACCCCTGGTCGTCTTATACCCTTCCCATTCCCACGAAAATTACCACCGACAAGAGATCCAGGTCACACGAAATTATCAACCTTCAAATTGTTTATCCAGAGCCTCTTCGATATCTTTTATACAATTTCAAACAGTACAATATTTCGTATGAGAAATTTTCTTTCTGGATTTATTAGTGGACCATAGTTCTTTATAAATATATACAATCGTCGACAAGTTTCGCCAGCTTAAGTCTGTCTGGCTTCTTCAGGACAAGAAATGGGTACGCTAACGTTAAATGCTAAAAAAAAAAATGGCGTAACAACAGTTAAATTAATTAAAATTGAAATGACGCGTAACATCAAGAGCGTGGAGTCTTAGTCATTGTTTGTTGATCGCGTTTTATGATTTTTCGCGAAGTTGAGTTCTGCTAAACATATATTAAACTTTGCCAAATGTCTTTTAGTATCCTGCCTTGATTCCTGTTGAGATTGTCTCCTGTCCGGAGTACCACTTCAGCTTCTTTAAAGTTTCTTCATCTGAAATCTTCAATGTTCCGCATGGAGCTGTTGTCTCAATCGATGGAGTGGTTCGAAATCGAGAAATGATGGGCTAATCCTGAGGTATCTGTTCCGTTGTGGTTGACATCCCCTATATGTTATTTTTTTTCGGGTTTCTAGGCTTCGTGATGCTTGATCTATGCAATTCCGTCCACAGGAACATGGGATGTTATATACACCTGCGCACTTGTAGAAGGCGATGCTGTCCTTAGGAGATCTTAACATGTGTCGTGTAGTTTGAATAGGTTTGAAGGCAACCCTGATGTTGAAAGACCTCATGATTTTTACTATTTTTGTTGAAGCTGAGCCGCCATAAGGTATGCCAGTGGACGATGTATAGTGCGTGACCGAAGATTGTCGCTGTGGGTTGTTTCCATTGAGAATCTTTTGGATGAAACGCGATCAACAAACAATGACTAAGACTCCATATAAATATCTTAAACTTTATCGTTACATGCACATGTTCCTTCCGCCACTACACTGAAAATGACGATGATGGTTAGCGCCTCCTTGGGTTTGTTCCGCCTACTATAGCTGATGATGGATCGTAAGCGATGTGTTGAACGAAAGTGTAAGACATGTTTGTTCACTCTCATGACCGTACGTGGGAAGATATTAACCACGATACAGTGAGGGAAAAAAAGTTATTACGTATTTCAATTTATTGTGTTTTGTATGAAAATAATCAACATACTTTTAAAAACAGCCCTGAAATTTTTAAGACGGTTATCATTGCTACACAATCAGCTGGGTATTTCAGAAAGCCTAACAGAGAGGAAAGTGGTGAGGGAAAAAAAAAAAAAAAGAACTTCGAATTAAGTCTTCGTTTAAGTCTTTTAGCAGAACCGATTGCACTGCGAAATCGATTCTGAATGCTTAAGAATTTCTTTAGCAACACTGATACAAAATGAAAATACCGGGAATGCAATTTTACATCTATTTTCACAAAAATAATTCCCCACACTAATTAATGCAATTCACATCAAGTGCGAATTAAACTATAGTGTTATATAGCGGAGAGATAAACTGGACTGGAACGTAGAACATTTGGAAAAAAAAAAAAAATGTGACTAATGTTTCTTTTTTGATAACGTCAACTATTTTGGCTGCTACCTGGTGGAAGCAAGTATCTACTGTTGCCGTGGAAACAACAAGCAAACGTTATATTTTATTACTTTTGTAACTGAAGGGGAAAATTGTAGGATTTCACATAATAGAAAAGGTACTTGAAGTTCGAAAAGTAACTCGGTATTAATGAAGGCGAAAATTAAAAACAATCAATTACCATAATATTAAAAGGATTCTGTCATAATAAAAAAAAAAACACTTTTAAAACCCGTTTGTTTATTATGTGACCCACAAAACTTTGTAATCATAGTATATTAGTACTGTGGGCTGGTTAGGAATCTTTTTTTTTTCTATTTTTATTACTCTTATATAATTTTTTGTATTTTTTTTACATTTTTAAAAATTTATTACTATGAACTTTCTATAAGATGGGTCGATTTTATTTTATAAGTTGCACGTTTCTTAGCTTTTCTTAAAGGATTTATTCATGTATCGCAGGTGAACTCTCAAGGCGTTTTCTAGGCTTGGAAGTTTATGAAAAGCGGGGCAAAAAAAAAAGGAAAATTACTGTGGAATACAAAGCCTGCAACGTCAATTTTCGCCCACATTTCAATGAACCATTGTTATTCCACGAGTTACTGTTCTTTAAGACTTTTTCCCCCTCTATACGAACGAAACGAAAATTTGTTGAGAGAATAAGGAGACCAAAACTCCCATTTCTGCGACTTCCATTAGTGCTTTCTAGTTCCCAATAGCGTACAAGTGGCACATTGTTGAGGAGATGCTCGTACATCAGTTATCTCTCACGGGCAGCAGCGCACTCAGGGTTTAATCTTGAGGAGGAGGGGGGGGGGAACACCCGAGTTGAGTAAACGATTTGAGAATACACACTACGAATCGCATACGACCTATGACTGAGCATCTGCAACGATCGCTAATTCATAAGTAGTATAGAAATAGAAGACACGACACATCATAAATATTAAAAAAACAAAGAATTTTAATTAGGAAAAGATTTTTGGAAAATTTTCTAGTGTTTTTTTCTTGGGGGGGGGGGGGGGGCAAGATCCCATTTGTCCCCCCCTCTGGGTGCGCCACTGCTCACGAGCACTGTCGGTGCCAGGTTATTTTGCGCCCTAGGCAAAGTTTACAAGTGCGCCCTTTATTTCATAAACTAAAATGTTTCTAACTGACATTAAACAAAATAAAATTGTCTTTCAGGTTAAATTAATACGTAAATTAATAGGGCTTTTTATTTTCTTTTTTAATTAATTTGAAAATCCTCTGTTATAATTCATTTACAAAAAAAAGCTATAAAATACGAAATTTAATATTTTGAAATGTTAACGTTTTAAAATATTTATCTTAACTGAATTTTGAATAGCGGTAAGTTCAAATCCTTTAAGCAAGGAACAAAAAAGAACCAACAGTCAAACAGTAAAATAGTGTGATGTGTGTGAGGGATAAGGAAAAAGAATCGATATCTAAATCATATATCACTATTTAATTTTGATATTTTAGTAAAGTATGAATAAAGCATAGCTTGAAGTTTTGCGCCCCTTCATGGCTAGCGCCCTCGGCGGTTGCCCAGATTGCCTAACTGGTAGCGTCGGCCTTGCTCACGGAGATATTCCATCTTTTCCATATTACGCGACTTGATTTGCGATTCTTAAAAACCAGAACCTCTCAATATATATACTTCTGTAGGACATGACATCAACTGTCGTGCAAAAAAATAATAGCATTTTGCGATGTAAGCCAAGCTCGTGGCTGTCGTAAATGTCTTATTTGGGGCCAAAATAAAGGGCCATAATCTCCAGAGATAAAAAATGGGGGAGGAAAGAAAGATTAAGCGTGCCCCTTTTGTCTTCATATTTAGAAATATATAAAGACGTGAAAATGTCAAAAGAAAAGCGATTCGCAAGAAACGGAAGGAAACCGGATCAATTTAAGTTTGCCCTCTCGGCGACCAATGACTTGTCATCCGCATTTATTAGTGAAATGGGACTCCGCCACGATTCCCACAGTGCCGTAACAAGGTGATTACAAATGTTTTAATCCACTTTCCATTTGCTAGCCTCGACCTAGTTAGGCAGCAAGAAAAATATTTCAGCCTATTTGCCGGATGTACGAGAGCAAATTGTTTCCTATTCGAAGAATAACAGCAACTCGTACGAGGTCAACATTTTGTTAATATCGGATGTGAAAGGCGAGGTGCGAGTCGGTACTGAACGGACCCCGTCCTTGACCTTGCTCATCCCGAATGTCGACGTGATATCGGAGATGCTTTGTTTCTCTAACAAAGCAAAGTCAACAGCAGCTCTTGAAGAGCACATGTGGCAAATTGTCTCGGTGCTAATAATACCGCTATCTCCCTCGACCCAAAGTTAAAAACATCTCAAGTGAATTCACGACTAAATGCGCTAGTTAGCACTCGAAGCTAGGCAGTATGCAGAGTTGTTGATAAGCGACTTAGCAGTAAAAATTTTCTCCAATTTTTCCTACCCTAACTATTACTACTGGCGTGATTCAAAAATCTAAACGTTTACAAGCCTCAAATTCATGTGGGCCATTTTTAGGCGTTTTTATTTTGACACTGTTTAATCAAATTTCTTTTATTTTTGGAATTTGGACAATACATTAAGGGGAAAAGATGACTGATTAAACTGCAACGAAAGAAAACCAGTTATCCACTTTTTAAAATAGGGAACATCTTTCACGGATTACGCATCGCTTATTTATGAGTGACGCCATGAAAGTTTTTATAACGAAAACTAAACGTAACGAAACAGTATTTCCACGAATACTGCGTGCAATGATACTCCTCTAAATGATTATTTGAGTGCAAGGCTGGAAACGGGACATGATTCAGAGTTCGTCGACTTTCGGCGAGGTGTTCTCAGAGGCTGTGGTATGAATCATCAAGTCAGTAACTGAGATCTCAATCAGCGTTGGCGATTAACAAGCTGATCTCATGATATCTTTTGACGCCACGGTCAAAAGATATCCAAGAAACAGCCAGAAAGGCACGCAGACAATGGACAGTTGAAAAGCTGTGGTATGAAGTCCCGAATCATTTATATACACCCTGAAATCAGATGGACGTATTTGGGTGTGGCGGCTGCCACGCGAGTGTTACCTGAGCATAATCGTGACGTCTGTCGTGTGAAATCCCTTTGTGCGAATGCTGAGGAAAATGAACGCTGGATATGCGCTATTGCCTTATTCCATAGAAACAACCATTTCAGTATCAACGTGACCATCCCATCCAATGTTATACTATCAGGGCGGTGGTAACATGGCTTAAGGAAATGGGAGATTGACAGACAGGCACATTCATCTCCCATCGGAAACCTATTGGCACCACTGGAGATTTAAAATATCGACTGAGAGACCAATGATGTGTTACTTCACTACAGGAATTTTGGTGAAGGAATGGTCCAAAATGCTTATTATGAAAGTCTACCCATGAGAATGGAATCTAATTTCGAAGGTTATGAAAATAAGTGAAGGCTGTTGAGACATACTCGGCTGACCTGCATACGTATCAGACTTTTCCCATTATATCTGGATCGATTGGTGCTCTCATCCACTTATCACCCGCTCGCTCGGGGCTCCACGAGCTGGAAGTCGGCATGAAATAATGAATGACCTTCGCCTTTATACCAAAATGCAGTTGTACTCAAGCAGAAATTCTGAAGGATTCACATAATTTCTTAACAATATGCCACTCGCATTGAAATAAAAATTGACTGTGGCCTGAAATTAGCAGCAATAAAAAAAAAGAAGAAACAACGTGTTACCACTGTAAGCATTACCTTGATGGACCCGTGATTTCAGTCAGGATTTCTCCATGACTGCAGGTCGTAAAGAGTCCAGCTATTCCTGTCTTCGGCCTTTGTTCTCCATTTTCTTCCAACTTTCTTAACCATTGGGTCTTCCCACTTTAAGGCTGGTCTTCCAGATTTTCTTTTGGTATCTCTCGGATACCAGTTTGTTACTCTGACTGTCCGTCTGTTGTCTCTCATTCTGGCGAGATATCTGCCCATCTATTTGTGCTGTTGTAGATTGCTTTTATTATATCTTTGAGTCCAGGTTTCTTCCTAACATACAAGTACATTAATTTTACAAACATGCAACTGCAGGTATGATGGTGTCCTCAATCCAATTTAATAAGAAATGCTATCGCTCTGTGCATCGTTTGTGCTGAAGCAGCTCCGGCTAGGTCTATTATAGAGATTGAGAGCGTTCTTCAGACCAATTATTTGTCTTAAATGTTTAAAACGTTTCTGAGAAGAAACTCTGCATCCTCCATATGAGATCGGCAAACATCTGCAGCTAAAATTCTTCTGAAAAGGAACCTAGACGGGATTCGAATCCAGGTCTTTCCATCGAAAGGGCGTCATTGATAATGAATGAGCTAAGGAAGCTCAAGTGAATCTTGGGTCTTTCTAGTATGTTAAGCGACCGTAAAAGAAGGATGTTTGTTCAAAACAGTACTTGGTCAATTACGATCAGGTTTTTCATAGTTAAGTGCTTAGACAAGCAAGATGAGTTTACTAAAAATGACTACAGAGAATCGGGAAATATGGTCAATATTGATTTGTGCACGGACAACCAAAGGTAAACCCTGCCTTTTCCTTGTTAACTCAAAATGCTTTTAATTGATTGATATGTACGCATTTAAACCGGCTGAGGTCAATGGACCGCCTCGCGTCTGCGACGTAAGGTCATTAATCAGCCTCAAGTAGGAGTTGGCAACAGAAAAAAAAAAAAAAACATGCAAACGTCGAGTTCAATATTGTGGTTACAGGACAGCCAACGGTCCGAGGCTAAAATTAACTTGCAATTTGTATTCAGAAGGTGCGCCTACTGACCTAATTATGAAAGTGCATTGGATAGAGAGAAGAGAGAAATTATCTCCAAACCTGCATAAATGGAAATGTGCCAGATATTGAAATACGGCATCTGGTTATTCAAATACAGAGCAAATGTGAGGAAATGTAAGCACAAAAGATTCAGAACCATTTATTATAGAAATGGGACGAATTCAAAGTTGGTGTTTTAGAAGAGCGGGGAACAAAATGATGTATCGGTGTGTGTGGGGGGGGGGGGAGGTTAATAATTAAGGGCATTTTGAATGACTTCAGTGAATTAATTTTTATTAAGCGATTGGGAGAGAATGAATTAATACCAGTGTTCTTTAATTTTTCTGTGAAAACTTACCAAGAAATTATATTCTTGTTTACTCCTTTATCCAAATGTAAGCAAACACTTTTATGACGACGCAAAAGCTTGTCCGTGGTCGAGGTTTCTTCACGACTGGGCTCCTTATATATAGAGGGTGATGACCTCCCATTATGGAAAAGATCGCTACCCTGACCAGTTTCGATCTTTATTGAGGTCTTAGTGGGAGCCAGACCCAGAAGAGAGAGTCCACTGATATTATCTTAAAGCTTCAATATTTATTCTTATTCGTAAGGGTGATTTACCATCGCATGATGGTCCAGTTTCTCACTTCAATTCTTTGTAAACAGACACCCAACTTCTGCCGCTGCTGCAAAAATCTGACTGCTATAAGGAATTTCACCACGGAGACCTCCTTGCCTGTGCAGCTCATCTTTGAACAAATGAAATGGAAATCCAAATGGTCGCTCTTGATATCTCTAGGCTTTTATCGTGTTTGGCATAAATTATCAGTAAGTTCACATCACGTGGTCTGCTGTCTTTTCACTTGCCAGCTTTCTCTCTGGATACATTGTGAGTGTGTGATGACAGACAAATCTTTATCAGCAAACTTCTCGATTACATTCGCTCAACAATGACCTTCTCTGGTTGACTGTAAATCTAATCCAATCCACAAAATTTGCTCGCAACAACAGTAAACACTTTTGCTCTTCTTATTTCTTTCTCTGTATCACAGATCGTCAATTTCTATAAATTTAGACGATCTTCAATGGCGATTTCCAAGTCATTCTTCAGCACAGATCTAATAACCTTGTGAAAATTAAAATTATCATTTGATTATTACTTAAAAAAAATAATTCCTCCCGAAATCTTCAGTGATACCGAAACTAAAAATAAATCTTTTCCCTCAAATTCTTCTTGCGTAAATGTACTGCAAGCATCTCCTGCTCAGCAGCCAAAATATTAGGTTCTCTCTTTGATGCTTCGTTGCCTCTTGAGAACTCTGCACAAATCAAACATTCGTCCAACTATTGAATACGGCAGTTTTTGCAGACGTAAAATCTTGAAGGAGGAAATATCAAAAACCTCGCTTCATTCTTCATTAAGGCGCTGCAATACCCCAGTTGAAAAAAAAAAAAAAAAAAGTCAGGTAGCTAACATACTGAGCTTGATTGATTCTTGTTCATTTTCGTAACAGCGACTTCCCTGTGTGTGTGTGTGTGTGTGTGTGTGTGTGTGTGTGTGTGTGTGTGTGTGTGTGTGTGTGTGTGTGTGTGTGTGTGTGTGTGTGTGTGTGTGTGTGTGTGTGTGTGTGTGTGTGTGTGTGTGTGTGTGTGTGTGTGTGTGTGTGATATCATACAATGTAAAAAAAAAAAAGCATATAAGGATAACTTCTTCATTTCTCAGAACACATTAAGTTACAAATTCCCCTCATTCTACCTTCCTCCGTAATTTCATTGGATCCTTCCCGCATGAGTACGAACTTTGCAGAATGAAAAATCCTTGCTTCTCATCCATTAACCGTCAATATTTAAATTATAAATTTAGCGACACTCCGGCTGGAAAACACAGGAATACTGAGCTGAACAGATATTTGTTCTCGCACTTGGCAATCCTTGACTCGATACAGAAGAGCAATAAAGTGGATCAATGACTCGTCTCTCACCGATTCATTTCCGCTGTGTTTGCACACAAGTTCAGTTGCTGCCACTTCCATTTTCCGCAAACACTTTCATGGTCGCTGTTCATCAAAATTGGTATCGGTAATTCTCACCCCCCCCCCCCCGCGCGGTCACTTTCATCTAAATCGCTTATGTTCCGCTGGTTAGTTACTCTCGCTTTTCAGTTCGATGTCTTCTCGAATTTAACTACCAGTTTGGTCAACCTGTGTAAATGCTTCCATTCCAAGAATACGGCGAAAGGTTTTAGACCGCTGACTCTTATGTGAAAAGCACGTGCACTTTCACTTGTCAGGAATATCCCGAAAACGTAAACAAACCCGCACGTACAGACACGCTAAGAAAATTCTCTCTTCCGTTTTCTTGAATAAACAGCTTCTGGAACATCTCACACGTCTTCGAAAGAAGGCGGTAAATGTGAAAGAAAGAAGGACCCGAAGAAGTCTTGCTTCCTTTGTAAAACGCACTTCCCTTTGGCTGGTGGGAGGTGTAGTTTGAAACAAAAACATAAACACGGGATTAAAGCGACAGGATTGCATTTGGAGATGAAACAGAAGAGATCTACAAAGTGCTTTCGACTTTGATCAACTAACGTGCAGCGATGACGTCACTTCCAGGAGGAAACTGGATCTAACAACGTGTTTTTTTTTTTTTTTTTTTTTTTTTTCCCACGGTTTTCGCAAAGGGTGTATCTAATATATAAAACATTTTAGTGGTTTGGTAGAATGTCGTAGTACGACTTCTTAAACCACATAATTCAGGTATAACAAGTATGGAGATGACCGCCGACTATCACACTTTTGTACAGTTCAAAGCGCTCAAGTAAAAGTATTCCTGTATAGTCGACGACTAAAGGTGAGTTAGCCAGTCTCATACGAAAACTCGGGTTTTTCGTACCCCAGAACAGGCAAACCGGCCTCGCATCTACACCCGCATCGCATCTACAGACATAGGATGCACCGGGAGGCATAGAGCTAACCACCTTATCCTAGAGGTGGTCGTGGTTTCGAATTCCTAATAGGCCATGCCTAATACGAACGTAAGAGGCCGCTAGGGCCTAATATACGTATGAGGAGGAGGAGGATAGCGATAGCACTCATCACAACAATTTAACCAAGAGGCGGTTTCAAGTACTATTAGATTCGTTTAGTCCGCATTATTCTTCGGCCCTAGCTGGTCGAATTTCATTAAAATCTGTCAAGCCATTTCTGCTTTAATCTCTATTGAATCTCAATCTGTTTCAATCGAATCCCTTTCGTTGACAAAACGATTTAAATTATCATAATTAGGCCCTGGGTGGGTGGGCCTGAATGAAATTAGGCATTTTATCTGAAATCGACTAAAATTTGTAAAACCCTCTCTCTATTCTGGTTCCAGCCGAGCTAGTTTAATAGAAAATGACGATAAATAATAATTGGGGTTGGAATCGCGTTCAGATGCAATTGAACCTTTATAAGAACTTATCAACGCAAGGAAAGTTAGTCGGTCTAATACAGAGGTGGAAGATTTTTTTTTTTTCCTAGACAAACTAGCCAAAGAACATGCACAATTTACAGACAACATTTTAACAAGTATAAGTTAAGCACTTTATCGTAATAAATCCTGAGGTTATGAAAACCAAGGATAGTTAGTCGGTTGTGCGCAGGAAACGCCTGAAATATCAACGACGGACGATGGTACATCTGCCAAAAAATGCAGCACGCTCTGTTGCGATGATGAAAGGTCGCGCTACAAAAGAATACAAGAGGCTTGCTTTTCTTTGCATTCTTACGATCATTTCGTATTTTGGTATTATCATCATCAAGTGTGAACTCTGCGGTACAGAGTTATCCCACTACTACTACTACCAGATGTGTTCCAGATTGGTATTATGTGCATGTAGAAATATAACTGTTTTGCAATTGAAATGGTCTGATCCGACATCCTTGCAAAACCGAATATAATCGATCCACCTACAGTCGAGGAATGATACGCATGTATGGATGAAAAAGATCCAAAAAGGATCTAATAAGTGGTACAGTTTGGGAAATGCAGTAAAAGTGGTTCCATTTAAGCCAAATTTAAATGTCAAATGAAATTAATTAATTACACCAAACGTTAAGTTCCCCAAAATTCGTCCACCACATCGTTATGAAGTTATGAATGGTAAAACGATCCCAAGAGGGTGCTCCGCATGGTTGAAAAGCGCATAAAACAGGTCATAAGTCTCCTTATAAGAAGATATAACTATCAAAACTATTAAGCAACTAAATAATTAAATTCACAATACAAAAGTGCAATTAAAGATAGTAAAGAAAAAAATGAACATGTTACTAAGCGCTGATTTTTTCTTATTATCATCAAAGAGACCTCCAGGGAGTCAGGAACTCATCGAAGGAGGTCACACTATTCGCACCAGCTGTCGTACTTGTTCCCGAATTCATTCACGCTACTTGCGCACACAACATTCGACGAAAATCCATTCCAATCACGCGCCACTCTATTAGAGAACAATCTAGCACTAACTTCCTTTTGACAGCATTCATTCTCAACTTCGATGGATGCCTCTTGTCCATTCCCTATAATTTTATTCTCCATAAAATGCAAAATCCATCGACCTGAAATCCTGTCTAACCCTTTCAGCTGTCGGAAGTTTCAGAAGTCTTAAGTCTCAATCACATCACCCCTCTTTCTCCTGTTTGCTAGTTTCTGCAGCCTACACATTCTCAATCTCCGTCTTCATACTCAGTATTCCACAATCCTGATATCATGATTAATCTCTGCTTTGCACTCTCTCCACTGCATCAGAATCACAACGGAAACCAGGAGACAGACCTGCGCGCAATTGTCCAAGCGACGTCTTAACAAAGCATTGTAAAGAGTCAAAAATAACATCCTTATCTTTACATGTCAAGCAGTGACGGATTTAGGCATAGGCGGAGGAGGAATCAACCGCCTCTGGCCCCGCAAGGCTAGGGGCCCCTGGCCTGTATTATATATATATATATATATTTAGTAAAAATTTGAGAAACTAATATTCCATTTTGTTTCAATTTTGTCTTAATTCTTGGAACTGCTGTCTGTACTGTTGTTTAATCGTAACTATATAATAAAATAAATTCTATTTTCATTTTTGTTTTCCCAATCGACCGCTTCAAATAAAGGCGGTATAAACGGTTAAGGAACCAATGAAATTATTGTAACCTTCAGTATCCTTTATCGTGGTTCGGTTGTTGTAAATGTAATTATAAAATAATTGTTTTGAATATATATGCATATTTAATATTTTAGCCATGAAACGAACGTACTTGTCGGGGGCAGCAAAAAGAAAACGACGAAAGGAAAAAGAAAAATTATCGCTCTCTCCAAAAAACTCCTTGGAGGGTTTTTTGACTTCATCTTCGTCTAAATCTCAGAGCAAACGATCGTCAACCAACACGTGATGAACGAGACGAAAAAGAAGAAGATAGTCTAAAAAATGATAACCTAATAGAAAACGCTGAACGAAATGAAGAAAATTCTGCGAAGGAAGAAGAAGAAGGTGCTAAATATGACGAAACAACCGACAATGCTGAACTTGAACGAGATGTGCACGACACAGAGGAAAATGCCGAAGAAGAAAAAGAACGAGGTGCTGATGTAGATCAACATAAACAACCAGACTCCAATAATTTTCCAAAAGCTGTGCAAATATCGGAGAAAATGGTAAATTACTTTATAAATAATAAACCGTGCAATATCGGAGACGTAACATCTTTAAAAGTTGAATATAATGACAGAAATCAGACGTACTACAGAAATATTTCATCATTTTTACTGTGAAAAAGCAAATGGCACAAAAGAATATCGAGAATGGCTTATTTCTTCAGAAAGTAGCAAAATGATTTACTGCTATGTTTGCAAAGTTTTCACACGTTCTATTACTAAATTTAGTACAGGATACAATGATTGGAAAAATCTTAATCCCGCATTGAAAGAACACGAATGCTCTAAAGAACATACTTCCTCAATGTTGATTTATAAAAAAAAGATTGTCGATAACTGGACGTATTGATTCTCATTTGATGAATGAGATAATATTGAACAAAAATATTGGCGAGATGTTTTCCAAAGAATTGTAGCCACAGTAAAGTCGTCAGCAAATTTGGGCTTAGGATTTCGGGAACACAGAGAAGATGAAAGTGTTGGTGGTGGTGTTAACAAAAGAGGAAATTTTATAACTTGTATAGAATATTTATCACGGTTTGATTAGTTTATTAAAAATCATTTAACAAGATATGATAATATCGGAAGCGGGAAGGTTAATTACTTATCTCATACGAATGTGACGAATTTATTGCTTTAATGGGGACTGAAGTAAAGGAGAAATTAATTTTGGAAGTTAGAGAAGCTCTGTATTATTCGTTGATCGTCGATTCCACACCCGATGTGAGCCATATAGACTAGTTAACTTTTATATTGAGATAAGTAAATAGTAAAGGAGATGTGCTGGAACGGTTTTTTGGTTTTCTGCAATTAAATAACCATTATGCAAAAAATTTAGAGGAACTCGTTTTTAACAATTTAAATGCTCTATCTTTAGATATAAAAAATTGTCGTGGACCAACATACGACAATGCGGCAAATATGACTGGCAAATATAATGGTGTACAAGCAAGAATTAAGATGTTGAACGAATCAGCAATTTTCATTCCATGTTCCACTCACACACTTAACATTATTGGAAACTGTTGGAGAAGCTTGTTCAAAGGCTGTTTATTATTTCGATTTCGTACAGAACGTATATAATTTTTTTCTTTCTAAATCTACGCAACGATGGAATTTACTTACAGACAGTTTTGCCGATACAAATTCCAAACATATTAAAAGAATCGGCGATACAAGGTGGTCATCACGAGCTGATGCCGTATCTGCTTTGCGATTAAATTAAAACAGATAACAGACTGCAAGCCAAAACATTTCGATAAATACGAAATTGCAGCGTTAACAATATTACGGGATAGATTATTGCAAAGAATAAATAACACGTCTTTCGCTTCAAGAAGTTCAAACACATTTGTTGCAATGTGTAAAACTTTTAAAATCTTTGCATAATTTCATAATGGATGAACGAAATGATTTTGAAACCATAGAACGACAAGCAAATCTATTAACTGATGAAACAAAAGAAGAGATAAAGAAACAAAAAAGACATTTTAATGAATTAAATACAGCATCAAATAACACGATGTGTTAAGTCATTTTCAATTATTTATTGATCACGATACGAGTAAAGATGACATAAACGATTGCATTTCTAAATTGGGAAATATAAGAATGATATTGAAATTAGCTATTTCAATGACGAAGTCCATCATTTCTTAAAATACATAAAAGAAGAAGAAAAAATCGCATGTCCATTTCAAATGTACAAAATAACGGATTGCAATCAACTTTTCCAAATGTAGAAACAATACCAAAAAATGTTTTAACGATGCCTATTTGCAATGCTTCTGCAGAAAGATCTTTTTCCGTCCTTAAGCGTGTCAAGAATTATTTAAGAAATTCATTGGGGAAAGATCGACTATCAAATTTGTCACTGATGTTTATTGAAAATTCTATATTTCAAGAATTAGAATTTGATTTATTAATTGACAAATTTTCTGCTGCAAAAAGTAGAAAAGTGCCAGTATAATTTCATAAAATACTTATGTACAAAATACAGACTGTACCTGAATGTGATTATAATATTATCGAATTGTTCCTATAATATGTAATATGCAATTAAAGTTACCTACCTATTTTCATATTTATATGTATACAAAACATTTTATACTTTTTGTTGTGAAGTAATTATTGTTATGTATGTATGTATGTGTATGCATTGTGCAATTATACATAAAATATTAAAAAAAAATTAAAATGAATTGTTTGTAACTTAATAATTTAAAAGGCCCCGAAAATCGCAAACGCCTCGGGCCCCATAATGCTCAAGTTTCGTTTGAGCGCCATTATTCTGTAAGCAAGGTGATTAACCTTATAGCAAAAATTAAACAATTTTTTGCTATATGACCCTTGAACTTCAACTTCCTGTCTACTAAAACTCCAAGATCCCTAGCTTCACCAGTTTCTTCTAGCATAATCCCACCAGTATAATACGACACTGGATATCTAATCACGCCGAAATGCATTACTTTACATTTACTGACATTGAACTGACACCCGTTTTCCCATGCCCACAATTCCAGCCTATTCAAATCATCTGCACAGACTGCATATCGGCAGCATTCATGATTACCTTACCCATCTTTGCACTATCAGCAAACGGCTGTATGTCACTCGTCAAATCATTCCCAATATCATTAATGTATAGAATGTGGACCAAGCACTGATCCTTGTGGTACACCACTGGTTACCTTAATCTTGCAGTCTCACATCCCTTATATACCACTTTTTGATAATATGTCAGTCAGCCATCCTCTTATCCCCGCTAATATTCTATAAACCAAACCATTTTCTCCAATTTATGCAACAGTCCACCATGATGTATTCTGTCAAAAGCCTTAAGAAAATCCAAAAGTATCATAATGTATTCATTCCCCTTGTCTAACTCAGTGGTAACATTACCTTTCTTTAGTAAACTCGTGCTGTTCATTGCAAAGTAGAGATTCACTGTCAACCCATTTCTGAATGCGCGACCTAACCAATCTTTCCAAAATCTTCACCACCACTCCTGAGATACTGGTTGGTGGATAGTTGGAAAAAAGTTACCAATTAGCGTCAACCTCATGGTCGATTCTGTATATTCATGAAGAGAAATTCTCCACTGGGGAGGAAGTTTTTGTATCCACTAGCTGCGACATATTAGCACAGGGTCGTTATTTATGGAGAAACAGCGTTCCCTCCCGATTATGAATCCTTCTCCAAAATTAGTACTTTTATTTTATTGATTTATTTTATTTTATTTATTTTCGCAAAATCCCAGTGTGCATTCCATGAAAATAAAGATGTATAAACACAATGTACTCGCTCAAAGAAAGTTAATGACCTGACAGAGACATTTGTAGTATTACCATATATAAGGCAAATGCACAGCGTGGAAATCCTCTGGGATTCTCTCTTAATGTTTAAAAGCCCGCAACGCCTGATCAATATCTATCTTTCATGGCGCCATTTTCATGCCTCTGTCTCCGAATTTTTGTCGTTAAAGTCTTCGAATAGCGCACTTAAAGTATTAGCCAAAAAAGAAAAAAAAAAAAGAAAAAAAACGACTAATGTTATCGTTCGCAGTTAAAAATCTGTGAAACAAAAATTTTAAATTTCTTTTTCCTGTTCACTTACATAAACATATCCTAAAAAAAAAAGTTTAACAAACCTGCTTCTAAAATTATCGTCGCAAACTGCAAAAATATTAAGGTTTTCACTGAAGTCATTCTAGTTTATTACAAACTTCTTGTTGGTGCTGTTCAAGCTTTCATTACTGACAGTTAAATGATTTTTAAGGCGCTAAAATCAGAGAGAGACGACCTTCCTTATGATTTCGCACCACCACCGTTTCTCGTATTCGCGGAATGGCTGCTGCAGTTTGAGATAATACAATTGGCTCTATAGAATTCAAATAGATGAAGAAAGAAAATGGCTGGCACATGATCTCGTCAACAGAATGGTTTTCATATCACAAAGTGGATAAATTAATTTCATTTACTTGACAAGATGTAACCTTCAACTGAGTCAAACAGTCGAAATAATCGAGTTTTGTTTGGTCGGGTGGCTTGTGCGAGTCTGCTAGAAGATAATTGTTTTCTCGCTAAAAGCTAACCATCCCAATGTTTGTTGGAGTTTGTTCCATCGTCGGCTAAGAGAGCCCAGCGCGCCACGCAGTGTACAGTAAACAGATCCTGGCGTAAAAATAACTTGCACAGAAGCGAACGATGAACAGTTGACGTACTAAAAATAGAGAAAGAAAAACCCCAGACGCCAACATGAACCACCACTTAAAACAATCATGGACTCAATTGACATGTTCTCTTAATGCATGCTTCTCAGCACGACAGTTAAAGTTCACTTTTGAAAAAAAAAAAAAAAAAAAATTGACTCAAATTCAGCAAGTCTTCAACTCGCTCAGACTCTTAATGTCTTTTTTGTTAAAACCATATTCCTACTTTTTCTTCCACTTTACACGTTATAAACATCTTAAACACAACATATTGCATCTCCGCTTTAACTTTTGTTAGCATATATATTTCTTAATTTTTATGACAATCCCATCCATGAACGGTTGTAAACCGTAGTAAACATGGCTGTCTCAGAGCAAACGATGAAAATCATTTACTACTTGAAATTATTCTTATCCTTTGCTGTTATCATCATATTCTCAAACTGAACTGCTTCTTACACCACACTATCCTGCACGCTTCATTTTTTTTTTTTTTCCATTTCGAAAATAAACTATATTGTCAATATGTTTATTAATCAGTTAAAACCAGTCTCTACTCCTTTTAAATAATATTTAAAATAATAATTAAATAATATAATCAAATATTATCGATATTTGATTATAATCAAATATCGATAATATTTTAACAACAATACATTGAAATATTTAAAAAAAAAAATCTGAAGGAGGCTGATTTTCTAGAACCTTAGTTCAGAAGATGTCTCCTTCTGGATGTAAGGCGGAAAATATTACAATAAAAGCTTGGATCGACATCTTTTATTCCACTGACCGACCGAACACACAAGCGCCAGTCATTCAGTCGGTACAGAAAATAACTTACCTCCACGTTAGGTCAAGTTTGGGCCACTTTTGACCTTGTAACGCGTACCGCTTCACCCGCTCCGATGTCCCAATCATGTCGGGCACACCACATCGCTTTCGTTTCATCAGTTCTAATGTGGCATCGTCTATAATTCCTGTTTGAGAGATATTGGCGAACTTTTGCATAGTTCTTATCGCCTTTCGAAGTTCTTCGTCTGTACGCAGATTTCCAGTCTGCAGATCTGAAGGAGGAAGATATCCATACTTCGTGAGGAAATCCTGCAGAGAACAACCGATACGTTAAAACTTCGATATCAGTTAATATCTAAATTATGAATTAATCTGCAATAAAATAGGTGTAGCTATAATGAAAGAAAAATAACTATCCCATTTATAATACAGGTGCATTTAAGGTTTAGGTTATGCAATAATTACAGTGGCAGCTCAAATAATGTAAAGAGCATAAACGATTTTTTTTAAAAAAAAAAATCTAAAGCTACCAAACTTCAAGAAGCAGAAGTTAATAATAATAATAATAATAATAATAATAATAATTTATTATTATTATTATTATTATAAAAACCTCCATGGAGTCAAAGACTCATCGTGGGAGGTCCACTGTTATACACATAGTTTATCATACTGTGCCTTAAATATATTCACTGTCTCTGCAGTCAGGTAATCCAAATAATCAATAAAATGATTACAATTAACGAAATCGATTTTTATAACTTAAACTTCCTTAATTGGCTCACAGCACACAGTATGGAAATGCACAATATACCATGTATTAATGAAATAAATATAACTATAAAATATACTTACGAAAAAGTAAAATCTAAAAATCTGTTAACATTGCAGCAATAATAGAGCCACAAAGATTAACGGTAAACAATAACAAAACTTCAGACTACGCGCAGCATAATGAAATTTTCGTCTAAATGTTGTTTGGTGTATAAAAATTTCGTAATAACTGATAACAGGTACGCGATTGGCTCCCAACATTTCGGACATCACGGAGAATTTGCAACCTTATTTCACTTACAGCATACTACAACGTAACAACTCTCACACACTATTTTCAAATAAATAAATAAACACTCAAAATAATGGAGCTTCTGAAACTTCATCCATCGGCAATCTTCGGAATTTTTTTTTTTGCACCGCGCCCTCTTTCTTTTCACTTAAGGAAATCTACAAATAATAATTAATTATTTATTATTTACAAATAACTACCGTCGTAAGTATTTATCTAAATCTGATAAATTAATAGGTTGTCAATTATCACTTAACAAATTTAAAATTATATTCTGATACAGAGGCATTTGTTTACGTTTTTAATTTTTATCATAAGATTATTATTATGTAAATATGGTGGAATGTATAAATGCGACAGTGTAGCCTCCTGCGACGAGGCCTAGGACTCCATAAAGGTGTAATGTAAACAAATAAGGTGGCCTAAAAACTTTTCAGTTGCAGGATTAATAAGAATATTTATTTTTAAGAAAAAAATTTTATATGGCATTGTAATGAATCTTGGGGTGGGGAAGATCGAGCGGGGATCTCCTGCGCATATATTAGTAATATTTGCCAATGGACTTTAACCCCCCCCCCTCCTTTTCCCAGAGGAAAGCCTGGAAGTAGTGAATAATCTAAATGGAATACAGTAACAGCTGGGAGAGGGAATTCTCAGAAGAGGGTTCGGGCGTCGGTTATGTGGAATGTTTTGAACACTCAACTTTAATCTGTTTGTTGAATGACTAAACAAACAGAAGGCTTCGTTCCCGAGGGGTTGAAATGGTACATTGTATTTGCCTCGCTCGGTGTGGTCATTCAGAGAATCGTCCATTGGCCGAGGATGCATGTAGAGGCACTCCTTTGTTGGTTCTGGGAATGGTTGCTTCTGGTCCAGAAGAAAGCTTTCGACGCTTAACATGCAATCTACTCTTAGTCGAAGCGTAAAGAAAATTTAATTATTTTTACTGCTTTTAGTTTAATTCTGTTATTAGGAAATGTTTGTTATTAGGAAAATAAGCTAAACCATAACGTTAAATAGTGGAGAAGCGGTGGGAAGTTGTGATGGAGTGAAGCGCTCCACTAGCGATGAGTCCTTTGACTCCTTTTATGTATCACGTAATAAGAGTAACTTCTTTTGCTTTCGGCTTAGGTTTTAGACTTGTTGGAATAATATTCATTGCAATCCGTCTTTGACCTGTTTTTGCGATCTTCCAGATGGTCTCTACAAGAATAGACAAATTTCCATTTGTCTATTCTTGTAATTGTCCTATTTTCTGCATTCTGTCAACATGCTTTTGCCATTGTTTTTTTCTGTTTGCTGTTCTTGTTTTGGTTATAAACTTTAAATTCTTATTTTTCCACATTGTTCTGTTTAAACATCGGGATATTGTTTGCCTTAAGTGACTGCTTTTTGTCTTGATTTTCGAAACTGTTATTCCTTCTGAGTTAATATGAATGTGTTAATTGTAAGGTTCGTCACTTGTTTGATTATTTTTCCAGGGCTGTAGAGTCGGTACATAAAATCTTTGACTCCAAGTTTACTAGCCATTTCTCCATTTAAGCCAAAAAAGGCTGGTTGTGAAAGAAAAAAAGCATAGAGGTACACTATTCTTCACTGCCATTCAATGATGTGGTTTTAAAACCTTTCTGGCGTCATTGTTACGATACCTTTGTCAGGTGTAAAGAATCTTGGTAGGTGTGTTTAGCCTCCGGTGGATTTCTGATCTTTCCTTAGCCCTGAAGTAGAGGGGGGTGTTTTTGTTGCTGTCTTTCTCATTCACAGCTTCTAACACTTAAATTTGATGCTCTTGTAGGTGCAATTTTATCAGAACCACAAAAATTACTAATTTTTGCATCACGTGCATTTTCACAATCACCGTCTTCCATAATACATTGACACACACACACACACACACACACACACACACACACACACACACACACACACACACACACACACACACACACACACACACACACACACACACACACACACACACACACACACACAATATTTCCCATCTATTGTTATTGTGAAGTGTTCAAAAACAGTGGACTCCGTTGACACTTTTCTTTTTTTTGTCATCCCATGAAAGAATTCACAAATATAATACATAAATTGACATAAAATATGTTTTATTTTGAAATTTGCAAAGCACTTGAAATTAAAATATATCCTGAAAATATAGGTCAATCAAATTATCTGTGAAATAGGAAATTTTAATATATTATTTATATTACAATTTAAATTCATTAGGAGTTGAAGTCTGTACATTTTTACAGACTCCAGTAACCAAGAATTGCTTCTGACTCTACATCTCTGATTTTTCCAGCTATTTCTAACTCATATCTGATTGATTGCCTACTAATCACGAAGTATTTTGGTTTTTTCCATACTATATTTTTGGAAAATCTGATCTCCTGGATCTTCTATGAATGCTACGTCTTCTGCATAGCATATTGCATTTACGTTTTATTATCAATTTGCATTCTATTTAACTTTTAGTTTTGTTATTATTTCAGCGATTAAAATATCAACCAGTAGTGCACTTAATGAATCACCCTGTGTCTAATTCCGTTTTTCATTTCATTTTTTTTTGTTTCATTTATTGTAGAACCTTATTATACATTTATTATAAATATTTTAATATGCTTTGTTGTGCGTTTATTTTTATTTTCGCAATTATATTTAAAGTATAAGTTTAAATTGCCGAATGCTTTATGTAAGTCTAAAACACCTAAAAACTGGGAGTGTTATTTTTATCGGTTTTTTATTAATGTAAATATTGCGTTTATACATGACTGAAACCATAACTTATCAGAATCTTAAAAAAAAAAAAAAAAGTCCACGAAGAAAAAATGATCAAAAAGGGGTCAGGTGGCGCAAATGTTGCCTTTATATATATATAAAAACAGCCGAAGGCTGCTTGTGCTGAATGTAGGCTCACCATTACTTGTTTGGTTGTTTCAACTAAAGACATTAAAATGTTATCACATTCATTTTGTTTTATATATAAAACCGACTGTATTTTTTTTTTTAATTTAAAAAAAAGAAATATAGCGTAGGCTAAGAATGTATCAACATACAGTTCAACACATGCCCACTACCCATCGGAAATCACAAATATCTTTACCCCCACTTCCTCACGGAAATCCTGGATACATTCCATACAATAAAAAATTGAAGAGTTCGTCTCTCTCTCTCTCTCTCTCTTTAAATCACTGGAGGGTTGGCAACAGAGAATAAAACTAGAAAGCATTCTATACCACATTTGGTGATTGCTGAAGAACACGACTTGTCTTGCGAGCAGTAAAAATGGACACGTTCGCATGACTGCGATGGAAGAAGATATCTTGGATGTTTTGAGCGAGTCAAAATACCGCTTTGCGATTGGTAATTATTAATCCTGCCCCATTTGGTCAAGCGAAAACGCAAGCATAGTGAGCCAGTTGTTAATCGACCGATCGTTGTGTTTACTAGTTTTCCAACATGACCTCAGAAAGTAGGTCACTTGCCGTTATCCGATTGCGGCACGCTTGTCTACCTATGGACAAGGTAGTCATCGCACCGATGACCTTCCGTCGCCCACATAAACCGAATGTTCGCCGGCGCTCCCACGCAAGGACGAATTTGAAACAGACAGATTAGATATTGCGACGATGTTGGAACAACTTTATTTAGTTCTGAGTTATCTCAAGATGCAGATGGTGAAACTTTGCTCATTTTAAACCTCTCGCACTGCTGGAACATATTTAGCATCAGAGTTGACAAAAAGTGAAATGCAAACAGGAAATAAACCCGGAAAACATTATTTTTACACTGCAGCGAAGGAAACATGCCGAAAGAGAATTCGAACGAAAAAAATCAGAACTAATTAGTCCCCTAGTACTACGTGCTTACTTAGTCCGTCTCCATGACTGGATGTCAGGGATCTTTCTTTCTTTTCTTTCATAGAGAGAAATAATGAGAATAGATATGTCAGCTAACTTGGCACACGCTTTCCGGCAATTGATGGCCGATTTCTTCACCGCAGACCACCAAACCGTATTAGCTTCTAATAGAAGTCTTTCTATGTGAACAGGCCGAATAAAAAAAGGTCTTCTTAATCAGAAGCATAAAAATGATTTATTCAGACTATTAAAAAATAGAATGAAACGCTAGCTGAGAAGCTTAATATTAAGCACTTTAAGAGGGTGGCCTAAAAAAGATCACGGCCTAACAATGAAAAATAAATAATAATAATTTCAAAATTATTTTTACTTTTCAACATAATTTCCCTTAACACTAATACATTTTTCTAGCGATGCTCCAGCGTTATTATCCCGTCCTTGTAATGGTTCTCAGTAAGATCAGCAAAATATTCCTCTACAGCTGCAATCACCTCTTGATTCAAAGAAAAACGCTGACCAGCGAGGAAGAGTTTTTGTTTTGGGAAGAGACACAAGTCAGAGGGAGCCAAATCTGGAGAACAGGGTGGATGTTCCAGCAATTGATAGTGCAGATCCCTTAATTTTCCCATTGCCAAAACACCTTTGTGGGCAGGTGCATTGTCCTGATGAAAGATGATTTTTTTCTTCTGCAAACCGGGTCTTTTCTCAAGAATTTTTTCGTCTAATCTGGTTAAAAGTTCGGAATAATATTCCCCGGTTTTGTTTTACCCTCTTCAAGATAATTAATAAACAAAATACTTTTAGCATCCCAAAACACCGATGCCATGACCTTTCCTGCTGATGGAACCGATTTTGTCTTCTTTCGCGTTGAACCGACCTTCTGTCCACTGTTTTGACTGCTGTTTGGATTCTGGTGTGTAAAGGTGAATCCAAGTCTCATCCATAGAAATAAATCGACGCACAAAATCAGTTTTACTCTTGTTAAAATGCTCTGGTCACTGTTCAGAGATTTTCATGTGAGAGCGTTTTTGATCTGCTAGGAGCAAGCACAGCACCCATCTTGCGCAAAGCTTTTTAATTTGCAATTCTTCATGCAAAATATATCCTACACGTTCTTTTGAAATGCAGATAGTCTCACCAATTTCACGCAATTTGACTCGCCGGTCGTCCATAACCATATTGCACTTGATCAATGATTTCTGGTGTTGTTACACTTTTTGGACGTCCTTCCCATGGATCATCTTCAAGGCTGGTACGGCCACGTTTAAACTCGGCAGTCCATTTCTTAATTGTCGAAAACGAAGGAGAAGAGTGTCCATAAACTTTTATGAACTTCGAATGAATTTCTTTTGATATTAAACCTTCTGTTACAAAGAATTTTATAACTGCACGATACTCAATTTTATCAATTTCAAGGGATACAGACAACACTTTTGCTTCCGACAGCTGTATAAAACAAACTACTTTATAGAATTACTTGCAATTTCACATGGATGCTTATGACTGACGTATCAACTTAGGAAAAATATATTGCCGATAGTGTTGCCATCTATGGTCGAGGACGAGAACTTTTCAGACCACCCTAGTAATGGATAAGCAGTTTCAAATTTCCAAATGGAAAACTTACGCGATTTGTTTACGTGGTGCACCGGCAAACAGGAGCATGCCAAGGGTATTTGCCGCCCTGGTGCTAACTTTTATCGGCCACCCCTAATACTGCATTGTAATCCAAATTAGATATTAGCTACATAAAATGCCGCCCTATCAATGTTGTCGCCCGGGTGTGGTGCACCCCTTACACCCTCGGGTTGGCGCAGCCCTGCCTGCAAATATCGCAAACGAGTAAGTTGAATCCTTTGAGTTATCAGAAAGAATAGCCAATATGGCGGGGGGGGGGGGGGTAGAAAAGAAAGCGAAACGAAACGAAGAGAAAAGTAAATGTAAGGAAATGTTCGGATAAATCTGATTTTAAAAATAAATCGTAATGGAAAGTATCGAGCTATAGTTCGGTGCTTCGCGAACAATTTCTAGAAGCATTTATTTTCGCCAAATTAATGTAATAAAAATTAACGAAAATACTTCCCATTAGCTGATGGGCATTCCCATTCCTGTGAGTGCTGAAAAAGTTCGTTTTGACACTCAGTAAATTAGTGTGGCGGATGTTTTCGCCAAAACAGGACGCAGCCATTTTCAATTATAAAGTGACAGTTTAGGTAGAGACGATTCGTCGCCTGGCATCGGAGCAAGAGCGCTTCAGATTTTATTACAAAAAAAAAATATGCACGTTTTCTGTAAACAGGAAATTTCTGCACTAAAACTAAAAAATGAGTAAACTAAACTTAACGCAGAATGCAAACATGAAAGAAATATGTAAATATCATTCACCAGACAGCATATAACGTTTTTGTTACTTTATTTTATAAAGGTTAAAATATTTTCTGGGATTTTTGCTTATGTTGAAACCTCCTATAGCGATGCATAATCTCCATGCCCAATCAGGACGAGCAAACTCATAAATTTTACCCTCACTGTAACCGCAACAGATAGCGGGGAATATGAAAAGCATCTTGCTTCACCCCTAAAGACATAAATGTCAATTGTCGGGGATTTTTAAACACCTATATACGATTGCATTTATAGAAGACAAAAAACAGATAATAATAAATAATAATCATAATAATTTAGAGTGCCTTACGTTTAAACACGTCTGAGAATGCTTGATCGCATTCAACAATAATGAACACGTTTTAAAGAAATTTATAAAATAGAATCAAAGTTGAACAACTTGAAGTAGTTGTTTGGAATTTACAATCCGGAGCAGGTAAGAGATCTTCCTCTTTAACTGTTCGAAAGAAAAGCTGGTCAAGAAAAATATAGCAGAAGCAGAATGTTCGCGAAATGGTTGGCCTGTGAAGACATAAGTTAATCGAATCTGTTCCTCTGAACAATATCAAGAATTTTTCATGGAAGGAGGTGGGGTTAGTGTGCCACCCGAAAGGTGAGAACAGTGTGCTAAAGTTGGATGGATTTGCAAACAGTCGGTTGCTGTGCAAGTGAGAAGCAGAAAAGATTTTGGTAGGAAGTACGAGTATAGTATTCAATCCAAGAAAATTTTGATCTTCAGTGGAGATTTGGGTATTATCAAAAAGTGAGGAAATGGGGGTAGAAGGAGATCTTTGTGTGAAAGAAAATAGGAATGTGTTTTGACAGCAATAAAGACTGAGATTTCTATAAAGAAACGTTGTAAACAGTCATACGTCTGCCATGGTTGACTTTGACATCCAAGAAGGAATCAAAAGGAAAGAAGAAATCGTTTAGGATAATTAATCAGTATATCACGTGAGAGGAAAGATAGAAAAATGTAGGAACGTCATGAATAGAAGCAGATAAAATCCATGAGCGATTTGGAAAGAATACTAAAGAAATATTCTGAAGAAAATTATTTTAGAGGCTACTACGAAAGCATCAATTGATTAATTGGAATTATGACTGAAGCGATGAGGCCAACGTATTGCGTGTGTAAATTGTGTTATTCTGACTTGTTATTCTTCTTCTTCGGAATGAAAAAAAAAGAAAGCTTAAAATAAGTGCACATTTTCCTGCCCTCCAACTATTAGTCGTGAACTCGAATCTCTCTAACATGGGTGTTTAGCGAATATCTTCAGATGATAAAATTCATCGCTGGAGACTTTGGAAAGCTGCCTGTTTGATCTATAAACTAAGTAGAAGAATTTATGAAATATTATGTAATCTTAGTCCACTCAGGATACTAAAATGTAATAGATTAACAACTTCGTAGGTCGGATCACACAAGGAACTATGTCTGTTCTCATCGGGATTGACATACATAAAAATCGCATACGTACAAAGATAATCGCGAAAAGTCACTTCCGCTTTTTCCACCTTAAGGCAGATGTTTGTAACGTTCTGAACCAGCTTCTATTGCTCTGCCGGTGTTTTATTTTAAAAAATGACAAGAATATTGTGGTCGTCAAAATACTAAATACGAGACAGTTTGCAGTTCAAGTTTTCTGCAGATGTAAAATAAGAAAATAAATAATGGAATAAGCAAGGCTGGCATGTTGAAAGACCCTCCCCTCCCCTTTTTTTTTTTTTCTTTTTTTTTTTTTCTGAATGAGAGTTTACACGCAAGGAAGGTTAACCTCATACCCTAGATGGAGTGGGTTAAATAAACCTGCAAACCTACTCCAGATAAGTTTTTTTTTTTTTTTTTTTTAGTTTTAAGCTACTTCAAAGAACCCACATGGTGTCACACCAGACGATGAAATTCATCCGAACCTAAAGAATATTACAGGACATACTCGCCATAGTCTTAGGTAGTCAAGTCGATCACCAAGGCAAGAAACATTTATGTGGAACAAGAGAGAGGAACAAGCCAAAAATGCTAAATTAGTAAATACACAAGACGGTGTTCAAACCAAGTTTTACTTAGGGATTAGCAAGAAATGACACACTTGGTCAAAGACTCCAGACCACATATATGATGATTCTGAGAAAAATATGAAGATTGAGTGGATGCAATCAGTGGAAGCAGCAGAGCTAATCACAGGTAGCATGGGCACTTAAACAGCATGGTTGGCAAAATAGGTGTTTGATGTGAGAAAAGACCCGGAGGAAGTCTAAGATCTGGGTGGATTGATGCGGTCATAAGTTTCGTATAATGGGTTGGGGACGGGGACGTGAGAATTAATAGGAAGAAAGTTGCTGACAGTGACCTGGTCATGGAGTATTTCCAAATGGTATATTATTCTACACCTCTTGAAAGCACGTCAGATAAGGATGATTCAGATGACTTCCTTTTGGTCCAATTGTTGCAATTGATGCCGCGACATTTGCTCTTCTTATGACGTAGCAAAAAAGTTGTCTCATCCACTCATAACACTAATCCTAGTGGTATTTCCAATATTTACCAACAATCCTCTGCGTATTATTATTATTATCAAAGACTAATCGAGGGAGGCCACATACTACACACACCAGCTGTCATACTTATACTTGAATTCATTCACACTGCTTGCACGCACAACATCCAATGGCTATTCATTCCAATCACGTACCACCATCTCATAAAAAAATCTAGCCCTCACACCCTTCTTGGCGGACTTCATTCTCAGCTTCCAAGGATGCCCTCTCGTCCTTTCCCCACCTTCCATAAAATGAAAAATTCCATTTACTGAAATTCTTTATAACCCATTCAGAAGTTTGTAAGTCTCAATCATATCACCCTTCTTTCTCCTGTTTGCTAGTGTCTGCAGTCTACAAATTCTCAACCTGTCTTCATAATCAGTATCACACAGTCCTGATATCATTTTAACACTCTCCTTTGCACTCTCTCCACTGTATCAGAATCACAACGGAAACCAGGAAACCAGACCTGCGCACAATAGTCCAAGTAAAGATACAAATAGTCCATAAAGAGGCAAAATAACATCCTTATCTTTACATGTGAACGTTCGTTTCAGCATTGCAATCATCTTTTGAGTTGTATTTGCAATCTTTACCACATGGCCCCTAAACTTCAACTTCCTATCTATTAACACTCCAAGATCTCTAACCTCGTCAGTTTCTTCTGGCCTAATCTCACCAATATAATACGACATTGGATATCTAATCACGCCGAAGGGAATGAACTTTACATTTACTGGTATTGAACTGACCTCCATTTTTCCATGCCCACAATTCCATCCTATTCAAGCCATTCTGCAAGTACTGCTAATGCATATCAGCAGCATTCCTCACCTATCTTTGCATCATCAGCAAATAACTGTATGTCGCTTGTCAAATCCTTCCCAATATCATTTATTAATGTATCCTAAAGACATTACTTCACTTCAGAAAGGAATTCGGATTATAATTCGATGTCCATTTCTTATCTTCTAGGAGCTTCCTTTTAGCCACATTTACTTCTTTTTTCGTTAGAAATGCGTGGGTTCAAAACCTCTCTTAATGTTAAGATGAATATTTAGGACTTTTGTACTCAAGTCATTTTCTCTTGTCTCATATAGAGGAAGCAGGGTATCTTCCTCCGTGATTAATGTTCTTCACATTGTAAGACAGAAAAAACCGGAGAGAGCTATTCGTTAATTTCTTCTTCTGTAATTTGAATGAATATTGTTTCCTAAGTCATTTCCAGTTTTTTGCCTTACATGATTCGATGAGCTCTTTAATGTGGTTGATTTTAATTGCTGGTTTACGCTTGTAACTCAAAATTCACATCTTTGTTTAGTGGATTACTGAAATTCATTTAGAAATTTTTTTAAAAAAGAAACACTTTTGAATTTAAATTATTGTCTTTCATCGAAAGCCACGGTTCCCAATATAGACTCGTCCAATGAGCCGCTGAATGGGGAAAAATCCTTTCGCTTCATCTGTAACATTGGCAATGTGGCTTCGGGCCACTTCCCGAGTTTTCATTAAAAAAATAATTGCAAAGGTATCATGGCAATCTTCACTATTTTCTTTCGTGCATTCAAAGGTTTTACTATTTGTAAAGAAAGTTCGTTGCAAACACGAATTAGAATTGCGGCTGAAACATCGTAGGCCGCTTAAGCACCTAATATCTGAACTACAAAGATCGTTTTTATGTACAAATAAAAGAGAAAACATGTTTAGAAGCTGACGTGGACTTTCTGCCAAAAGAAATAACAGACGCCTTTTTTTTTTCTTTTAAAGTCTTCTTTGTGAGATCACCAAACATCTTTGTTGCATTTCTGGTGTCACCGAGTCGTGACATCCAGAACATGACTGTTCTGATGGCGTCAGTTAGCTAGCATCTGGCTTTCTTTCTATTTTTTTTTTTTTTTTTCTGTGTGTGTGTTTTTTTCTCTCACACGCACCTGAATCGTTAGGCAGCAATGAGTGTATCCTCGCTGCTGTAAAGGCAAACATGACAAAAATGTGATCTGCAAAGAAAAAAAAATTGCTTTTGTATTAGCTCATCGTGGACGATAGACAAGCCAAGTTTAAAAAAACCCGCATCTTTATTTCCTCAAGTAAAAGATCACTGGACTAGGATTTCTTAATTTGGAACCAGTTGTACTCTGTCTCGATTCTAATAGAGAAATCCCAAGGAGGAACACCAGTCAACAGGCAGTAAATAGGTTGTACTTGGTGGTACCGCGGGGCTGGAAAAGCATGGGCACAGTATTTGTGCATAGCACTAGCTAACAAGGCGTCTGCATACCGAGGCGTAGTTTCTAATAACACCGGGTGGAGGTAGGGTTGTACGACATGTTCTCTCTACGCATGAAGAACCCATCGCTGAACCCACCCCCAGGACCGCATCTGTTTATCCCGGCTGACATCTAAACCAATAAATAAACAATGTTTCCAATGCTTGTCTTAACCCTAATTGAGCTTATGCCAATTAAGAAGGGTGGATGCAAATGAAAAAACGAAAAGGAAATATCGAACAGCTAGCATCCCGATAAGAAAACCGAAAGTCTAGTTATACGAATGGTGCAATATGCTGTATTTAAATACAATTAATACAACACGTGTATAACATTTAACAATGAATGATCGACTCATAGAGATTAAAAAAATTTACTTATAAATAAAGTCGACAGGAGGAGGGGGGGGGTGAATAAACTGCGTTTCATTATGATACTAACTGTTGCTATCAAGTGACGTGAATCACTCCGCATTAAGAGGTCCAAAACATATTCATACATCGCCACAGGGATCCATTTGATGAATTGCTCTCGGCAATATTTCTATTAGTTCATTAACCTCTCTTATGAAAAGCACTCCCATCAGTTTCTGTTCTATCTTACGTAGAAATTTCACTTGCAGTCCGACGTGGGCAATGAAATCCTCCTGCAAGTTCGGTTAACTGTACATGAAATATCCGACTCGATGACCATAAATTACACCGATTAACACCAAGAATCCCGTCAGAATCACAATTCTCATTTTCCTTCTGCTCCACAGTCGCTTCTTGCACTAACATGCGGTGCAAGAAGATTGATGACAGCGCCACTTTTAGTACCACACACGATGTAAGATTAGGATAATCTGCATCTTTGCTCTTGAGATCAAGTAGAAGTTTTTCAAGTGAATCGGGCCGCCAATAAGCACAGTGGTTTATTCTTGTTCGTTGTTGTTGGGAAATACAATTTATTTATTAAACTAATATTCCATCTTCAATCTAATAAGGATCTGAAAGCTGCGATTGTTCACATTACAAGACGAGCTCTTAATTTTGTCCGTAAGTTTCTTAGGCCGGTGGTTTGCACGTTTTTCCCGAAGGAAACTGCTACCTCCGTATGAGCCCGACTAACTCGCCTTCAGGAATTACAAGCCTACACTTGGAAAATTATGGCAAATTAAATTTTAACCAACATATTTTCAAAAAAGGTAATCTAATAATGCGTTTGGGCTGAGAGGAGGAGTTCGTGGACAATAATGGATTCGTAGACACAAATGAACAATAGAAATGGGTGCAGACAGTTGCCCTACATGTAATAACTTTAAAATTACTAACACTTTTTTCAAGTGCTATAAATGCCCTTGGAAAGCAAGACACCTTAAAAGTAAAACTAAATACCAACCAATAGGAAAACAGCTAACATGTTGCTACAGAACAGAGTGGTCGCCAGTGCAGGAATGGGATCAGATCATTATCTGTAACCAGGAAAATTGAGAATATCCCTAAGATGGTTTAAAATTAACCAAATCAGTACTAAGAGAAATCATCAGGAGTCTTGTAGAGTTCAACTCTTGGATAACAAAAGTATTAACTACATTCTTTTTTTTTTTTGCAGGGAATAAAGGAAAAGAGTATAGCAAATACAAGAAAATGATGATATAGAGATTGAATGGAATAATTTAAAAAATATATTAATAAATGCAGCAACGGAATATCTGGGGGGGGGAAGTAAATGGAAGAGGAGAAAGGAAGTAGGAAACTTGGATGAGTATATTGAAGCAATAAACAAAGACAAGAAAGAAGCAGAAAACGATGGAGAAGCACAAATTAATCATAAAAAGAATGCTGGAAAAAGAATTGAGAAACGTGGGATCACTTCATAGTAAAATTAGAAAGCAATCTTACAGCACAACAGACCAAAATACAAATAAAAGTTTAAGAAATAAGTTGGTAAAAAGAAAAATATGTGTAACTAAAAACTAACTTGCTTCTCTCTGGCCTTAAAACTGGTGATAAGTTATACACAGAAATATTAACTTCAAAACTCGAACCATATGCCGAAACTTTTCATGAAGAATAAAATGACTTCCGAAAAGGATGAGCTTGCGTTGACCGCGTATTAAAAGTTCTCATGGAAAAAGTGTGAATTCAACATAGAAACAAGAAAGCATTACCGGAAAGCTTTGGATCATACTCAAGAAGTGAAACATCCCAAATCAGCTGCTCTCTCCCAACATGTATCGAAACAACCAAACAGCTGTAAGAATCAGTGAAAAAGGTTCAGAATGGAAATCATTAAACAGGAGTCCTTCAAGGATGCCCAATGTCACCACTCTTATTTAAGATCTATATAGATGAAATAGTAAAGAAATGGAAGGGAAAAAAAATCTGAAACCAGCATTTAAACCAGATCGTGGAAACTATGCTTCACACCATGTTGTTTGCAGATGATTAAATAATCAATTCAAGAAGTGAAGATTAACTTCAGATCAATGTACTCCTTCGACATGACTGCTAAAACAATTCAGAATGCAAATATCAGAGACCAAACAACAATCATGGCTTTTAAAGGCCTATCCACAGGGGGTGGATTTACGAATAAGCTAGAATTAGAATTTAAAACCTAAAATTTATCATCCAGTAGAAAGGGCCTCTTAAATGTTCTAGTTTAGGGTGCACGACAATCTTAAATCCAGCTCTGAGACTACCTCCACTCAGAAGTAATGATTGAAAAATATAATTTTAGAATAAGTGAATCATTCTACAAAATAAATTAATTCAACTTTCAAAAGGACTGCCAATCTCTACTGGTTTTCGAACACTCACGATACTTCAGACCAGGACCAAAGTATTAGCGGGACGACAAAATATTTTTACTTCATTAAATTTATGGTCGGGAATGCCTCGGCGAGTGAATGCCGCCAGGAGAGTGTTCCTCATGAATCTCCTGGACTTCCGAATGGGGACGAAAGACCAAGGGAGAAATACTGAAGTAACAGAATGATTAAGTGGGAGTTTGGTTCTGAAATCATCAGAATTAGCTGAGCGTTCTGACTTATTGAATTTGGTATCGCCGCATCGGCGTTGTCTGTAGTATTATGGTCAACAATTACCCAAATAAAATATAATTTGGGGCCTGGGGGAAATTCCTCTCCTTTTCAGTGGCCATTGCATTATTGAAGGGTATACAGACAGACTAAGAAACGTTTTAAAATATTCACACTGTAAAATAAATCCTCTAAAGCTGTAAAATTTTTCAAAGGGCGCAGGCGGAATTCTTATCTCCAAACTTGTAGAAGGGTAAAGTAAGAAGCTGATCTTCACTTAGTCATCAGCCGAGTTTATTTTGAAAACTTCGGGAAAAGATTTGTCGCCATCTTGACATCTGAAATGTTATCTGATGATTACAATCAGAGATGGTTCTGGGATTAAAATCGAGTTTTCGGGATGGAGGAAAACTATTTGTCTGAGCCAAAGATCGACTAACTTGGAAACCAAGTGGAAAACTTTCAAGCGTAGAAAATGTTGTTCCAGTCGGTGATTAAACTCGAACCTGCAAGTCTTTCTTCCGGTCTAGCATTATGAAATCAGAAACGTTGCCTCTAAGCAGACACAAAACTTATTGAAATGTTAGACTGAATTCTGAATCCTGCAGTTGTTTTGAGAATATTTTCTTCCCAACAGTGTCTGAGCTATACATTTGTTGCCTGATACGAACATCCTTTACAGGTAATAAAATGTAAAGAAAAAGGCTCAAGGAGCCCTTCCTGAGGAAGATTGATGCCTTTTAGAAGGCGATATGATGCAGTCGCCTGTTTGTCTGGCCTATCTCTCCGTCTTGGCTTCTTCCATTTCATTATTTATAAAACAGACTCTGAATGAAGTTTAGAGCTTTTCAAACTATGTATTCCTCACAGCAAGAAACCGAGCTTAATATTAAACAAACTACAACAGATCCTGGATTAATATTAAAGTTCATGTGGAGCGCTGAGGTCAGTAAAACTATTTTTTGGGGAGAAGTGACCATCTTAATTACGAATACTTGTGAAATATTAAACAATATAAAATAATTTCTATTATTTATGTCTTTTAGAAGACAACTGATAGAATTGGGTTGTGAAACATTTGCGAATTTTAGTTACAAGAGTCACATATCTGCTCATTCTGAAACAAACTTTCTCCAGACATACTGACGTACTACAGGTTGATCAACCAACCTCTCGTGTATGCGCTCAACATTATATATAAAAAAAGAAACACCTGCATTTGTTATCTAATTGCTGAAAAACTTGACTCACACTCGTCTGTTTGGATAGGATTAAGATTAAATACTTTATAAAAGCATCGTTATCGTTATTCTAAATAAGTTAAACACGTCTCCAATACGAAAAACTCATCTAAGCTCTACCTTTTGATTGTTTTAATAGTTTGCAATTTCTAAAATAGCATTTTGGATTGGCATCGACATTTAAGGGTGTGCTATCAACCAAACAAGTTGCCTTAGCAACAGGTGGAAGTAGTGACTGGTGCGAGACTTCATAAAAGCTGATGACCGAGATTAGCGTGTAAAGTGCTTAACCATTCGACCGATGCAGACTGTTAGGGGAGAGGACGTTTGTACACCAGTGTTGGTTGAGCTCGTTTTAAGACAAATAAGGACAGGAAGAATTGGCGTTAATGAATGAATAAGTGTGAATGGATAAAAAATCGGAATCTTGAGAGGGGGAAAACACCAATGCTTGCAACCGGCTGGGTATATCCTCCTGGATTCGAACTCTCGTCATTAAGCTAGACAAGCTGTTGTCTACCACAGCTGGTATTAATGGTAATTTACTGCTGGTATTATAATTCCTTATTTCGTTGATTAAATGATCTTTTAGTGCTTTGTTGGTCCATTTAGTTGGATTATGCAGCATCATTTCATTAATGCGCTTCTGCTGCAAGATTTAGTTGGTTAATAACGTAAAGTACACACGAACTCGACCTTCGCGAAGACGCCTAAGTACAACAGCAGCGCCTCTACCGTCAGTGACCGTCGTTTACCATTCTGCATGTAACTCGAGCCGCATGCTAGTAAACATGCGGAGAAAGTCAGAAGAAAAAAAAAAACCTTTTTGTTTCGACTGTTCAGTACAATCGGTGATGGTGTGTCGTCAATGGTTCATTGTGGCGTACGCAGACTGACAGGTTCTCGAGGTTAGAGGCAGTCTCGACCCATTAAAATGGCCTCTCGTTACTCGGGATGGCATTTAGAGGGGTAAACGACACACAACTCCCAGCTGCCCGCTTGCGCGTGAATCATCATTAGCGCTCTGTATGTGTGCCTCCCACGTGGCACTCCCTGTGGCATCAGAGGTCGGCGATTTCCCCGGGACTTCACCGTTAAAATCACGGAATTAAGGAGGGGGAGAACTTCCGGAGATGCTGCGAGGGAAGCATCATTTACAATATTTGCAAATATTAGCAGGCTTTTGTAACATAGTTCGTTGAGGTCGAAGATACGGAATGAAATTCGGAAGGACAGTGAACTTTAGATAGTTAATGTAAAAGACTGGTGCACAAACCGACAAAATCATTAACCAAAAGAGAAGAAAACAGCCGATTATTTGACACACTGCTGCAATTATCAATAAAGACGATGGCATCCGAGTACGTTTATCACAGCACAGTGGAAATACAGTTCGATGAATTTCCACTTGGAATAAAGAAGCGCAATACAATGACTGGAGCGTGTTATCAAGATGGAGGTAAGGATTCGTGGAATATTGATAAATAGGAGTGCTTGTTTGCAAAGTACAAATCAGTGACTGCAAAAGTGTTTACTAGAGGGAGAAGAATCACGATAGGTAATGACGAGGAAGTGACTGTTTACTACTAAATTGGACCTCACATACAGTATACAAATGCGCACATATTGGCCGTCTGGATTTCTCGGAGATCAGTAAGAGTTGGAAAATGTTCAACGGCATGTAAATGTCAAGCCTTGGAACGTCGATTACGAGGACAGTGAGATGGGAGTGCAAATTGCAGCATTGGTAAATGGGAGGACGAACTGGGACAAATTATTGAGGGCTTACCAAACTTACCCGAGATACTTTTCAAAGGAAAACTAACCTCTGGTAAAGTGTGAAAGAATAAGTAAGGGAGCTAGAGACAAATTTTTTTGCATGA
Organism: Typopeltis vanoorti; assembly: GCF_054136105.1. Taxonomy (NCBI): domain Eukaryota; kingdom Metazoa; phylum Arthropoda; class Arachnida; order Uropygi; family Thelyphonidae; genus Typopeltis; species Typopeltis vanoorti. The sequence goes on from NC_143568.1 coordinate 110,334,017, forward strand.
AGAGTGGTGGATGAGGTAGTGAGTGCGCAAACGGCGAACCAATTTAAGACATGACACTCAGGGCCGTGTCAGATGACGTCCTCTCTGTAGTTTAAGTAGCGTGTTCGTAAGCAGGACTGATTTCCGTTTTCTCCTAAACCCTCAGCAGGACGAACTCGACAACAAAACATCTCTTCCGTTCCTCCCATCAAAACATAACCCAGTATTTTTATAATTTGTTCTTTTTTTTTTTTTTTAAATCTTAATGCTCTAATGATTAAATAAACTGCGGCCATCTGGTAGGAATTGTTTTCCAAGAAGGATGCGGTGACTCACTGGGCTTCAACTATTTACGGCTTTTAAGAAGGGCGTTCATTTTCAAGGGCTTTTCTCCGTTGTTCGACCATTTTAATGTTGGGTGCGGAGAGTTAGTAATACTTCGGAACGTTCCTGTTTTAGTAACAAACCACTTATTTCATGGGCGGAAATGTTCTCTTTTCCTCCTATTTTTATCCATTCCACAGAAAACCTGCAACGTGTCACATGCACTGAAGAAAAATCCGAGAAAACATTCAGTTTTTCTCGAGAACACATTACGGTCAGCTTTCCGAGAAATACTGGAATGTTCATAAGGAATATGAAACTTGAATAACTGTTCGATTCTGGCACGAAATAATACAACAAATTCGTGAAACCAAAATGAGTTTCACAGTATTCCACTTCATTTTTTGTTTTGTTTCCCCACATCGCATTACTGACCTTGCTCCACCTTAGCTCGAGTTACTTGGCATTGATTGCACTGCTTCTGCCCCGTGCAAATGCAAGATGTGCATTTCCACAGGGCAGCAAAGTTGGCATAAATTATACGAAAAATAAGGGAGAAGGGGCGGCAAAATATGCTGCTACACCGGGCGGTAAAATTCCTAGGGGCGACTCTGCACTGCTTAAACATCAGGTGATGTTTCAGCAGTGCAGTCTTTTAAACTCAACTCTGGTCTTTTATTAGGGTTTCAACCACATTTTCCGTAAATATTAAACTACTGTTAAGACTTTCTTAGTTCTCTTTAAATACTTTCATTATTAAACATTGACATCCTTCGGATAAGACGGGAAGTCGTATTCGACTAAGTATTCATCCCTTCCGACTTAACACGCTGCCCCATTCGTGAGAAGTAATATTTTACTTGGAGAAAAACGAATAAGTATTTTGGGGGTTCGCGATCTCCATAAAAGACTGCTTATTTTACAATAAGCGAACCTCTTTCTCGTTGTGGTGAAGGAGGCTACTGGATAAAAATGCGAAATGCGTGTAGGCAAATCTGTTATCAGGCCGAATGAATGCAGCGATTTATTTGGTACAGAGTGCTTATTCATCAGCAGGAGGGAATGAATAAAGGCTCGAGGAGAATGGGATATTGTCAACCACAGAAGTGGTCAATGGAATGGTACTCGTCTTACGTATCCGACTGCATTTCATACGCAAGCAACTGACGTCACCTTAAAAGAACAAGCAATTAAATGGACTATTTCTTTCACTTCCTCAGACACATCTTAATGTTGTATTAAATTACTCTCCACGAAATTTTCGATACACCATTTCTATTGTACTGTAACATTTCTTATATTATTAGTAATGCCAGCTATTCCGTACTATACAAGAAGCAACAGTGTGTGTTGCTTCTTGTATAGTACAGAAATTCATTTATGTTCAGTGTTACAAAGATCGTATAAGCATTCTTCGCATCCTAAACATTCGATTCGAACCAGCAGAAGACCATCGAATATCGATTATCGATTTCAAAACAGGCTAGAACAGACCGATCGCTCAGTAATTTATTAACGATATCGTTAATAAAAATGATATCGCTTACTTTTGCAAGTGGTATCTGACAGGATACATACCAGGGAAGTCTGTTATGCAAATCGGAACAAATGGGTTTGGATATGAAACTGGTGATATAAATGAAAGGGTGATAGACAGTGAAAGGGTGAGTGATAGACAGATACCAAAAAGCGGTATATGGAGGAGCAGAATCCGGGAGAAGGCAGATAAGAAGTGTGCTGCAGAGGGAGATATTCAGTTGTTTGCTGACGATGCATTTGGTAGCGCAATAGGTAATCAAGGCGATATAGAGAGTTTAACTTACATAGGCTAATAGTATGGGCAAAAGATAATGGGTTTCAGTTTAACATCGTGCCCAAGTGTAAGGTGATACACTTTAGAAAGAAGAGATCAGAACTGAACTTTCATTGGATGCGGAAATTGATGAGGTGACTGTGGACAAGGAGTTGAAGTATAGAGGACACACTGCTCAGGTTGTCAAGGCATCTCATAGGATTATACTTGGTTACTGAAGAACAAGCAGAGATAACTTATCGTTCCTCTTTATAAGATCTTGACAAGTCTTCACCCGAATTACTCTGCTGAAGTCTGGTCACCCGAATTTCTTGGAGATGAGGAAGTGATGGAGAAGATCCAGAAGAGAGTGATGTGGTGTGTGGAATGCTTCCTGTGATAACAGATTGGGGGCTTGTGATTTTGGAATATGATAGAAACATTTAAGTTACTAATTTGGGATTTTATAGGATTGATGCAGAGGAAGCATTTCAGCACTTGGCTAAAGGGAGAATAAAAATGGGTTATTCCTGGAAATTGAGTAAGAGTATGGTCATCAAGGACGTCATGGATTAGATTTTTTGCTTGGAAGGTAGTGAATGAGAGGAATAGGTTGTAAGATTCGGTTGGCTTTCTTCTGCCAAGTTCAAGGGGCGCTAGGTATTGTGACCCAAACTGACTCACGGGTATGGTATGGCCAGTTTGGGTCTCGGAATTCATGGAGTTACTCGCGTAACCATGAATAATAACCGTTCGAATGACGACCAAATTGTAATGGCGAACAATAATTCCGTAAGGGGAGATTGAATAGTGATGCCATATTTGTTATGAAACAAAACAGACAAAAATAAATCGAACAGAGCACCCACCATCCGTGTGTTTCATCGACTTAAAGGCTTTCATAATAAGGAAACGGATCGGACAAGGCGAATCTTTAAATCCATCTTTTAACAATTTGGGCGAAATAATTTAAGAAACAGAATTCAAATGGAATAATTTAAAAAACAAACATAGAAAACAAAAGCAATGGTAACTAATAATACAGTGTAAATGGCAGCTAGACGGAAAAATATTAGTACAGGTATGTAAATTAATTAGGAATAGCCTAACGGTAAAAATACGCAGACAGAAATAAAAAAGCAACCCCTGAAAGCTAATAGAATATCGGTATGTTTAAATTCAACCATACAGAAAAATTAAACTCTAACAAAAGAATAGTAAAAGCAAGAATAGAAAAAAACATCAAAAATACCACATGCAAAATGAACACATTAAGAAAAATAGTTAATAAAACAAAATTTAATAAAATATAAAAAGAAAATATTTATAAAGGATGTCTATTACAACCAAAAGTGAACAGATAAATGAAAGAGAAGATAAGATTAGTTTGGGATTTGCTGTCGAAGCAACCAAGGCCATCCGGCCAGTGTCTTCTGTAAATTGCGAGTGGTTGTTATGAGACCGGCTAACTCAACTTCAGTTGAAAAGCCCTGATGTTCTTGGGATCGTCGAAACGACTGAGATACGGAGGCAGAGAAGATCAGAATAAAATTGACTCAAAAAAGAGCAGTTAAAGTAATAAGAACGTGGAAACCCAGCGCAAAGATCAACTGGCAGAAAATTTATATGAAGAATTGACTTCTTTTTTTTTTTTATGACTCCCATCAAACGACAGGTTTTAAATTAATTAGTACCGAGTGAACTAATTTTTTTACTAGTGCTGAAGCACTATTAGCGAACCTAGAGAGCTAAAGTGGAACTTTTTCTGGCCTCAAAAACAGACAAGGCACTTAAAGATGTTCTCAAACATCCCTGCCCACTTTATGTCGGTTGATTGGAAACTGTCTGTCTGTCCGCCTGGCAAATCAGGCCAACAAAGTGCTTAAAGGAAAAAATTATTTACGACTAAAAGTACTCTCCTCGCTTCTTTTCAGAAATTAAGAAATAAATCCTTTTTATGAATATCTTTGTAGCGAAGGACACCAGGAGGATTTGATTTTGAAAATTCTTCCTTCTCTACTGTGACATGGGAAGCGAACCCGGGTAACTGAAAACAAAGGAAGTTGTAGGTACGACATGGGCAGGCCCTAAGAATTTTGCTGTCCCGTGCAGTAGCATATTTTGCCGCCCCTTCTCCCTTATTTTTCGTATAGTTTATGCAAATTAGCCGTCCCAAAAAAACTTGTCGCCCCGTGCAAATGCACGTCTTACGCCATCGGTAGAGCCGGCCCTGGACATGGGTTCCCGAACTTGAGCAGCTGAAATTTTATTCTACTTAGTTTTCAATCCATAGCACATATTGTGTGTACTGTTTAGAATAATTCCCAATAAAAACAACAGTGTTGCGATTTTTTTCCATATATTAAATATGTGCATGTATTATGATATGAATAAAATTAATTAATTATTATTACTACTACTACTACTACGACCTGGTTAGCGGAGAGGTTAGCGTATCCGCTCTCCAGCCAAAAGGCTGCGGGTTCGAAGCATGCCATGGGCATGGATGTTTGTGATTGTCTGTGAAAATACTAGTGGTGGTGGTGGGCGGTAGATGGCGTTGGTGTATACAGAGAGAGATGTAGAGTAGGTGTCCTCCCTCGATGAGTCTTGGACTCCCTGGAGGAGTCACGTACATACAGAAAACTTTTGATTATTGTATTAATTTTACAATAATCAAAAGTGCTAAATCATTCATTAATAATTATTAATGAAAAAAGTAGAATGCAATCAGTTCTGAATCTAATTCCTTTTTTTTTTGAAACGAAATTAAGTATGCGTCATGTGATCAAGTGTCATTAAGAAAGAATTTAGCTTACGTTTAGGCGCAAATAACTTTATTTACATTTCATAAAAATTACCTAGGTTTCCGTTTGTTTTGATTATGAGACACATCATACGAGATACAATTTTATTTTATATTTAACAAATGTTGAATCAGTTGGTAAGTAAAAACCATTTAGTAAACAAATATTTCACAAAAGAAAACATCGCCAATTGACATGCACATTTGGTTTTCCGAAAATAACGAAAGCGCCCTCTCACAACAGTTGTCAAAAATGTGAGAAATTCAGTACAATCTGATTATTATTTATACGTTAATAAGCCCTTTAAAAGCGATTTGTACCTTGAGACAAAAACCATGTTATTTCAGTTGAAATGTTTACTGGCATACTGGTTATGATTAATAGAAGAAAAATTAGTCATAGAAACAATAATTAGGATCAGTTAGTTTTGTACCTTCTTCCACAAGAAATAATCTTTGTTTTATGCCACTGGCGTAGTAAGGCACTTTCTGTACAAATTTGGTTAACGTTCAACTCAAGTATTGAACTTCTGTGGAACAGATTAATTTTGGCAGTAGGCGAATGGAACTAGTCTTTTTGCTCTTTGGAAAGGTTCACAGAAATCTTAATGGAACTCAACGTTTATATCTGAAATCCTCCAGCCTAATTAACTATTTTTTAATATTAGATTTCCTATTTCTTACAATAACAAATCTAATCAGAGAGAAAGTGGATAAGTTTGATCCAATTGTAAATCGTAAACCTCTTTCTGGCAAGCTGGCTACAGAATCTGTGGTAACTGTTACGTGTTAAAAAATTCATAATTTAATTTCAATCCCTAAAATGGTACGCAAAAATGACATTTAAAAACTTTACCAATGCTATGCTTGTCAGAAAAGATTCGCGAATCTCATCATTAGATGAATAAATATAACAGGAATTTTCTTTCTTTTGACCACCCCACACAAGAAAGCGGTTGTGATAAGCCTATCTTGTTTCGCAATTCACAGCCACAACGGCAGAGGAATAAGACAAAGTAATTCCATTGCCAGCCGCTCAGGAAGTAAACACTTCGACAGTTACGAGATAGTTACGGGCCATATACAGTTAAGGACCCTTAAAATTCAGAAGAGGAAAAGAGCGGCGAGAATACATGACAGAACTTCACTTAAAGTGTGTTTACAAGATGTGACTACTTCTTTTGTCCTTTGCGTTTGAGAATGTGATATAAATACCGGGAATATCACCGGAAACTGCAGAATTTATGTGGGATTATTACCCCAATTTACATAATTCGTAATCAACTCATGGTTCTTGCGAGCATTTGGTCATGGGTGAATTATGTTCTCAATGCTACCAAGATCTAATTTACTTCAATCTTTTTTGAACTTGATCTCACTTGCCGGGATGCGGCAGGGGAACTACTGAAGAACATTTCCGCTTTTTTTTTTTTCTCTCTCCCTCATATGTCAAAGCACTAGAGGCTTTTGAGTTATCGAAAAAAAAGCTTCAATTATTTATTAATGAAAAAATGATTGCGATGCTTTTCAAGTGATAGCGTTATAAGGAAAATGTCTTCGCTTCTTAAAAGATCAAACTGCTAACAAAATTGGTAACATCGGCAATAAGTGATCCTCAGAACATAACTGTGAGTGCAACTATTAATTGAATCATTAAAATAGATGGCGGCTGCTCTCTCTCTCTCTCTCTCTCTCTCTCGAGATGACGTTTTGCATAGACTTATCCAGTCCATCGTGGGGAGGAGGTTATCAACAGAATTCAGATTATGCAATCAAGTAAGCTTTCAAATTGTAGCTTCTAAAATCATTTCGCTTTCGCTAATGGTCAAGGTTAAATCAGAAGCTCTTTATGCATTAGCTTATTAACAAAGAGCCTTTTCAGAAAGTAGTTTCTCTTTTTGTTACGTTTTGGAGAACTTCGACTTGTAAAGTGCAAAATTGACAATAAAAAGATTAACAGGAATTCATAAACATTTCAAAGGAGTGATCCAGAAAATAGATGTAATGCGATTCATTTGGAGAAGAATCTTTCTTTCTTATTCCATGCATCCATTTCTCGTCAGTCCAAGACGGATTGAGTTCCCTGATTACGGGCTTTAGGAAGTTTAATATAACCTGTTTGCCATCCTCTGCTGCATCCCCTAAGGTCAAGTATTTTTGGCTGTAGGTCTGTGTGTTCACAGGACCCGTCTGTCTGTTCTGAGGGACGAAAAACCCGAGTTTCCAGGAAAAAATCTACCACCGTCTGAGACCGATTAACTCAACGTTTGACTGAAAATAGTTGACAAAAGGTCTCTCACCTCAGACAGGATTCGAATCAGTCTCCTTCCAATCAAAGGACTCGTCTAAACTAACTCAAGTACGAAGTCTCCTCTTTCTTTTTATTTCTTTATTCCCATTAATATTAAAAGTATAGCCAACTGGCATTCCTGAACATATTTTTAACGAGAACTAAGGCTGTAATTGGGCCTCCGTAGCTAAGCTGGTTCAGAAGAGCCCTTTAGTTAGAAGAACCCGGGTTCAAATCCTGTCTATGAGGTGAGGAATTCATCAACGTTTTCAATCAAATGTTCAATTAACCGGTCTCACATGGATGTAGTGGGATTTTACCCGGAAACTCGGGTTTTTGGTTCCTCAGAACAGAAAAAATGGCCCCGTGAACACAGATCTGTAGCAAAAAAAACAAACAAAAAACTTGACCTTAGGGAATGCAGCAGAGGATTGACGTGCTGGCTGCTTTAATTCGTGGTTACCCTCACTCATGGAATTCTACCCGTCCTAAGGGACGGATGGGTTGAAAAAGACTGTAATGCATCTACTTCTAGCTCTTTTGAGTTAAGGGGGCGCCACCAAAACCGAAGAAAAGCTCTTCCATGACATAACAAAAACTATATCACTTATTTCGTTGCTTTGAACTTTGGTCTCCCTTCCCTCAAGTAACAAATTAATCACAAAACTTCGCTCCACCGACGTGGACTCTCAGCTTTTAAATGGTACCACTGTTTTGCTGCTTTAAATTTTTGTAACTTCTATAATTATTGAAGTTGACTTATTCGTTTGGCATTCAGCATTCGAAATGATTTAAAATGAGTTAAATTACCGAGTTTTTGATCTAAAAAATCAATGTTCTAAGCAAATGCTTCGACTGTCATTGTCATGATGACATCATTCTGGACGTATCCCTCCCTCCTCCCTCTATTTTTTCCCCTCCTGTTAGTGTCCATTTCATGAATTCTTCCTCAAGAGTGTGGGACATCATTCAGAGGTGATCTCTAAACAGAATAATTAATTCTAATATATATATATATATATATATATATGTAGAAAGTATTTTTACCTTGGGTATAAATATGTTACAGATACCAAGCAATTTTAAACCTGGTTTTACTCCATTTCCCAAGTAAGCAAACAGACTAAAAGTCAAGTTTGCGCCTGCAATTGATGCAAGTCTAACTGATCCCACAGGTAGTGCAGGACCAGGGCAACTCGTGGCAAAGGTGGAACAAGCTCCGATCACTAATCTTAATATTTACCCTTAATGCCAAAACACATCTCCAAGAAGGGGATCACTAATCTTAATATTTACCCTTAATGCCAAAACACATCTCCAATTTCCCCTTCTTGGAGATGTGTTTTGGCATTAAGGGTAAATATTAAGATTAGTGATCGGAGCTTGTTCCACCTTTGCCACGAGTTGCCCTAGTCCTGCACTACCTGTGGGATCAGTTAGACTTGCATCAATTGCAGGCGCAAACTTGACTTTTAGTCTGTTTGCTTACTTGGGAAATGGAGTAAAACCAGGTTTAAAATTGCTTGGTATCTGTAACATATATATATATATATATATATATATAAATTAATAATGCGAATGTTTTTTTTGTTTTTTTATTCCTGGCCTGTTTCACCAACTTCGAGTTAGCTTGACATGCTTTGGAAAATCCCAAAAATGCACGACACAATTTAAAGCAAACCCCTCAGAATGCCTCATGGACTGAGGTTGGTGATTTTGATACGAAATAGGAAAGTGTACAGAGTTTTGTGTATTTTTTTAATGATCTAATCATCCTTACAGCATAAAACAATAATAAACAAGGGCTACAAGATTCACAGTATTGCATTACAGCAGTGAAACCAGAGGGCATTTGGCTGTTTAGCAACAGCTCAATTGAGAGTACTACAATATTTTCTTTTCCTCTCGTGAAAACATTTCGCTAAAAATAACATCGCTGGAAAACACTTTCGTGGAGTGCAGGAAATACGAAAGGAAGTCATAAACTGCTAAAATGCAACCAGATACAATTAAAGCTCCCGGAGAACAATAACAAACCAGCTGTTTGCTCAATTAAACAGTGCAGTCGACAGTTAATTGTTTTTCCATTTTGATACTAGGGTTACAACAGTTGCATCGCACTGTATCATTCCTTGCAAATACACATTTCAACTTAATTATGGATTAAACAGATTTTAAACAGGATATCTGGAGTGGATACCTATCAATTGTCATACTGTGACTACGGTCATGTGGGTTCCAAACTAAAGGGATGCGATACAACCCGTTGTCACCTATGCACCAATTTTATTAAGTCGTTTTCCCATTTAATAATGCTCCAATAAAACAAAAATGTAGTAGATAGGGAGAAAATGGAAGTAGTGAACAATTTTGTGCTCCTAGGATCCCGAATTGATAAAGATGGTTATTGTACTGAAGAAGTTAGAAGACGATTATTACTCGGAAAGAAAGCGATGACAAATTTAAGCAAGAGCTTTAAAAATAAAGATATTAGCCTCGCTAACAAAAATCAGAATCGTGAAATCAATGGCATTCCCTGTGGTGCTGTATGGATGTGAAAGTTGGACCCTGAGAAAGAGTGAAAGAAGGAAGATAGATGCATTGGTTGGAGATGCTTACTAAGAATACCATGGACTGCAAAGCAAACCAATAAATCAGTGATAGACAGAACAAAGCCAGATTGATCCCTAGAAGTTACCATCATCAAGCAAAAATTGTCATACTTCGGATATATTATGCGAGCAAATGACAATCTGGAGAAGATGATGATGCTTGCTAAAGTTGATGGAAGCAGAAGAGGAAGACCAAGAATTAGATGGAGAGTGTATGTTCGTGGAGTCGCCAGGAGTTGGAAACGACTCGATGGAACATAAAATAAAACAAAAATGAAAATCACATGATAAAAAGTGATAAAGGTGATGTAAGCTCTGATCACTATCCTTAGTATTTCCCATAATATAAAACATCTCCTAGCGGACATGTTATATATTATGGGGGGTCACTACCCAGACCAGTTTCGAACTTTTTTGAGGTCTTATTCTCAAAATACTTATAAAATATACTTTATAAGTATATAAAAACTTATACACTTTACCATATGGTAGTTCTGCATCACTTCAAACTGAGTATTTTCATCTGGGTCTGGCTCCCACTGACAAGACCTCAAAAAAAGGTCGAAACCGGTCTGGGTAGTGACCCCCATAATGTATAGCATCATACATGTCCGCTAGGAGATGTGTTTTATATTATGGGAAATACTAAGGATAGTGATCAGAGCTTATATCACCTTTACTATGAGTTGCCCCTGTCATGAAAGGTTTGCTTACGCTTGAATCCGCCGAAACGTTTATAGTTTCTCTATTCGGCTTTGAAATAATGTTGGATTCAGTATCCACTTCATTTGAATAATTTTGCCTCGCCGAAGTGAAGCCTTTTGGCTCTCTTTTTTGCAGTGAAACTAGTACGGTTACAGAAAGGTTCCAGTCCAAAATGAAAGGCCCAAGATTTTGGGGGAATTTAGCGAAATATTGCGCAAATCTTATTGTAATTAAGTTCTTTCTATTACTACTTTCTCATTCCATCAAAAAAAAATGAATATCTTACACAGAATTATTTTGTTTCTTCAAGTTTAATTTTACATTTCATTTAATGCAATTTTTAATTATAAATTCTCAGCAGTGTATGACGCAACTAAGCCTAACTGCACACACGAGGCTTAGTTGAAACAATTAATCTATACAAAAACAAAACTTCAATTTTTTACCGAAATATTGTGAAGCTAATTCCAGGTGTCCTCGTTGTACCGACACCTTCCATAGGACTACTTTTTCTAGCCCTCTTTACGTCAAGTAACTCAAACAACCGTCGAAGTCCATTACCACCAACAGCAAAAACTTATCATTCGTTGCCTTCTTAGATGGGAATGAATTGCCTTAAAAACTACAGCGCTTGTTCCATCGAATATATGCTTATAAGATGAACAAAACAAATGAATATTCTTTAGTTATAATAAGAGACTTCTAAGACACGGGAATTACATGTTGACAGAGCAGCTGCAGTTTTAATTATAGGCGATGTCATAAGTTGGGCTGCTGCAAGCCTTCAAAATAACACTAACAGGAAGAGATCTAAATTTGGTACACCGCTGCCCCTGTCTCGCTCGATTTTTCATGGTGTCCCGCACAGCTGATAGCATCCGTAGTCCAGGTGGCTAGCAGAGCAGTTGGGATCTGATCACACGCACACACACACACGGATAAACAGTCCGGAGATGAATCATGATAGCCCCATGGGAGCATTGGATTATCGATTTCTGTTTAAAAAATGATAAAATGTGATATATACGATCAAACATTAGGTGCTGTGACACCAAAATATGTGTACGTCAAGTGCATTACATATTTTGTTATCACAGCACCTAATTTAGCACCGTCACAGTGCTAAATTAAAACCAGATTATTCTATAATAAACTAAATTATTCCTACGCAAACCACTACGAACCAAAAGTAATGAAAAATTATCATTAAAATACTTCTCAAAACAAAAACTCTTGTAAACTAAGTTTGATTTCGCTTGCATGAGAGTCAGGGGAAAAATCACCATTATTTCTTCGCGCACACACGTGATTTTTAAATGTGCGAACAATTTGTGGCACGACATCGTCATAAACATATGGTGATCGATGACTTTCACCACACAGTGTGAAGCTACCACCTTGCATAGCGGCTCGAAAAAAATAAGTTCCATGTTTGATTTGTAGAGGAGAGGGAAACCGGATTATCTAAGCGTTAGTTAATCTGTGACTGATGTACAATAGGCTTAACACATCTTTCGTGGGTGGAATTCACATACAAAAATATCCCTTCTGATGCGCTTTCCCGAATCTGTTTTATATAGCTTTGAACGTTAGTAAAACTGTAGTTGAACTAAATTTTGATATCGGTAATATCGTTGCCCACTCCATTTTGAAATATTTGCAAGTTTATCGAATTATGTCACATCTTGTACTAAAAGAGCCAAATATTAATCGAAAATAAAAAAATTATATTACCTTCTTCATTATTTGAGACAATTATTGTGTTATTATCCTCTTTCAAAGAGACATTCAAATGTAATTATCAATAATAATAATAAATCAAGGTCACAGCAGTTCCTATGAACATAAGTACACACACACACACACACACACACACACACACCCAATCGAGTAATTCGCCAGTCATACTTCTAGACTCTAGAATTCGTGCCAAAGTGGTGAAAAAAACTTTTGTCTGCATTTTTACTAGTACATAAGCGCTTGGATGAACAGTGTTTGTTCCGATTGTCATTTCTTTACCATTAAAACGGTAATTAGGCTTATTATTAGACAGGATAATGAGTAGTTAGTTGAACCTAAATACGAGGGGCATTTCCAAGTTGTGTACATTGCGCATGCGTTGCTAGTGGAATGATGTAACACTTTCTATCTTCCCATCGCTCGTAAACCAACAACACATCGAGTCACATGCTCGTTTTCTGTTTCTGGCGTTCTCCGTGAAGTAAAACTTCAAAACGGAGAATGAATAAGACCCAAGAAAACATGAATGGCAAAGTGCTTTCTCAACCTCACCAAAGTCCTGCCATGAGCCTTCCAGACTTCAATCTGCTCCCTGAATGACAAAACTAAGTCGTGTGAATCGCTTCACTACCATTGATGCGTTTCTGCTGGCAATGTATAAGCACACATAGTTCGGAAATGGAACAAAAGGAGATGAAGATTCTTCTTTACCTATCAAACAGTCCTGGACTGCCATCATAAAACAACAATTTATTCGTAAGGTAAAATAGCAAATAGCGAATGTGGAATCTTTATACACGACTCACCGAATCCCTGTATACAAGGCAATTTCTATCACAATATTAATTGGAGTAACCACGTACGAAGCTCAAATTTGTATTGGAAAATTGGATTTGTTTTTATGTTTTTATTTTTTTGTAAGCGACGGTTTCTTAATTCTCCCTGTTAAGATTAAGAAAAAAAAAAGCATGACAAAAACTAGTTATTTATTTTTGCTTTTAAAAATTTTAAACAAAAGAAACACACTTTACGTTCAAAAATTTTCAATAAAATATAAATAAATTGGCAAATTCTACATTTTCTTTGCAGTTCTGGGTTTAATAAAAGACAGCACAGTTGTGTCGACCCACAGTCACTTCTTCCATAAGTAATCCTGCACCGCAGGTGGTTTGCTTTTCGAGCTATGATTGCAACTTGCACTAACGACGCCCTTCAGAGATCACGACCTCTTTCTCTGCTCCACTGGGCAGCTTTGTATCACGTGATCCGAACCCCGTTCCACATCTGTGGCATAATGCAGAACATGCAGTTAGGTGTGGGATCCACCTTGTTCCACTGCCGCACCATCTCCAGATGCTTTCTTGTCTTTTGAACCCAGTGATGTAAATCGGAGAGTTAGAAAGCTAAGGCCTTCCTGAAATTCAGGATAAAGCACCATTGTTATTCCTGACCTGAACCGGCAGTGCAATTAGACGAACACGGGTTCAACTTGAACTTCTCTACACAACAAAAATCATAAAACCTTACGCGAACTTCAAGTTGAAGACCCTTGATGGTGTCGGAACTTCTCCAAACAAATCCAGTACAACTAGAATCCACTCAAGGTGGTGCAGTGCCCTCAAAAGATTCCACTTTTGATGTCTCCAACTGCGATTGTCGTTAATTAAAAATTAAATTATTTTTACAATCTTTAATTATCCTGATTTTGCATTCACTTTGTTATAGAAAACATAAATATGAAATTGCGTAGAAATGCCGGGAAGAAGGTAAAAAAGCCAGTTTACACGTTTTGCTGAAGGCAACACTCCACCTCCACATGAGACCGACTGACTCACCTTCAAATGAAAATACTCTTAGAGGGTCTTCGCGTTCCGAATGGAGTTTGAAGACATCACAGCACGAACTCCATTCAGAATGGAGTTCGAATCCAGATCTTTCCAACAAAAGGACAACAAAAGGTTTGGAAACGAGAGATTTGCGAGCATATTTTACTTCATGTAAAGCATCAGTCTATAAAGGACATGTAGAAGTTCACTGCACCCGGAGGTCAGTTAATGTCAGCCAGACGCCACAAATATGCTTTAATAAATAGCCCATGAATGAAACATGATTGCAGCATGATAATGAAGCGGAAAGAACGTCAACGCCCATCCCACTCCCCGTTGGAAAAAAAAATGTAATAAAAGATCAACTGCAAAGTACTCTCAATCGAAGGTTCGCAAACATCACACCTCTTCGTCATTCTTGATTTCAAGAAGTGTTTAGTGTGGGTTGGGCCCAACGAGTGGAGCCTACTGACGGAAAACCAAAAGATAAATTCGTTCTGAAAAGTACGGTATGATGCGAAATTCCGTTTGCAAGGCATTCGTTTTGTTTGGGAAGAGAATTAATCTGAAGCAAGCATTAAACAAGATAGTAATGAGTAAAAACCGAAAAAGCGAAATATGGACGAAAGAAGACAAATGCAGATAACATTTAGTAAATTTTAATGTGCGTAGCCATACAAATTAAGGAGTCGTGATAATATTTAATAAAACAAGAAACACAAACCCTTTAGGGACAGGAGAAGCTTTTAAGCCTGAAGCGTTAAAGATAAAATGTGGTTTCTGTATCCTAAGATGATATCAATATATTTTAATAAAAACCCAAATCCCAACAAGTATTTCATGCAAAAGAAATTACCCTACGAACATACATCGAATTCTTTGTATTGTTTGTTTTATACATGTACCTATCGCATAACACGACAAATCAAGGTCCAAAATAGCAGACCCACCTACTGCGTACGCTATCGATATACATGCTTGGTAATATTCGTACAATCAAAATATATTTTATGTGAATTTTATGTGAAAAAAAATAAATTATGTGAATATATCGACAGCCCTTCAGCTAAACCCATGAACCCCAACATTATAAATACGTATTTAAACAGTTCTTTGCTTGAAACGTTTAAAATAACTGAAAATTACTTGTTGGGCATGCCAGCACCACGATGTAAATGAATGCAAAAAAGTTGAAAACTCGGAGTATTGTTAAAGGTTGGAAACCATGTTAATTATAAGTCTGTTTCTAAATTCATTTCACTCGGTTCTATTAAAAATATTTTTTTTCTTAAGTGCGAAATAGACCTTGAAAAAAAAATTGAAAAAGCCTTTCCCATCTACGAGTCCACCAGCAGCCTCTTTAGGCTTAGCGTGTTGGAAGACTTGACTCGCGATGTGCACTCATTAATTGGATTCCACTTGTACCCATCAAGACTTGTAAAAAAGAAGTTCAAATCTATTTCGGTAGAGGCTAACAAGCTTAACTGCGTGCATGTTTCGGGAGAAGGAAACTTAATGAGGTTTCTCTCTCTGCTAGAGTCTTTATTATCATTTGCATAAAACCGTTGGCAGTGGTTAATGAACAGCACGCTAATTTCCTGCGACTGAAGAGGGCGTGCACGCGAGATTTCTGTACTTGTCATGTTGACAACATGATGACGCTCTTTTTTTTATTGGTTTCTGTTTAATAACACGCATGTTTTTACATTTCTATTGACTGCATACGAGGAAGTGTGATCAGTGAAGCAAGCTGAACGAAGTACTTCAATTACTATGAAGGACTTCGTTCAGTATTTTTTTCCCGAAAGAGGCTTCCGGGAAAAAAATACTGAACGAACTGAGTCTTGTTTAATATAGATTCTATGTTCAAATATGTGAATAGCATCGCATTTTAATTATCAGCTAAAGAGTATTTTTGTTGCTAATGGTTTTTAAAGTAATTAAGTTGTATATGAAATACCTAGCAATTGGATTCATGCTGCTAATATCAGAACATGGGAAAGAAATTCTATTTTTGTCTCATCTTTAAGCATTTGTAAGCAAACGAAGTTTGCAAGTAAGGTAAGCTACTTATATATCAATCGCTATTGATGATTGAAAGCTTTGAGATGTGGATTTGGAGAAGGATGGAAAAAATCAGATCGACAGATAAAATAACTAATGAAGAGGTCTTAAAAAGAGTAGCAGAAGAAAGAAGTCTGTTAAGGAGGATAAAAAGAAGAAAAGGAAACTGGATCGGACATATTCGAAGAGGGAATGGAATCATCAGAGATGCCATCGAAGGAAAAATGGACGGGAAAAGACCCAGAGGAAGAGTAAGGGAAACAATGCTAGGTGACATGCTGAATGGAGACAGTGCACTGTCTCCATTCAGCATGGAGACAGTGCACAACCTTGAAAGAGAAGGCTCAGAACAGAAGAGAGTGGAAGGAATTTTTGCTACTAAAAGAAGAACCTGCTCAATTGCAGAATACTTAAAGGAAATTGATGAATTCACATCAGCTGATTCAGTATCCCATAATGCAAAGCGCACTTCCTATCAGACTTGTATATCGCTATGCATTAGAGGAAGGGTTTTAGGCCTTTGAACCAACCCACACTTGCAGATTACACATATTTCTCATATATAATTGGTAAAAACGTGTATTAAATTATTATTAAAATACTCGGGATCTAAAGAAATTATAGAAAGTATTTTCACTTTATTAAGAAGTAAATTACGTGAGAAAGCTTGTTTCATTACATCCCTCATAATATGGTTTTAAAATATTACTCTACAATACATCGCTGGTGTTAACAGATTGGATTTTGTGTTCGGTGAAGAATATTTGTGGTATCTGGAAGGCTGCAGAAAGGTCCCCTTCTTTGTATACAGAGCTGTTGTCTTATTGCACAAATCCAAACACGACTTTATTGGAGAATGGCAACAATTTGGTTTCCCTTTTTTCTCAAACTAGAATGACACTGGAGAACCAACCAAAGTAGACATTTCATTTATTTATTTATTTTTAATTTTATTTTCTTGCAGTTGTAGGAGGGATGAGTCATTTGGTTTCGAGTGTGGGTTTTGAACAAATACGTGCGAGCTATGTGCCACCATCTGAGATTTCATAGAGACCGGAAGTGTCAGGGTTTGATTCTTTTTCACTGCGAGTTTGTGACAAAACAGATGTGCATTTCGTCAAGATTACACAAGGAGAAAACAGAATGATGATGTCAAATGTAAGAGAGTCAGGATGTTTTTAGCACTGCATAGCTATTACAACGGAAAAAGCATCTCCTTCGTGTTCTCATTTTGCGTTTATTCACAAATAAAACAATTTCTGCTGCAAAAGATTGTGTGACAATTTGTGTCTGTATTTTAATGGCCACTCTCATTGCTTACCCCATATCTACTATAGAATCTTTCGGTGATATCAAAATAGGAAACTGAAATTCCAAGTAACAGCTGTGCGATTAATACGTAGAGATCAAAACAGAAATTAAGATGACAGGCGGTCTAAGATGCGGAGATTTTTGGCAACAGACGTTTACACACAACTCAAATAGGGTCAAAGACATCAAAACAGTCGACTGTCTCGAAAAACATGATGTAGCCACGTGTGTGCCCATCACTCGGCGTTGCTTAGCAACTAAACTCGATCGATCTCAGCAAAACGGCGCCAGAAAGATTAGGGTTAACTTCAGCCAAGCTTTCCCTTGTGATTCTTAACTAAGTTTACCAAAAAAGGGCAGATTTAAATCTGTCGTGTCCCACTCCACCCCATCCATGCATCTTAGCTGTTTCAGATTCCATTCTCACTTGCAGTAAAACTGCAAACCTCATTTCGTGTTTTGCATTCTGATGCAGCAGAAACGAAGCTTCCCCTTAACAAAATGAGATCGTCCCTCTCATACTGAAGTCGCCTGTTTGGACAGTATAGATTGACAACGATAACATGGTTCATCCGCATGTCGTGATAGGAAACTTGCATCGGGAGACCTTTTCATAGGTAATCCCTTGTCCTGACGCGACCTTGAAGAGCTCTTCCTGCCCACTGACGCTGTCCTCCCACCCCACAATTCAAGGCCGCTGTTGTTTTCAATTCCTTATACAGCAACCGGTGCTGTACTTGAGACCTGAGCAACACCTTTGCTTCATTGTCGTTTTACCCTAACTATGCACTTGCAACAGTTACACAATGGCTATTCTACGATAACATTACCCACAAAAGGGACAACAACTATCTGAATCTGCTTTTTTTATTTCTTAAACGAGACAAGTTTTCGTCTAAGAATCACTAAGGAGTATTTGTATAACTACTTAAAATTAAAACCACGTGTTATTGGGATTCAGACTAGGTACTAAAATTCTCACAATTTTTCAGTTTTAGGGTTTGAAAGACAATTAGATTTTACTGCTCATTTGAACTTCAAAATGCTTCAAAACTGAAGAATTTTAGATTTCTCCACATTGCAAGTTCCAGTCTCATTTTTTTAATTTTTTTTTTTTTAATTCTCGACAAATTAAAGAATCTATTGCGGTCATCATTCTCACTTGGCCCCCTCCACGAAACTGAGGCCTCATCTGAATGACGTATGGAAATCGCTAAATTAGATTAGCGTCAGAATGTGACTCCAGCGACCACTTCTCCACAGACAGCTGACGCGAGCCACGCATTAACTGGTCTCTCATTTGATGTTTTTGATAGTTTCCATTTAATGATTTATGTATTAACAATCACCCATTTTCTTCATTTCTACCATTTAAAAAAAAAAATCCTGAAGAAATCACCAAATTGTCGCGAAACTAATCGGAATTATTTCTCTAGTGTAACAATCATAATAAGAAACAAACTGTTTGTAACTTCGACAAGAGATTTTTGATCCTCGAGGTTATCAGGCCACACTGCCGCTGCCTACTCCTCAAATGGATGACGAGGATGGTGCATTCATTTCGGCAAGTGCCCGCTGTTTCTCTTTATCCCCTCACGTTTCAATTATGCGATTCTAGTTGGGTTCGCTCTATTCCTGGAACTGCATTTACAACGACAAAAACATTTCTTTGGGAACAAACGCAGCGTTCTTTGTACTCTACCAGTTGGTTCAACCTATAAATAACTATTCTCCCTCCCCCTCCCGTGTCTCCCTCTTCCAGCTGCAACCCACACGCAAGCCACGGGAGACACCTTAATATAAGTTTGTCTTGTCAGACTAAGGAATACAGTTCCTGCCCTCTGTCTACGGCTTTTTCTCCTTTGATTCATAGACCAGCATCATCTTAATGGTCTTTGAGAACATGCATTTCGTGCAGTATGTTCTTTATCACCAAGAAGTAAATATTGTACGAAGAATCTCCCTTTCTAAACTGAAAACATTTTCCAAAGTCGACCATCAGAGAGTTTAACGATCCCATTTGATTGATATGAGAGTCGCAAGCATATTAGAATTTTGTGTTACCTCTCGCGCACTATTATTAGAATCCAAGGATGTATCTCCAGTGGCGCTTGATTCTGAACTTGAAGAATACTAGCAGAATTAAATACACTCTGCTATTCGGGACGAAAGAATACTTTTTTTTTTTTTCCTTTAAACATTAACTTAACAACTGCCTATCAGCGAACTGCCGGGAGATTGTAGTTCCACTGCAGTATCATCGTATTAAGGAGGACCAGATTACCAATTATGAACGTTTATAAGGGCTTTGACCTTACGTAAAAGTCAACGGTATACTGCTACAGCGTGCTTTTACATAAAGATAACAACCAACTGCCTTGAGCTTCGTTGGAACCAGCAGCCAGTTGTTCGTTTAAGGACTATGAAAGAAAGACCTCTTTAGAGACAGAACATTTACACTTACATTGAAGGAAGGGGGCGCTACTCACCACGGCTTGCGCCACAGAAGAGCTGGACATCAGAGGGCTGACCGGGAATCCGTCGCTAGTCCTCGTCACGGCAGCCAGCGTGCACACAAACACTACCACATGGCCGCACGGCACCACGGACGTCCTTTGCCACCAACGGCGATTAGGCCTAACATCACTCGGCAGATAACGCGTTCCATCGGTGACATCTTCAACACCCGTCCGTCTCCTTCCGTCCTCACTCCTCCGCATCTCCTGACGACTGTACACCGGGCAAAAGTGTCTTCTGCCCGTTGCTCTGTCGCTAGTGACCGCACATGAACGAGAACTCCGTGCTCGAACACCAACACACAACAGACGAACGAAACGAAACGACACCGCCCCTTTTCCTCCTGGCGTTCGCGATCTCCGCTCGACCCAGAAAATAACCTTAGCGCACGTGCGCGTTCTCGCTTTTTAAGGTTCGACGAGAGTAACGTAACGCTGCCTCGATGCGCCAGTAGGTCTACGAGTGCGAACACCCCAACATCTCCGTGCGACCGAGCAGACCTCACACTTTCGTTGAAATGACTCAGGAAGAAGGTCCTCCCCGCCTCTAGAAGCGGTTCTTTCCCATCCCCCCCTTCCCCTGCAACCCCTCGATTCTAATTGTGTTTGCGCATCGTCCCCACCTCAACGCGATCGTAAGAAATTCTTGCGAGAGCTCGAACTCGGAGAAACATCCAATAGAGGCTTCAATGGATTCCGTTAACCCTCCTCCCATTTCCTTTTCCACATTATTTTGTTTCCTGTTTTTCGTGAAAAGGGTTTCAAATGCGCGGCAATTTCTGCGTCGTTTTTTGGAAGTTTTTGGTTGGCTTGATTTTGTCGCGTGGTCATTTTCTGCGAATTAGCCCAGATTTTCCTTCTAAAGAGAAGTAAACGAGTCATTTAATTTAACACACATCTATTACAACTCTTTATTGATTTCCCCTGAAGGAAAACCTCGTTTATGTCGCGAGCCAAGGAAAAAACCTGGATATTGTGTCAACTTACAAGTCAGCTGGATCCATTTACCATCTGGGTCACGTGTGCCATTGACCGCATCACGTGCATGAAATCCAAGCGCAAATATCTTGGAAGTATTGAGAAAAAAAATAAAGTAAATAATCTTATAAACTGCGAATCACCATTTTATTGGAGTTTTAGAACCCATCCCTCCCTTTGTTCACAGATGGGCAATCTCCCCCTTCAAAATTTACGAACCATTCCTCCCCTCAAAGAAAGTTTCATAAATATGTTATTTTTCATTTTTAGGAAAGTTAATTTTATTTAAAAATTTTTATACTTCTTTTCAAAAAGTACAAAGCGAAATATTTATTATCTTACCTGCAACAAACATGCACTCGGTTTGCTCCGCTACACATATATCTCATTCCTTTATCGAATTCATATTCCAGATTTTCTTTTTGGACACAGGACATGTTTAAGATGATAAATACACAAATCTGATTAAATGGGATAA
This sequence comes from Typopeltis vanoorti, assembly GCF_054136105.1. NCBI lineage: Eukaryota > Metazoa > Arthropoda > Arachnida > Uropygi > Thelyphonidae > Typopeltis > Typopeltis vanoorti. The sequence goes on from NC_143568.1 coordinate 110,355,438, forward strand.
AGTTTGGAAGGTTGGGTTTGCTGATGATGGCAAATTACACTCTTGTCCAAATTTGGATAGCTTAGTATTATTATTATTATTATTTGTCACCTCCAGGGAGTCCAAAGACTCATCGAGGGAGGGCATCCACTCTATAACGCTGCTTCCACTACTCACAATCCACCAACCGACCGCAACTACACCACGTCATCTACCGCTGATCACCACCACTGGTATTTCCACAGACAATCACAAACATCCATGCCCATGGCGTGATTCGAACCCGCAGCCTCTTAACTGGAGAGCAGACACGCTAACCACTCGGCCAGCCTGGCTGGCCGAGTGGTTAGCGTGATCAAATGATGAGAAGATTGTGGACAATGCACGGGAAACATTTAAACAGTACTTAAATGATGCAATATCAGAATGTATCCCGAGAGTTCGAGGAATAAATAGAGTAGAAGTCAAATGGATGTGAAATCTTTCAAGCAAGAGATTCTTAAGAAAAGGAGGCTGATGTGAAAGGAATGCCGTATGCATAAGGATGATGTCCACTTTGAAAATTACAAGCAACATGCCAGAAGAGTCACAAATGTTGTACGTAAAGCTGTCTCAGTATGAAAAACAAACTGGTTCTGCAAGCTAAAGACAATCCCAAAGAATTCGATCGCTATGCTGCGAAGTAAAAGAAAGAATGAATATGAAAGAATAATTTTACTGAATGCAGAGGGAAGACAGATGCAGAAGAGATTTTTCAACTAATGGTGTCCATTTTGCTAAGAGCTATCAATCCTCTTCACTGGATAAAGAAACTCTGGTGGATAAGGAGGTATTAGAGCTGTTACACAAACTGAAAAAGAATTCAGCAATAGGGACTGATGGGATACGAGCACGTGTGCTAAAAGAGTGTTCAGCTGAACTGGCTCTTCCTTTGACAGGCTATATAATTTGAGTCACAGAACAGGGAAGATTCCACAGGAATGGAAAGAATGTATGATAATCCCATTGCACAAGCGTGGTGCAAAGACCGATGTATCAAACTATCAACCAATCGCAGGGGCGTGCCTGCTATATGTGCCATGTGTACGACGCATACAGGCGCCAGGATAGTAAAGGTGCCAAAGAGGAGGAAATACTTTTAAAAAAAAACGTTTTTTTAAAGTGATTTTTTTATTGGAGGGGGTGAATAGGGGCGCCAACTAAAGTTTTGCACACAGGCGCCGGACACTACTGGCGCGCCCCTGACCAATCGCTATCTCAAGAGTGGTAGTGGAGATTTCGGAAAGGGTTCGCATTGAGAAATGGTTCATAGAGAATTTCTACACGGCATGGGTTTACTAAGGGAAGGTCATGTTTTAACAACTTGATCACATTCTGCAATAATGTTATCATTGAGTTAGATAAGGGAAACGGATACACCATGATACTTATGGATTCTGCTAAGGATTTTGACAGAATACATCATGCTAGACTGTTGCATAAATTCGAGAAAATGGGTTTAGATTATAAAATATTAAGTGGATGTTAAAATGTTAAGTGGATGGCTGACTGTCAAAGTCGTATATGGGGGGAGTGAATCTACAAGAGTAAGAAAACCACTGATGTGCCTCAAGGATTAGTCCTTTGTCCATTGTTATTCAGTTTGCATTAATGACACTTGGAAAGATTTGACATGCGACATACAGCTATTTGCTGATGACTAAAACATAGGTAGGGTAATCAGGGATGTTGTTAGTATGCAGTACTTGCAGAATGATTTGAATAGGCTGAAATTGTGGTAATCGAAAAATGGATGTCATTTTAATGTCAGTAAATGTAAAGCTATTCACTTTGGCGTGATTAAATATCCAATGTCATATAATTATATTGGTGGGGTTATGCTAGAAGTGATGATGAGAGACTAGGGATCTTGGGGTGTTGGTACATAGAAGCTGAAGTTCAGGAGTTATGTAGCAAAGATTGAGAATACAACTCAAAAGAAAATTGCAATGCCTAGACGAACTTTGAAGTGTAAAAAGAAGAATGTCATTTTGCCTCTTTACAAGGCCTTGATAAGACTTCACTTGGACTATTGTGCGCAGGTCTGATCTCCTGGTTTTTTTGTGATTTTAATATTTGGGTGTGTTGGTGGATAGGGAGTTGAAGTTTAGGGGGCACATATCAAAAGTGTGGCTAAATCGGCTCATCAGATCACTTGGTTACTGAAGAATACTTTGACCAGCAAAGATAAGCAAGTTATTCTTCCTCTTTATCGCGCCTTGATAAGACCCCACCTTGACTACTGTGCCCAGATCTGGGCCCCTGGGTTTCTTCTTGATGGGGAGGAGGTAGAGAGGATCCAGAAATTGGTTGATAGGGAACAGGGGTGATATGATGGAGAGATTCAAATTAATGAAGGGTTTTTACAAAATTAATTCAGATGAAATTTTTCAGAATAGGTCTGGTGTTGGGAGAACTAGGGGCCATCCATGGATGGCCCCTAGTTCTGACACCCTTTCAACTCAGTTAGAAAAGGTGTTAGAACTAGATTTTTTACTTAGCGAGTGGTGAATGAGTGGAATAAGCTGCCAGAGTTTGTTGTGGGTGCCATGACTATAAATGGGTTCAATGCAAAGTATGATAGATACTGTGCGAATGTCGAATAGTTGTTCTTGATATGATGTTTAGGGCCTCGCTCGATGAGTCTAAGGACTCCTTGGAGTTGCCCGTAATAATAATAATAATAATAATAATAATAATTAATAATAATAATAATATTGGAGAGTGTGCAAAGGAGAATGTCAAAAATGATATCAGGATTATGGAATACTGATTATGAAGACAGATTGAGAATTTGTAGGCTGGAGATACTATCAAACAGGAGGGATGATATGATTGAGACTTACAAACTTCTGAAAGAGTTATAGAGAATTTCAGTAGATGGAAATTTTAATTTTATGGAGGGTAGGAAAAGGCCACAAGGGCATCCATGGAAGTTGGGAATGAATGCCTTCAAGAAGGGGGAGGGCTAGATTTTTCTCTCATAGGATGGTGCGTGATTGGAATGGATTGCCATTGGATATTGTATGTGCAAGCAGTGTGAATGAATTCAAGAACAGGTATGCAGCTGGTGCTTGTAGTATATGACCTCCCTCGATGAGTCCCTGATCACCTTGAGGTCTCTCTTAATAATAAGTCACTATTAATCGAACTAATATTTATCCACAAGACCAAAACCCTGATTATACTCAGCAGAAGAAAGTACATAACATTTAAAGTAGTTTATTATTTTTTACGGCAATCTCTTCTACAGTAAAATAACAAGTCTATCGTACATTATTGCTATGGGTGGATTAGGTATTAAGTAATCTAGAAACCCTGATCTAAAAACCTAACATGGATTTTTTTTTTTTTTTCAAACTGTTTCAGGCCTCCAATAAGAAAATGGTTTCACGACGAAAATCGTTTCCTACTTAAAGACATTCATAAACATCCATACTGTAATGGGATTGAACCGCTTTGTAGGTTCACATTGCGAACCTGGAAAGAATTGGCCATCTTGAGGGAGTATGAACATTCTGAAGACCCGAAAACTTAGCCCTGAACGGAACCATGGCAATTTTAGGTACATCCAAAATTCCCCATATTCAATTTTCATAGGTGTATAGGTGTACTTAACAATAGATAATGTTTGATTTTTTTTCTATATAAAAAAAGAAATCTAACTTTTCTGGAGATAAAAAAAAAAGAATATTAATAAAAATAGTATTTAAATAGAATACTCTTTCTTGTTTCTAACAAACATTTGAAGAAAAAAAAAACTCATCTTTCATGGCAACTACGTAAATTAAAAATGAATTCGGCTACTAAATAAGAAAGAAGCACTTGGCTAATTTTTATTAAACATAGTTGATAATAATGATCTATAATAAAAAAAAGTATGAATCGTTATATCAATTTTACTTAGCCAATTCTTTTTTATGCTAATTCTTTTTTTTTTTTTTTTAATGGCGACTTTCAGTTCAGCATATTTAAAAATGCACAAATTAAATTAAGAACAAAAAAAAAATTTTTCTTGTTTCTACAGATATTTGTGCAGACATATCTGTAAAAACAAAAAATTTCAGAAGAAATAAACAAGAAAATCTATTCCTATGCAACGAAAATCTCCAAACGATCAAGCGTGCAAAAATTAATACTGTGGGATTATACATACGGGAGCTTTCATCAACAAATAAGCGACATACCTATCTGATTTTTTTAAAATAAAAATTAAACATTTAGTGAAAAATTTAATTATCAAAACAAAGTTCGTTTTATTTTATAATTTTTAAGTTTCAAAAAGACTAGCGTAAAATTATGCATTGCATTTATATATTAGGGAGCACATTAGCAAAGAGAACCAATGAAGATTGCTGGAATAACGAAAAAGATACTTGCAAGTCGTAATAAAGAAGTTAGTGTGTTATTGTAGAGGGCGTGGATGATTTGGATTTCGTTAAATATCGGAGGGGAAGTTCAGAGAGAATAAGTAAGGTGATAGCAGGGTCGTGGAATGCTGACAAGGGCAGACAGAGAACGGGTGGGGGGGGATTACAGAGCTTGCCAAAGGAGAGAAAGGAAGGTGATACAAAACATAAATTGGCGAAGGGAGCCCCCAGATATAGATACAGGAGAGTTTTTCACAGAGTAATGGAAGGTGGGAGAAGTTATCGTTGGAAGTTGTATAACAATGCGAATAGGGGAAGAATGGATTTTTTTGCGTGGAGAGTGGGGAGAGTGGAATGCATTTTGCTTTCGGCGTTGCCAGTGAATTTAAAGCAAGGTATGACAGGGATTTCGATGGTGTCAGCTCAGTCATTTACCACAAGTCTTGCGAGACAGATAAACGATTTTCTCACCGCGTAGAAAACCGACGTTTGTTATAAGAAGACAAACTAACTGAGGGTGATTGCTGTAATAATGTATGAAGCTGCATTTGGATTTTGCATCAGTGAATTAAGTAGCGTCTGATGATAATGGCTGTGAGGCCCATACGGGCAGATACAGCAACATCTTATTAAACCGATATATTGCTACTGGCTGTAAATGTCATTTTTGTCAGGACATTTCGGGTGTTTTGTTTGTCTGGTTGCCGGATGAAAAATCCGGAGTTTGCCGACTAACTGACCTTCGACTGAAAAGGTCAGCGTGACAAAATTCGGACTCGGGTTTTTCCAATCAAAACGCATCGCAATTACCAATTCGATTAATACGGCTCTTGCATCGCTAAAACGATTTGCAAAGGTGGTCTGAATGTTCAGCCTTTATTACAGCTTTTTATCTCGGCTCCCACTTATTTTTGATTATTTTATTTTGAATTTCAGCTGGTGAAAGCAAAGCAACTCTCAATAATAAACACGAGAACATGCAAGAGAAGTAAGCTACCGAGGCAAATGAAAAGTTGGCTTCTTCTTTTTTTTTTTTTTTTACTTGACACACTGTAATGGTGCGAACATTAAATAGCGAAGGTGTACATCTCTTTTGTAGTACAAGAATATCGTATTAAAACATTTTTAGCAAAGATTCCTGTAAAAGGAGGAGGAAAGACCTGCAAGCTCCAGTCATGGAGATGTTGTTGAACAAGATTGGTTGGGTATTTTCATTAACGTGAAGCACTTCCAAATGCGGCGTGTGGCTACTTTTCGATGACAGTACACATGCGCGTGTCACACACACACACACACACACACAGTTCTACACTTGATACTATTTTCAGTGGTGATAAGTTATTTTTCACCTCCTGTTACGAGCGAAAAAAATTTTCCATCGGTTTCTTCAAATCACCCTCATTTTTTTCAGTCTGAACTCCTACATCCAATCTCGTAAATTCAGGTATGTTATCATTCTGAACGATGTCTACCTGCGTTCTGGAATATGAAAGTAAAAGGAAAATCGTCCAAACGATCCCTTTGTTGTTTCAAAAGCATATCAACATCAGTTTGAATGCTCACTGGCAACGCATATCACACGGTGTAAACTTTTGGGCCCCACAAACATCGCAAGGGGCTTTTGTTTCTCTGGTGTTGTTGTGGACAGGGAAGAAAGACAGCTAAAAGGAGTAATAGTCGGTATAGTGTCGCCACCCGCTAGAAACATATGAAATATTCCCTCGTCTTTCATTTGTATGCTCTGAAATGCTTACAACAGTATATTATATGAAATTAAAAAAAAAAAAATATTGGCAAAATCTTTATTTTATCTTAGTCCAAATAGGCTATAACTTTCTGATACTTAGGTTCCACTATTTTCATATTGTAAAATTCATCAGGACAGGGTAATTTATATAGTCTGTTGTATATATTCCTGTATATAGAAAATGATATTCTTATGATAAACTGTACGTCCCTATTCATACTTTGGTTTTGTTTTTAAATCTGTAGACCAGCTTGACACCTGTCTGGTTGGCGTGGTAGACGGCTGTAAATGTTGTCGTCTGTTCTGCTGAGTATAATCAAAGTTTTATCTTTGTAAATAAATATAACTTAGATTAATAGTTCCGGATTATCTACCCCTTTATCCCCGCCTATAGTAATAATGTATGATTGATTTACAATATTTCGAAAGTAAGATTGTCACACAACTGCAAGATCTCTTTTAATATAATAAGACCTCACTTAGGGTATTTTAAATGAGGTCTTACCATGTGTATCTAAAAAGATGAGGTGCACAAGGTGTCTTCTGGCAGAGAATCAGGCTTACAGTTGTGCTTTACAAACATGCAGATCAATCCTGTAATCACGTATAAAAAATTGGTAGTTTTTTAAATTTTCAAAACAAAATTAAAGTTAGTGCTTCATTCAGAATAATTTATGTTTTCAGCAATGACATACGATGGTGGTCTGAAAGATTCTCTGTCTAACAATGAAAAAAAAAAAAACGAATTTATAATTTCAAAATTATTTTTATTTTTCAACATAATCTCCCTTAAGACTAATACATTTATTCCAGCGCCATTGTTACTTCCCTGTAGTGGTTCTCAGTAAGATATGCAAAATACCCCTCTACAGCTGCAATCACCTCTTGATTCGAAGAAAAACGCTGACCAGCGAGGAAGAGTTTTAGTTTTGGGAACAAATCTAGAGAATAGGGTAGATGTTCCACAATTCATAGTGCAGATCGCTTAATTTTCCCATTGCCAAAACACTTTTGTGGGCAGGTGCATTGTCCTGGTGAAAGATTTTTTTTTTCTCTTTTGCAAACCGGTCTTTTCTCACGCATTTTCTGTCTAGTCTAGTCAAAAGATCGGAATAATATTCCACGGTTATTGTTTTACTATTTTCAAGAATTTACCCTAATTAATAAACAAAGTGCCTTTAGCATCCCAAAACACCGATGCCATGACCTTTCCTGCTGATGGAATTGACTTTGTCTTCTTTGGCGTTGAACAACCTGCTTCTGTCCACTGTTTTGACTGCTGTTTGGATTCTGGTGTGTAATGGTGAATCCAAGTCTCATCCATAGTAATAAATCAACGCACAAAATCAGTTTTATCTTGTCAAAACTCTCCAAGCACTGTTCAAAGATTTTCATGCCAGTGCGTTTTTCATCTGCTGTGAGCAAGCTCGGCACCCAAAGCTTTTTCATTTGCAATTCTGCATGCAAAATCCTACACTTCTTTTGAAATACCTATAGTCAGCAATTATACTCACTTTGATTCATCGGTCATCCACCGTATCGTGCATTTGATCAATGATTTCTGGTGTTGTTACAGGTTTTGGGCGTCCTTCACGTGGATCATCTTCAAGGCTGATACGGCCAGGTTTAAACTTGGCAGCCCATTTCTTGATTGTCGAAAACGAAGGAGAAGAGTGCCCTTAAACTTTTATGAACTTCGAATGAATGTCTTTTGTCGTTAAACTTTCTTTTATAAAGAATATTATAACCGCACGATACTCAATTTTATCCATTTCAAGGAATGTAGACAACACTTTTGCTTCAGACAGCTGTCTAAAACAAATTACTTGATAGAATGACTTGCAATTTCACATGGATGCTTATGACAGATGTACCAACTTAGAAAAAATATTGCCGATAGTGTTTCCATCTATGGTCTCGGCTGAGAACTTTTCAGTCCACCCGCGTAAGATGCACAGTAAAAAAATTAAACAGGAGGAGCACTGAATAATTTTTAAAAAACATTCCGTTAATAAAAAATGGAGAGAGTGATATGCGCATGTGAAAATGATAAGAATATTTCTCGATGCTCCGCTTTTAAAATAAAAATACCGTTTATAAAGGGTAGCAAAAATGCATCGATTTCTAAACACAACATGCTCTATCTTCTCTTTCTCTCTCTCTCTCTTTCTCTCTCTCATATATATATACATATATATACATACATATATATATATACTGTATATATGGAATAAAAATTTACATCAAGGAATTAAACTTTCTCCTACAGTAAACTTAAACACTCTCCTCTTTGCCGACGACCAAATAATAATTACAAATTCTGAAGATAACTTACAGAAAGCTATTTTAAATCTAAATGAGATATCCAAAGATTATGGAATGATAATATCAACGGAAAAATCAAAAACTATGGCCTTTAAAGGACAAGATCCAGCGAGAACTAAAATAGTAATAGATAACAAGATCTTAGAACAGGTGATTTCATTTAACTACCTAGGATGTATGATCACATATGAAAATGAAAAAGATATAAACGTAAAAATTGCAAAATATTTAAAAATAACAGGTGTAATTAACTCTATATTTAAACCTAAGCTAGTTCAAAAGCAAACCAGACTAAACGTATACAATACATTAGCCCTACCAGTCTTAATGTATGGAAGCGAAATCTGGACAATAAAACAAAAAGACAAGCAAAGATTAACAACAGCAGAAATGAAGTTTATGAGGAAAAACTGCAAAGTATACCCTATTTGATCACAAAAGAAACGAAGAAATTATGAAAGAATTAAACCAAGAACCAGTAATAGAAAAAATTAAAAAATATAAACATAGATGGATGGAACACGTTCAAAGAATGAAAACAGAAAGATTACCAAAACAAGCCTTAAATTACAAGCCATTAGGAAAAAGAAAACCAGGACATCCTCTTAAACAATTCAATGATGACTTCTAAGGCCGGAATAGGTTATGCTAGGCCTAAATCCTTGATATGTACGATGAGGATGATGAATATATATATATACTGTATATATATATATTTGAAGACCATATACACCTAAACTCTCTGAAATGCCCTCGGGGATCATTTCAAGTAGAAATATTAAGAGTAGCAAACATCAAAGGGTAACTGTGTTTACAAGGACAAATTCAGTCCTAAACAAATGTTAAAAAGCACTTCAAATGTTCTCATCCAGAAAAATAAGCAGTTTATTTTTCTGGATGGAACACTAGTCAGAAGCTCCACTTTTCAGAGAAGGATCTAAACCATATGACAGTTCTACTATTAAATACAAAACTCTCTGTGAACAACCCAAAGTTTTTCGTGGCTCAACTCCAAACAAGAGATGCTGCACAACCTTTAAAAAAGATGAGTGTCGTATTGCAAAAGACATAAGAATGAGAACGGCTGAGTGAAAGAAAGGTACTGTATTTCCAAGAAAAAGAAATGTGGGCGAGGTTATTGTCTGAAGTTATCAAGGGGATAACTGACGATTACAGATATTTGAAATGAGAGCTGGTTAAAGAAAGATTCATGGTGCTAGCAGAATGAAGAGGATTATGCAGTATTATTTGGCAGATGAATGGACAATTTCGCTTCGAATATTACTAATAGCAAATATCTTAGCATGGTGGCAAGTATTTTTTATGTTTATGACATGAATGTTGATTTTTTTTAAGTCCCTTCTCCCATGGATTTTTTGTTGTCTTTCGTGATTTATTTTTACCGGAGATTTTTTTCTCATCCGTGATGTTACTGTACTTTTACTGATGACTGTTGGTGAAGTCAAAAAATTAATTACAGATCAAGGATACGCAGTAGGGGTAAAAAAAGAAATAATCGTGTCAGCATGTCTCGCACACACAGCCGGTCTCCTGTCCATGTTTAGCCTCGACAGTATCCAGGCATACTGCTATACTCTAACTCCTTCCAGGCATAATCCAGAACAATTGGCAAGAGAAATCATTTTTTTGCAAACCCCATTAAACACCCTAGAGCATCTAAATAACTCTGTTCAGTTTGGTCAGTAGGAACGATTTCGTGATGCACAGTTCCTTCACATCAAAATTGAATAATCATGTTTTTCATGGTAAGCCGGATCTCTCTTACTTCATTTACTTCATTGAATGAATAATTCAGAGTTTCCGAAGGATTTATTACCGAGCTTAAAAAAAAAAAAAAATTTTTTTTTACCCCATAAATTGCAGAACACCACGAACACTACAGAACTTTGGTATTAATAGAGAACACCGTATTAATATCAAACACTCACAATGAATTAACACGATATTAATTATCGACTGTCACCGGTATTGGCCACCACACGCGCCATCTGCGGCTAGATTGTTAACTTCTGAGCAGACGACCAAATGGTCTAATGCTATTTGCGACGCCACTGAAAACGTGAGGAAATTATTTCGAACAAAACGAAAACTGGATACACATTTTAAAAATTAAAGAAATTTATTATGACTTTGATATTTTATTTAAATACGCTTAAATACGCTTGTATTTAAAATTACTCATTAGATAGTGATAATCCGATGTAGTATGATCATTTTTTAAATGCGATTTTATTGTGCAAAAGAAGTTGAACAGGTTAAATAAGTATAATAAATGAATTAGGTGATAACAGCTTGTTATGATGCATCTGGTCTTCTTGAAACCGTAGTTCTGTATTATCAACGGCTCAAATTTCGTTAACCTCACGTGATTACATTAAACGGAACTCGCTGCATATGTTTATATTTTTTATATTCTTCCCGGCATGTTTTATTTATGGCAACTGCTCTTCCGAAAATCTTCACACACTTTGCAGAGTGGAAAGGAATCCTGAATCAGATAACTCCCACCGAGTTCCTGTGATGATAAGTTGGATGACCTTTTGAACAAATCGTATTTAAGACTGCTGGCAGATAGAAGTTGACTATCAAAACAGATACACTTTTAACTGTTTAAAAGCCCAGATAACGTATGCAATGACAACAATCTTTGAGAGAAAAAGAGGCGAGATATTGTTCGTGATTGCAGTGCGATTTTTATCCATCGCTAGTGGTAATAAAGAAAAGGCAATGGATTCGAGTGTGTCTGAAACTTTGAGATTAATGGCTTATGAACTTTAAAATGCAAATATTAATTAAATATAAATTACAGATTTTTTGAAGCCTGTTTGTAGTACTCGGATAGTAATAGGATAGATTTGTTAAGGATGCGATTTTTATTTAGAAAATGGAAGCAATTTTTATTGCTTCCATTTTTATGATAAGTACTAACCACTCGGCAAATAGGCTTACATAACTGTTGTACGTGTGGGATAACACCGGCCCAACTATATATTTAAAATACCACTGTTAGTTATGCTGAATTCAGAATGCATTCCAACTGCTAAATTAAGTACATTTTCTCGACAGAAATGAATAGATATTAATCTTATAACGAACATGGACCATGTTGCAGCAGCCTATCGAAAACACTGGTTAAAAAGGACACTGAGTTGAAATTTTCGGAAAAGCAGTTCATTATTTCTGTTTATTATTTTCTCAGTGTTAATTGATTCCTTGTTTTAATGTTCGTTCTAAGATATGCACAACAAATATTTTTTTGATGAACGAGCCCTTTTTTGCGTGTCGAACATTTACTAAACAACGTCATAACACTTCAAAGAAGACTTCCAACGCCATTTCACAGTAATATTTTTTAATCGGATAAAATCAAAATTTTATGACGCTTCAACTCGGAGGCATTTTCATTTACAAAATGTTTCCCGGAAGCAATGAACGCGAAACGCACTACGGACTAACAGTCTCTTCTAGTTGAACGTGCATCTCATTCCCCCCAACCTTTTAAGCGTAATTTTTTTTTTCCCTCAAATATTCCTAGTAACTGTGATTTAATAGATCGAAATTGATCCAGGTTGTAAAGATTTTCCAGACGCAACACAAGTGACAACAGGAATGCACATCACGTTAACGTTTTGTGAAATGTTCAAAGAGTGCTAACGAAAAGTTAAAACTAGAACTTGCTGAGACGGGAATCCTCTTTGGGTCCTCTTGGATCTAAATAGTGCCAAACTTCTCATAGTGAAATATCACTGCAATGAAAAACAAAATGATACTTTAATAGATTTAACAAATATGTTCAAGTACTCACAGAAGCTCTAGAAAATGTTTAAAAACCCGAAATGGAAAATGGAGGAATTAGATTAAATGGAAAAGCGCTAAGTCGCCTACAATTTGCCGAAACTAGTCTTTTTATTATTATTATAATAATAATAATAATAATAATAATAATAATAATAATAATAATAATAATAATAATAATAATAATAATAATAATAGAGCATCCGTAGCTCAGTCGGTATAGACGAATTGAACCCTTTGGTCGGAAAGACGTGGGTTCGATCCCGTCCATGACGTGAGGTCTCTTTCGATTAAAATTGAGTTAGCCGGTCTCATACGGACGATGAGAGTTTTTTCTCCCGGAAACTTGGGTTTTTCGTCCCTCAGAACAGACAAACCGGCCGCGTGAACACACGCTGCTACAGTCAATAAAAATACATACTTAACCCCTCATTAGGAGGGCTCAACCAGTCCTAAGGGGAGGTTGAGGATCGGGGGAACCCAACACGAATAAATAAACAAATAATAATAATATGATAAATATACAAACAACAAATATCCAGTACCAGTGCCGTAACGAGGGCGTGGCGAAAGATGTGCAACTAAATATCGGCAATACGCCGCTTTAGACACACAAATTCTGCAACACACTGCAAGTCATTTTGATGGGGTTAATAGTAAGTATTTAACATATTGTATTTAGTAAAATTTAAGTTGTTATATTTAAATTTTTCAAAATTTTTATCATTTTTGGGTTAGGGGGCGCAAGTTAGACACTTGCCACAGGCGCTTCATATCCTCGTTACTGTACTGTCCAGTATGGATGGAAAACAAGAAGACATCTATATAACTTTCTATATTAACTTTGGGCAAAAGATTAGCATGAAGAGAGCTTAAGCAGCTTTTCGAAAACACCTTCAGCCACCTGATCTGCCTCAAAAGAAAAAATATTTGATGCCAGCATCCTTCTGATTATGAGATATGGAAGTGAAACATGTGGACCAAAAACACTGACTGACAAGTTGGGGACCATCCAGGGGAAAATGAAGTCACACACCGTGTTACCATTTAAGGTAGAAAGTGCAATACTAAGAATAGAAAGTGTAATGGGAAGGATATTGTTACAAGAAATAACAATAACATCGAAAAGTGGACAGAGAGGATCAATCAATCGTATTCGTTCCCCGGAGATGGAAAGAGCTACAGAATCACAAAGAGACGCTGGGATGATGAGATTAAAGAGACGAGTGGAACTCAGTGTCCAAAATACAGGCAGCTCAAGATAGGGCAGAATGGAGGAATTGAGCAGGCCTTTGTCCAATAGTACATAGAACGAAGGAGGTCAAATAGTTCGTCTTATATGCTCAAAATTGCATATCAGGGGAACTAAATTCCAAGGGTAGTACGGAGTTATCGGATGGCTTATGGTCTTTCCATAAGCTATGCAGCATTTGGTAAGAATAGCTCCAATAGTGCAAATTTATATGGCTCATAACGCAATACTGGCGCTTCCAAATACTGTAAAAATAAACCGGGACTGATGAATGAAGGACAATGCTGTTTTTAATTTATTATTTTTTTAAATAAGTTAATGTTTTTCCGCTGTTGAAAGTAAGTCTTTTAATTTCTCTCATCTTTTGGAAATCGATAAGGCTGCCTAATCTCCATCTGGCACCAATCGCGCACTTGAGTACATTGCAATCCTGTCAGCATGTAAGACAGATTTTAAAAGGTAACAGCGGACAACAGCCGCCATCAAGTGTCCTTAATTCTAATCAGTATTTACTTATGTAGTCTGGTGTATTCTACGGTCGATTTTTCCGAATTAAGAAGTTAAATACTTTTTTATATAGGCCAAAGATAGCTAAATTAAAAAAAAAAAAAAAAAAGCCTAGAAGAGTCTCAGTGTTACCTGTGACTAGAATCCTGTAGACCTTTCATTACGATAAGTATAAGCATGCCATAACGATTCTTAATTTTGTAGTTTTTAGTATCGCGTTTGTGCATGTATTATTCTTTCGTTATAATGTCATTTCGTTTATGTGCTTTCTTGCATTAATTTTCGTCTAATGGCGATCAGTCAAAAGACATTGCTTAGTACTGCAATGTACTAAGACTCTAAATAGCTATTTAAAGCCCTACAATGTACAAATTTCACGATGACGTCATAACTGACTGAAATAAAGAAAAAGTCATAAATATACTTGTTAAATTAATAAATGCACTGCATTTTTTTCTTTTCTTTTTTTTTAAATACTGTGAGTGTCATTATTTTTAGCGATATATCTTCTGCAAGTTACAATGTCTCAGCACCCAAATAGTCGCATAAATAAGCATAAAATTAATTTCATTTTTCGTTAAATTTTTTGGACTGAAATTTATTTTAATTTGCGTACTTAATAACAGAGGGCGTAATGTAACGAGTATATAATTAAAAAGACGAAAAATTTTTATATTTTTTGAAGAGATTTAAAAATTCTTAAGCATGATGGACTAGAGATGGTATCTTCAAAAGATCAAAACGCATCTTATACCTTCTGGTGTTTTCCATTTAGCTGTGTGAATCAAATCGCCAGAAGGCAAGCGATTTTTTTGTGTGTGTGTGTGTGACATGTATTTTCTAATCAAGGGATTTTCCAATTAGCCATAAATTCCAAAATATGAACCTTCATTAACCTCGTATATGAAAATGCAAACAAGTATCCTCAAAAAATAAAATGAAAATAATAATGATAATAATAAATAAATAAATAAATCTTATAAGAAATTGAAATTTATCTAGTGAAAGATTGCTGAAACATTACACCCTCACTCCGGGCGTGTAGTTGATACATCGGTTCCCAACAAAAAGGGTTTATCGCGTCAAATAGTGGGCGTGGTGTGAACGGAATCGGGTTTCTATCTGCCTCCCCTCTGGGATGAAGTATATAATTAAAGATTATCGGACTGCTCACAAGGCCTCCAAAAGAGCATTCAACCACGACTAACTGCGATTTTATGATCTTATTTGATAATATTAATTCTTTCTGTTGCAAATAATTTTCACATCATTACCCTAAAGCAAAATGAGATTTGATGTTGCTCCATAAAACTGGTAGCGCCTCATTGCTTAAATTTCAGTTTTAAATTAGCAACTGAAAATAGATGCAATAAAAAATCCATATACATCCTTTAGATGTAATCAGATCAATCAATCCGTTTAAAATTGTTTTGTACAGATTTAGGGAATATTTTTCTAAGCTGATCGTGGTCAAGCTGAAGAACATCATCCATCGACCATTTCAACATACTTGAGCCTTTGGGTGCGTTGCACAAAATGTGTAGATATGTTAGGTCCAAGTTATTCCAGGACTGGCTAGCTGGGTTTTCAAGAAATTGAACGCAAAATCCATACTAAAACTTGGTCGAGCTCTCTGAGAATTTTTTTTCATTCGGACCATTTCCATCGCCACAAAATTGGGTGGTGTGTCGAAATTATATTTCAACAGCTTCCCATCGTAAAACACGAATTAATATTTTTACTGATATATTCATTATTATTTCGCAATATCTTAAAAGAAAAAACAAAAACGCATTCATTTTCACCTGCGCTAACCTAACTAGCGAATGTTTATTGGGACATCACTAATGCCTCAAACACCCGGAAGTGAAGAACGGAAAACGCACAAAACTCGTTTATCAGTCAGAAAACGTCTAAAAGTTTAGCAACGCAACACAGCGGAAACTTCGTCTGAGATTTTACTCGGGAATTTTCTGGGAAAATGCGAAGGAAACGCGCGGGTGCATCCGTTTTGCGATAAACATTCCCTAAATCTAAGCAGAATTCTACATTTGACCCGTTTCGTTAACTACTGATTTTCAGAAAGACAGAGCAAATATTTATTTCACAAAATAGATAATTTAATGCAGTCGTTTTTTTGGAACAAAAGCAAATCCAGTCAGTGAGTGTCTACAGAATAGCAATGAGTTGCTATTTTCCCTCATTATTCCAAGAATAGATTGATTTTCGTAACTTAGACGAACTCCATTGCTAACGTGAGAACACCATTCTACGTATTGGGGGCCTGAGACGAATCTTCAAGAACATTTCAATTTGGCCTATTAGAACAAGGTTTCCTGATCACCCAGCGTTTAGTCCACTCACAATGCAAAGGTTTAGAACCTTCCTGGCTTGGAATCGCATTAAAATTAAAGAAATGAAGGTAACAAAGAAACAACAAAATGGCAGTTCCATTAGGTTGACTACTTTATCGACTTAAAAATTTACCGGATGGCTGCTTAGACACAGGGTTGTTTTTAAAAAGTACTGCAACCAAAGAAATAGTGTTTAGTTCTACTCTTGACTTCTCATACGATGCATTCTTTATTTAAAACAGTGAAATTATCAAAATATTCACAATTCTGTTGTCCAACTGTAACAACTGCAATCTTCGATATCTGCAGTTTCAACAGAACATTGCGCTGCAATTCTTGCAATTTGTATGTCTTCGTGTCTGAATAACTACTGACGTATTTATTTGCCTTTCTCTCTCTCTCTCTCTCTCGTAATAACAAAGTATTAAGAATTCATTTCATTTTTGAGTTCAAATCGAACGTTTAGGCGAAGAATTTATAAGTGATTTTAGACCATCTCATGCAGAGGCAGAGGTTCTCCCCCCCCAATTTCCCCAATCTTTACAAAAGAATTCCCTAAAATGTTTGCATAGGAGGTGTACATCGCAAAGAAAGTAGTCTGAAGGTTTTTTGCATTGTAGATGCGATTCAAATCTGGGAACTTCCAACCACAGGCCATCGTTTCTGATATTTCAAGAAATCAGGGGTCTTTGAGGCCTGATTTTCTGAAAGATCAGTGGGCAGCAATCTCCATCCTCAGCCGAAGGCCAGCTATCAGAAATGGCTATCAGAGATATCAAAGGAGAGAGATAGTATAGCAGACACTTTTGTATCTTAACAGCAGCAACATTACTATCTGAAACAGGGAGAGTTCTACGGTCGTTTTTTTTTAAATTGCGGAGGGGTCTGAGGGAGAAACCGTACTCGCCTGTTGCAGAGATCGACTAACTCGGAACCAACTTCGAAACAGTTCAAATACTCACTGACTAGAATCTAACTTAACTGTCTTTCCTCATTAAAAAAAAATCCGATACATTTTTACTGAGTGATGAATCATATTAACGTATAAAACTCGAGGTGTGTCCGTCATAAATTACAATTTTTTGTTTTCCAAGCATATGCAAACAAGCTTTCCATTTTGAGAAGAATATTAATTATACGAAGAACCAAAGGCTTCAATTCGGCGACCTAAAACTTATTTAAAGTTAAGGGATATTACATCCCATATTGTTTCATAGCCGAATAAGAAACTCAAAGAATTTCATGCCGAATATAGTAGAAACTATATAAAGTTCGGCGAGTCCAAGCGTAAGCAAATACCTGGATAGTGTTACAACTGACCCTTTAGGGAGCGCAACACTGAGGCTATGAAACTCTTTGAGTTTCTTATTCGGCTATGAAACAATATGGGATGTAATATCCCTTAACTTAAATTGAGAAGAATAGCTTGTGCATGAGTTACAATGATGACAGTGCTTCACACGATGAGTCCTCCACATAAGTTGGAGTTGCTATAAATTACAGCGGCAGTTGTAACAAGCAACTGATGATCTCATGTATGTAGTTGCACGCTTTAAGTAATATGCTCGAAATAGAACGGATGTTTGCATATGTGTATTCTGTCTGTTCTACCAAGTCTAGCATTGACGTAATACTAATCGCAAAAGCAGGCTTAAGCATAGCACGCACTTTCAATGAGATATCCTGCATGCTTCGATATCTTTATATCAATCCTACACACGAGTGGTCACAAAATCTATAACACGAAGGTGCTGCTGAACCTCGTTGACAGAAAAAAAAAAAAAAAAAATTAGGAAATGGGAGACTGAGGAAGCCACTCCAGTGCAATTCTTTTGAAGTAACAGCAATCTGGTTACTTGTTAAATCTGATTCAACCTCGGAAATATTGCCTTAAGTCACAAAAGGGCCAAAAACTCATCTCCCATTCCGATAATTATGCAATTTTAGTCTGTTTTAAAACAGATAACAGAATTGATAAGTAAGTCTATTATAAAATAAACACACACATCCACGCACGCCCAATATCGACTAAGAGGAGGGAAGGTTTAAGCCTTCTAAAGTGTTGTTCGGAATCTTTCAGTCCCAATCACACTTGTGCCTATTCAAAACAAATGAGGAAAATAAAGAACAAAATCAATGCAAGTCAAAGTGCACTACTAACTGTACATTGCTTTAAAACTCAATATATTAAAAATATATATATATTTCCTGCACTCAACAACCCACTACGGAAAGCAATATTTTGCTTACAAACAGTTCGTTAACTTTCCCGAACACAAACTAATGGTACCTTCGTCGGAAAAAAGAAAAATTATACGTGGGGGTGGTTGGAAAGAGCTGGGTTCGAATTCCAATCCTGGGATATTTATTTAAACTGAAGACAATCTCATATGAGGTAGTTAGTTTAAACGACTCAAAGAATGCGTTCGATATTTTATGTGGCGTGTTTTGTGGTGGAGAACGGTTCAACTTGGGGAACAATTAGTCAAACAATAAATAAAATATGACCGCCCCAATAATAATAATAATATACACCATCCATATAAAGGGTTTTGTACTCTACTTGAGCATGCCACCTTGAAAGCATGATGGCAAATCAAATGTGATGCAAAATCAGGTCGCTAACCCCCCGCCCCTTGCCTTAGTGCACTCTCCTGTGCACTGAACCAACCAAAGAAAGTAGGTTACCTGCTTATCTCGCTAAAAAAAAAAAAAAAAAACTTAATAAGCCATCCGTCATACTACGGCAACACATTTCAAAGTACCCACAGGAAAGAAACTGCATTCATCGTATTTCTTTAGTAACATCAGCGCTCTGGGGGTTTTTGTCTTCGGAAAAAGTTTAGGGGCATGTTATCCGTGTACGAACATCGCCTATTTACACACCTCAGTGCTCTGATTAGTAAACAGACGTAATTAACAAAATCAAATCTGGATGGAATTTTTAGTGCAGTAGCACTTTCTAGGATTTTTTTATTTTTTATTTTTAAACTGTGTGACGTTCCCTATAGGCTCAGCGATGCAGACACAATCTGATTATTCACTTTAATGTCTTTAAAGCATTTATAAGCATTAATAAAAGGCGAAGATACGGACGCTTGGGCAGCGGTCGTGTTCTTTTAAGTAGTGCAAGCTAAGATAACTCCAGTGTCGAGGATTGTATTCCCATAAGCACTCTAATCCACCTAAACTTAGTCTTCCACTGGATGTTTTTCCAACCATTCTGATAATCATAACCTATCTTGCTAACTTTCATTCTCTGATTCTGTTTAAGTGACCATACCACCTTAGATTAGCTCTGCTAACGCATTCCTGGATGCTGACAATGTCAAGTTCTTTCCTAATATCCTCGTTTTTAATATGATATTGCCATTGATGCCATCTGTTCACGCCTCTAATCTTTCTCAGGACTCTCATATCTGCGGTCTCTAGTCTTTGATCAAGTGTTTTATTTCTAACCCAGCTCTCAGATTCATAAGTTAAAATTGGATTGAACACTGTTGTATAAATCTAGTTAAAACTAGCTGTATACAAAGCATTATCTCCAATTCATAAAACTTTATTGAAGTTGTCTACTTACCGCAAGAGCTTTGCAAATTTTGTTGTATAATGAAATCTGTAGAGCATTTATGACTGAACTTACACACATAACTACAATATAAAAAATAAATAAAATAAATAAAAAATCTTATTAATGTGGTTACGGCTGTATGTTTAGTTTCGCAAATTCTGTTTATTTGTATATTTAGGTTGCCATCTTCACTGAAAGCTATGCCTAAATAGTTGAATTCTTTTACTGGTTCTACAAACAAGATGCAGTTGATGTTTTCAGAGTTTCTGCTTATTTTCATTGTCTTTTTATTGCTGACTTCATACCAAATTTATTACAACAGTTATTTAGTTGAGTCAGGGAATCTTGCAGACTTGTAGCGGATTTATTAATAAGTATAACATCATCTGCATAAAGCAAAGAGCTGACATCAACATCTCCAATTTCGATATCAGATTTAATACACTTTCCTTCATAATGTGATCCATATAGATAATGAATAACAGTGGAAATAACGTATACCCTTGTTTCACACCTGACTTAATATCACTTCATCGTTCTGTGCCTCCTTCAATTCTAACTGCTGAATTACAACACAAACACTGGCTATTTATTGCTCGATGTAATGTTCCCATTTACACCACGTGATTGAAACGTTTCAAAACAGTTTTATTTTTTTTTGACACCTTGACGCACGCAGTAACACAGTAGCACACACACAAGTGCAGGATAAAACGTGGCCTAAGGAAACTGATCCCTCTCTAAAAGTAAAACGGACTGCAAATGCTTTCCAACCGATTCATTACGAAACGTGATCTGTCGAGGTGATAGTTTAATTCCTTCAAATGGTTTTGGATTATTATTACTATTTTTTCAAGGTCTCCATGTAGGTATTTTGGTTAATCACGTGAGACCCTGTCATCCTTCGCACTTTGAGTTAGCTCACTAGGAAATATAAGAGGGACCGGAAAGTAAAAATTTTTTTAAACTAAATTTTTAATTTAAATTTTATTAAAGAACAAATTAACATTATTCAATTCTATAATCGCCATCGATAATTATAACCTTATTCCAACAATCTGCTAAGTTTAGAATTCCATTTTTGAAAAAAGTTTTTTCTTTGGAGACAAAAAATGATATCAAACTCCTTTGGACATCATCTTGAGAACGGAAGGTTTTATTTCTTATGCTGTGTTCTAAGGACTGAATAAGTGATAGTCACTAGGGGCATTATCCGGCGAATATGGAAGATGGGGTAGAAGTTCCCATCCTAACTGCCTAATTTTTTCTTGAGTCATTCTTGCAGAATGTGGTTTTGCATTATCTTGCTGCAAAATTGCCCCTTTTTGGTTGACAAGCGCAGGATGTTTGATTAACAATGCTTGATGTAGTCGCTCTAATTGTTCACAGTAGATGGCTGCTGTGATGGTCTTACCTTTTTCCAAGAGTTCGTAATGAATAATTCCATGAATATCCCAGTAAACGCACAACAGAACCGTTTGTGATGAAGTCCATCTTTAGGTGTTGGAATTGGAGTTTGATTTGGAGAAAGCCACTGTTTTTTGCATTTATTATTCTTATGCAGCACCGATTTTTTCGTCACCAGTTACGAGTCGTTCCAAAAAGGGGTCATTTTGTTGTCTGGGCAACAATGAATTGCAAATCGTCCGTCTCTGTGCTTTATTGTTGTCTGACAGTTCATGCGGTGCCCATACACCCTGTTTAAGAACTTTGCCACTCTTATGTAAGTGCTCTTGGAGAGTTGACCATGGTGAACTAAGTTTCTCTGCTAATTCTTGTATGGTTTGTTTCGGATCTGATTCAACGAGAGTCTTAAAAGCATCGTCATCTAGAGTAAGAGGTCTTCCAGATCGAGGACGATCAGAGAGATCAAAATTTTTTTCTGCAAATCTCCTAAACCATTGCTGATGTTTGTTAACCTTTAATACGTCCCCATAAGTTGAGAAAATGATTTTGGTAGCCTCGGTAGAATTCTTTCCTTGGTGAAACAAAAACAGCACACAATGACGTAAATGGTGCTCTTTACCTTTCAAGTCCGCCATATTAAAAAAAATAATTTGAAATAAAAAAAAAGGATTTTTCAAATAAAAAAATAATTCTAATATTTAAATAAATATCAAATTTAATCATTTATGTGTTATTAAAAAAACAATCAGCTAAAAATGAACTATTAAAAATAATTGCTTACTTTCCGGTCGCCCTTATAGTTTGACAAAGCTTGATGTTAAGAAGACGCTAACAGATTTCATTTATTTCATTATTATGTATCATTAATATTAGATAAGTAAATTCTGTTACTCATATTTCCTCAACTTAAAGTTTTGTCAAAATAATCTACAGAATCATTTTTATCATGAATAAATTCATTTGAAGAAAACGTACGTAAAATATCAGTGAATAAATATTCAAGAAGAATGAAAAAAATCCATAAATTTCAAGCAGTAGAAAAAAGAATTCGACAACCATTTCCTTCTCTTTAGAAATATACGAATTTTTGGTAACAGTTCTTTGATTCTGAACTATGCGATCGAATAAAAAATTAAATAAATAAATAAAATAGCATAACAGTGGCGTCACTATAAAATTCTTTTTTTTTTTTAATTAAAAAAAGTAGATATTTTTCTTTGTTCTATTTATTAGATCGAACCTAAGCTAAAATTGCCATTAAATATTTTAATGCACAAAAACTTATTTTTGCTAGCGAGCTTTGTTATTGCTGCTGTTCATTACCATACTTGTGTTCACAAGCGCCATCTATTAATAATAATCTCCACTTTATTTTAACAGCAGACGACAATAATTTGATTGAGCGAGGGATGGGATATTAACGATCCAAACACCCGAAAAGAGTGAACTAAAAAAACTACATCCGTATGTATTTGTTTGTTATTGATCTGATAACAATAGTACAAAGGTATTAAGAGTTAAACCTGAATGCACGGGAAGCGATTTTTTTTTTCTCCCAGAAACTCGGGTGTTTCGTCCTGTAAACTCAAGAAAATCGGCCGTCAAACCCACACTGTTTTCAGACATTAAAAATATTGTGTTAGGGACCACGAGATGGCGGCACTTGTTAGCCGTCTTCTTCACTGTGTACCGAATTTGAGAAACCTTCACAAATGCTAAAGCATCTTTTACAGAGTGATAGTACCGATAATTGGTGAAATATCAGACTGCTAACACCCTTTTGACTCTGGCACCCTTGGCAACTGTCCCAATGGCGAAACATTCCTAAGCCAACCGGTTTTTAATCCAGCTAAACAGGCAGAAGGCTGAAGACAACGCAACGAACAAACACCATAATAATGGCCTCACAGCCGCTTTGGCATAAGAATAACACAGAACTATTTAGTTACTTGAATTTTTACTCTTTCCTGTATGACGGGAAAATGTAATAATGCAGTCAACTAATTAGTTAATCTACTGCATTATTAAAATCGTTGCTACTCAACGATACTTGTCATGCCCATAGTGGGATTTGAACCAACGGCCTGTTGCTTAAAGACAGCATGGAAGTTTTGTGAATGAATTTAAGTGGGAGATGAAATTCATCGCCTCGATTACCAGAACCCTAAAGTAGTTTAAAAAAAGTTCCGTGTTTGGGCCAGCTCATTCGGAACCCTTTCTGGATTATGTGTAAAAATAAATCTATAAAACCTTAGCCCATTGATATCAGTAACGTTTTATAGGTTTATAGTTTTTCACTTTCCATATAGAAAAGCCTCTTCTTGCATACATCAGCGAAAGAATACCATTCGCGGTTCAGGTTACTTATGGTCCGAACTATTACATCATTTCTTTGGCTTTAATTTTACAAATTGTAAGCTGCTCTTGGGTTGTTATAGTTCGCCCACCGTTTGTAGGTCTCTGCTTGGCGTCTTGCCAAGAATAGACGATTCATGCTGAAGGGGAGAAATGATGTAATAGCGGAATTGGTCGCCAACACGCGAAATCACGTGCTTTATAGGTAAAATTTTCCAACTGTTATACAAGCAACATAATTAACTACAATAATCATAAAAGAGAAGTTAACTTTCCGACCGGTAATAATAAACAACTCATCCCATAATACGGACTGATTACCCTATTATCGGAATGGATTCTCCTTTTTCTGACATGCGTAGAAGTGTCGAAGGAGCTCTAATCGGTGGGCGAACTATATTATCCCTGCATTTTGATCGCTAAAATGTGCATTTAGGAAGCAGCAAAGGAAGAGAAAGGCTACTAAAAATCGTTTTAATTGGGTTCAAATTATGCGTAAAGAATATTCTTCTCTGGGTTGTTATCGTTGTAGTAATAATTGCAATCTCTTTGTTTCGATAAATTAGTATCAGTAGAGAAATCGTATGACAAAAATGTGACGTCATCGCTGATGAAGCCGGACAATAATGAACAACCAGAACAATGTTAATGGAGGAGGAGTGTTTCATTCTGGCACTTCACGTTCTTACTATTATAAAATAAAAAAACCTGGCTAACATTTTCTTTCCCTCCCCCTTTTCTTTTTATCCTAGTACTCTGTTGAAAAAACAGAGTGCTATGATAAATGTGTGATTCTGATCAAGGTTTCATGGAGTTCTCACTCTTCTGAATGCCATCTTGTGGGCACCATTTACACTATTCATTCTCACCATAATTTTGTTTATTTAAACAATACACATAACAGTAGACTTTAAACATTAAAAGGCTAATTGAATGCTGCATTTATTAATGCAAATAATATTAAATACTTTTGCATTGTTAATTAGAAAAATTTCACTTTACTAAACTGAAATTTCCCTTTTAGTTATTGCCGCTTATTCCCTTTTATGCCGCTTATTTTTTTATTTTTTATTTGTATTATCTACTACACGATAATAAAAATAAAAAAATAAATAAATAAATAAATAAGCGGCATATAACGGATGAATAATCCATTACAATTTCTGTTCATGTACTTCGGAGAAACGAACTATTCTTCTTGAGTGTGAACAGAAGAGGATATCTAATGGCAGGGACGCCAGAATATTCTGGTCTGAATACAAGAAAAATGAAATAAATTTCCACTCTTCTTCTTTCAAGAATAACTTTATCTTTTTGTTGTTAAGATTTGCATGAGTAATTTCTCCTAATCCATGCGCAATGTCCTTCTTTATTTGCACTTGCACATCATACTTGATACGGATGGATTCTGGATGTCTTCAGCCAAATATCATTGACACCAAAGGGTAGAGTTTTCTGCCTTTAACAACTAGCCTTCGCAAATTAGAGTAAAAACGGCCTAAATAACTTATGAATAAAACTCAGCGAGTACTTTAATCAAATATTTCCACAATTTACACATCGCGATAGTAAAACTTTCCGTTGAATATCCATAGGAATAACATAGTTGTTGGTAAAAGTATCGCCACTTTCAATGTACACGTAAGTTTACAAATCCACCTTTAAGAAAATAACCAATGATAAATTAATGGCGTTCCCAACCCCTCCCTAATCCTGCACACACGCAAGTGCTGGATAAAACGTGGCCTAAGGAAACTGATTCCTCTCAAAACGTAAAACGGACTGCAAATGCTTTTCAACCGATTCATTACGAAACGTGATCTGTCGAGGTGATAGTTTAATTGCTTCAAATGGTTTTAGATTATTATTACTATTTTTTCAAGGTCTCCATGTAGATATTTTGGTTAATCAAAATTATTCACGTGAGACCCTCACGCTTTGAGTTAGCTCACTGTAGGAAACATAAGAGGGTCCCTCTTATGTTTAATTCTTCTTAATTATAACCTTATTCCAACGATCTACTAAGTTTAGAATTCCTTTTTTGAAAAAAATTTTTCTTTGGAGACAAAAAATGATATCAAACTCCTTTGGACATCATCTTGAGAACGGAAGGTTTTATTTCTTATGCTGTGTTCTAAGGACTGAATAAGTGATAGTCACTAGGGGCAATATCCGGCGAATATGGAGGACGGGGTAGAAGTTCCCATCCTAACTCTTTACCCTACTCATAGCAACTATACTTGGGCCCATAGTGGGGTTTGAGCCAGCGGCCCATTGCTTAAAGACATCATGGATGTTTTGTGAGTTTGTGAACAGGCAGTTAAGAAATTGCGGGGATTATTACTGTTTTTATTATTACTGTTCTTCCGTAGAAGGAGAAATAATTGGGTTTACATGGTTTTAGTTTCTTTTCGCACTCTTCCCGCAGTTTCTTAACAGGCAGTACCGGGCTCGCCATGAATGGGACGCCTAGTTAGGGGCTGAGTTTGCGGGACTAAACCACAGGGAAGGTTATCTCTATGGAAATTTCCAAAAATTTTAATTTTAGTCTTCGAAGTATTAACGCGAAGACCACTGGCCATGCTGAATTTTTGCAAAATGCCGAAATAAATGTAGATGGACTCAGAGTCTCTGAGCATCGCCACTACATCATCGGCATATGCTATAATTTTGCTCTATCTGGAGAATAGAGGTAACGGTATTCCTCTAACTGCAAGGGTAGAGGAATAGGAGAGGTAAGTAATGTGATGGGAAGCAGGGAAGAAGAAGAAAATAGGTCTCACCTAATAATTCTCATATAACAAACTCAGAGCTCTCAGATGTTTAACTCTTTCACTGCTGTCCTTACAGGTCTGCTGTACGACCAGGACCACGGGGGGATTCGGCGCCCGGGTGATCAATCCATTCCAGGTCGACCACACGGAGTTGGCCTTCCCTGACCCGGTTCGCATCCAAATTACCCTCTGTAGAAGACCTACGACGAGAACCTCAAATGGATGGTCCAGAGCTATGATGCACTTCATTATAGATGTTTATAGCAAAAGGAGCTCAAAATTGAACACTCCCACCCCTTAAGGTGCACAGGAGAGGAGGAGAGCACCAGATGTTCTTGAATTTCTGCTCACCTAGAGTCTCTTTTTCGACCATCAGGAATCGTCGAGTTGACCCATAGAAGCGATATAGCATGATCCGGAAGATGTCTATCCAGCTGGCAGGATTGATGTTGTTGTTTATTCTTCACCTTCCAGATGTGGTACTTGATTTCATTGATCACGAAGATCAATAACCTCTGCCTGTTGTTTGTTGGTGGTGTGAGTTGCGAGAAGATGATTTGGTCCTGCGTTAGGAGTGGAATGCGGAGCACGCTGCTCAGCCTCCTCCAGATGTTATGAGAGACTGGGCATTGATAGATGGCATGCTCCGCATTGTCCACACCATGACATAAGTCACAAAGAGGGTTCCTGGCGTTACGGAACCGCCAGATGTTGTAATTAACTGGAAGATTGCGGTATGCTATCCTCCAGGCCAGATCTTTCCTCGTCGGGTAGCCTCAATGTCTTGTTAGGTGGCCGAAGAGGATGTTGTTGTCCACGGCCCCCAAGGTCCGGAGCTTCAGTGTAGAGATGGTCAAAGATGGTGTTGCACCATTTCTTGCTGCTCCGGATGTTAGTAATGTCTAGACCCGAGGAGCTAAGTTGTAAGATCTGGCGGAGCTGGTTGTAGTACTCTGGAACAATTTTCGCCTTGGTGGGATGGAATACCAAAGAGGGGGAAGCTTGAAACTCAAGTAATTCTGAACAAGATGACTGCTAGGCTAGATTGCAATATCCTGTTCAGATGAAAAGCGGTATTACTCAGGTATCGTATTTTGAAGACTGGGAAGCCAAATCCCCCTCGCTTCCCTGGATGCTGAAGGATTGGTTTCAACCTCCGGGCGTAAGTTGCCCAGAAGAACTTTAAGGGTTTCCTGTACAGCCGAATCTCTTGTTGTTCCGAGATGTCGGTGATGTTGACGACATACTGGTACGCTGGGCACACAATGGTTTTTATCACTGTGGCCCGGGAGTAAAGTGACAGCGGTCCGACTTTCCAGTACTTGAGACTGTGGACGATCTTGGTGGGGAGATTGTCTTCTTCGACTTCAGGCTGGTCCCTAAGATGGTTATGGGATCTTCCTTAGGAACTAGGCCCAGGGGGACATTATCCTGGTCGCAGACTCCATATGTCTTTAACTGTGTTTTATCGGGATTGGGTATTAATCCCGATATTTGGAACCTGTCAAGGATGTTGAAAAGGTTCCTAATGGAGTTATTATCCCTAAGGATGCCCACCACGTCATCTGCATTGGCTGTTATCTTGGATTCCTCCGTAAACAGTAGAATTCACTGTCAAGAAATACTTGATGGCATTGGCAGTAGTAAGCACAACTTTCTGCCAGAGCGAGCGACCATTTCTCTTTCCCCAATATCCCTGCTGTTATTTTCCCATGAATTGTTTGCTGGCGAATGAGCTTCATTAAATTTTTCAATTATTTGGGAAGGATTCAGAGCACAACTGTTAGAATGAAAATCAATTTGAATTGTTAGATTTCTGACCCTCTAAAATGGTTGCAGCCAACGAAAGAAAAAGGGTCGCAATTATTTTTAAATTTAGTTTAGCGTGTATGAAAAATTCCTTTAGCGGCTGTGAATTGCGGTACGTGGTGCGTTATTCTCACCTACAACCGAATTACACTACTGGGGATTCGGAACATTTTCTGTTGTCTGCGGGATACACTTGTTGATCGTGGATGATCGGCTGCCTAGAAGCATCCAAAAACCTAAGTGGAGCATTTTTTTTTTTTTTTTTTTGGAAAAGATGCCACCCGTGACAGCCTTTTTGGCAATGAAGGTGTTAGATTATTTATTTTCTTTCAGCAATTTCAAAGTATTTTGATGAGACCAATTCACAGCACTATGTTTAAATAAACTATAATTTGTTAATTTTACTTATACAGTGATAACTTGAGATACGAGTACCCCAACATACGAGTTTTTTGAGATACGAGCCGTCACTAGGTCAATTTTTTGCCTTGAGTTACGAGCCAGAATTTGAGATACGAGCCTGCTTCGGTGACGTCACAACCACCATTCTGCTGAGATTCCCGAGTCTTGCGCGTGGTTCAGTTCACATGTTTACCTCACCGCAGAAGCATTTCTGTCGTGTTGAGTTTTAATTTTTTTTTTTTTTTTTTTTGTAAGTACAGTTATTTAGCTAATTTTTTTCGTGTAACCACGATTTTTTGGTTGATAGGGAAGCAGCTCGCAGGAGACACTGTGTGACAGAAACTATAATTTGCGAGAAGGCACGAGCCATTTACGCAGATTTGCTGCAGCAGACCCCAGATACTTCGGCACAGAAGACTTCACAAGAGCAGTTCAAAGCCAGTCGTGGGTGGTTCGAAAATTTCCGAAAAAGGACCGGCATTTACTCCGTTGTCAGGCATGGTGAGGCAGCGAGCTTTTATTCTAAGGCAGCTGAAGAATTTGCTGAATTAATCGAAGCCAAAGGATACCCCCCCCCCCCAACAAGTTTTCAACTGTGACGAGACAGGGCTCTTCTGGAAGAAGATGCCAAGCAAAACTTACATAACGGCAGAAGAAAAGAAGATGCCAGGTCACAAGCCCATGAAGGTTGACTCTCGCACTGTGTGCAAATACGAGTGGCGACATGAATACGATCAAGCCGCTGCTCGTATACCACTCAGAAACCTCCAGAGCCTTCAAGACACATAAGGTTTTAAAAGAAAAACTGCAGGTTATGTGGAGGGCAAACCCAAAGGCGTGGGTCACCAGGCAGTTTTTTGTTCAGTGGGTCAACTTGGTCTTTGGTCCTGCCATTAAGGAATACCTCGAGGTCAATGACTTACCCCTGCAAGCCCTTCTCGTCCTTGACAATGCTCCTGCCCACCCATCAAACCTTGAGAACGACATTCTCGAGGAGTTCAGCTTTATAAAAGTTCTCTACTTTCCACCCAACACCACCCCTATCCTACAGCCCCCGGACCAACAGGTGAACATGTGTTTTACCAAACACATGTTCCGACGCTTCTTTGAGGTTACGGAGAGCACAAGCCTCACCCTTCGAGAGTTCTGGAAGGACCACTACAACAATGTCATATGCCTCAAAATTATTATTGATATGGCCTGGCAGGGTGTTTCAGAAAGCACCTTGACCTCTGCATGGAAAGAGCTGTGGCCTGAGGCTGTGGCTGAAAGGGACTTTGAAGGATTTAGACCTGAACAGGAAGTGCTGGAGGAGATTGTGTCCCTCGGAAAGTCCATGGGCCTGGAGGTGGATGAGGGAGACATCGAAGACCTTGTCGACGCACATTAGGAACTGACGACGGAGGAGTTGACAGAACTACACACGCAGCAACATACGGAGGTTCTGCAGGAGATTGGTACAACCACAGAGGCAGAGGAGGTTATCTCTTCAAGTGAGATAAAGAAAGTGTTGAAAAGAAACACCCTGAAAAAGTTGTAACTGCTCGTGCAGTGGCGCTATTTAATGACACTTGCCTAACTCATTTCAGAAACATTCTAAAAGGGAGGAAGAAACAAAGCTTCTTGGACAGGTTTCTATTGAAATGCCCTGCGGATGAAAGTGACGAAAGCGTGGCAAAAAGAAAAAAGTAGTGAAGAAGAAAATCAAGTTAAGCAAAAGTGATGTGAAAGAAAAAAGTGGATACCATACGCTAATCGGCGTATGGTATTCATTTGTTTATTTCTTCAGATTCTCTTTTACATATATGTATGTACAGTGTTTGGTTTTCTTTTGTTTGTATACAATATTTGTTCATTATAAATACATTATTATGAAAAAATTGGAATGGTGGGGAACGCCATTAATTTATCTTTGGTTATTTTATTAATGGTGGATTTGTAAACTTATAATGGATTATATAATGAATCATATTCATCCATTATATGCCGCTTAGTTTTTTTATTTGTATTATCATGTATTAGATTTTTATATACGAGTAACTAAAATGGAAATTTCAGTTTAGTAAATTGAAGTTTTCTCATTAACAATGCAAACTATTTTATTAATAAATGCAGCATTCAATTAGCCTTTTTATGTTTAAAGTCTATTGTGTTATATGTATCGTTTAAACAAAGAAAATTATGATGAGAATGAATAGTGCAAATGTTTCCCACAAGTAAAAATAGAAAAAAATTACCAGTTTATATGGATAAGAGACAGCAAAATATTCCTTTAAAAGACACAAGACAAAGCCAATCCAAACAAAATCAATAGAAGACCTCAACAGGCTGACACATTCAAAGAAATAACGACGAGTCGTAAAGAAGGGAACAGCACACCAACCTACATGAATGCAGACCACCAAGCAGATGTAATCACCCCGGAACATGAAAACTGCCACATTCTGAAATCGATAACAGAATGGAAACAAATGACTACCCCCCCCCTCCCAAGAAAAAGGACTAACTATTCTCCAGATCAACATCAGGAGAATTCAAAAATACTAGCTGACTCTGCAAGCTTATCTGAAGGAAGACATAGACGAAATAGACATTTCAATACTGTCTATGAGTATCTACAATATAAACTACAACTAACAAAATAAGTATCTACAATAAACGAAGAAGCAACCATCTACCAAATGCCAAACTTCTAATAACACAAACACTGCAGATAAACTAAACGAGGCGGTGATATAATAATATTTTCCCAACATAAACTGGAAGTAACAGAAATAAACTATAAATTAGAATTTACTGAAAACATAAGCTTCGAGATTAAAAACATCAAACAATAAAACTCCTTGATATTAAACGCAATGTACAGACCACCCAACTTGAGCACCAAAAGATTCCTAGAAGAACTAAACAGATGGCTTTCAGCCACTGAAGACGGCGCCTCAGAATACTTGATAATAATAGGAGACATTAATATAAACATTAGGAACATAAATAACAACACAGAACAATACCTAGACCTATTATCGGCATATAACATAACCCCATCCATACAGTCGTATACACGAGAAGAGATAGTCGGAAACACAACAACCTCATCCTGCATTGATCATATAAATATAAGGGCCCCTCCAAACAGCCACACAGCAGCCGTCATAACATGCAAACTGGCAGACCATTATTTCACAGCATTACAGTTACACACTGAGCAAGAACCCATAAAAATCACTGAGACTACAAAACAGTATTATAGCATTCTAAATGAAACAATAGTAAACGATGAAATCAGAAAAACAGACTGGATGCAGATAGCATCTTTAGACGCTGCTGAAGCTGTATATAATAATCTTAAACTTTCACTCAATAGAATATATAACAAAGCATTATATATTTTAAACTAGAAGTAACAGAAATAAACTATAAATTTAGAATATGCAGAAAACATATTCTAAATTTATATAATAAATTTATCTAAATAAATTATCTAAATAAAATCTAAATAAATCTAAAATAAATCTAAATAAATTTATCTAAATAAATTATCTAAATAAAATCTAAATAAATCTAAAATAAATCTAAATAAATTTATCTAAAATAAATTTATATAATAAATATATAATAATAAATTAATCCATGGATAACAGACAACATACTAACACACATACAAAGAAAAGATGCCCTATGGTAACAACGTAAGAAGTCGCTGAACAATATCGCTTTAAAAGCTGAATACAAAAGAAAACGGAATCTCCTAACACAGATTAGAACGGCAAAAAGAAACTATTACAGCAACAAATTAACAACAGCTCAGAATGACATAAAGGAAACCCGGTTAATGAAATGTTGGACAATATACAGAACCACATAAAACACAGTTTTGCTTGCAACCCGAAATCCCTCAAACAGTTGGCAAACAACTTTAGTTAGCAATTCGTGAACCTTGTCCAAAAACTGCAGAAAACATTCTCTTCTCACACACGCAAAAAAACATTCTCCACTAGGTCCACAAGCAACTCAGTCGATGTGGTTCCCCACAGTAACAGAAGAACTATCACTCGCAATTCAACAAATTGACCCTAACAAAGGACCGGGGATAGACGGAATCAGACCAAAAGACATCAAGAAACACTCAACCAACCTACTTCCAGTTATACAAAAACTGTTAAATAAAATCTTCGAAACGGGACACATACCTGAAACACTGAAGACTGCATTAATCACACCCATACACAAACAGCGAAAAAGAAACATAAGTAATTATAGACCCATCGCCACGTTGTCTGTAATCAACGAAATCACGGAGTGTATTGTGTATTGCAAACTCTCCACATAGGTTGAAAAATTCCAAATCATCCCCAAGAAGATTTCACAGATCTAATAAACGCTGCATTGGATAAAAACAGAATAACATTAGTGGTATTTATTGACCTAACAAAAGCATTTGACACACTAACACACAAAACCTTGTTAACGAAACTAACGCATATCGGAATTGAAGGTCGTCTACTCCAGTGGTTTAAACCATACACGAAAAACAGAAAGCACATCACACGTATAGGATCAGCTTACAGCAAAGAGGTACATGTAACCTGTGGAGTACCGCAAGGAGCTGTCCTATCTCCCATTCTATTTAACATATACACACACGACATAAGCCAACTCCCCCTAAAAAGTAAAATCTTCCAGTACGCAGACGACACGGCCATAGTATCCATTTACAACAACGCAAATATCGCTTACACAAATATGCAACACGACATCAATCAAATCACTAACTGGTTAACCGAAAACAGCATATACCAAGTCATCCAAAAGTAAGAAAAAAAAATAAAAATTCAATAATTCGAAAGTATAGACAGTAGCACGATACGGTTTTCACAGAAATGCACAGTAAGACATGGGAATTTTTTTTAATAACGAAAAATTTTATTGCCAGAATAGTTACATTTGTCACCGACAGGTGGCGCTGTAGCGGTCCCAGAGCTGCTGTAGTGAACACTGAAGTTAAACTTTCAGCATTTAACGTTTATTACTGAAGTTAAACGTTCTGCCAAGGTGAGGCATGTTATCGTTACGAGATAAAGCCCTTTAAGTTAAGCTGTATTATTCAGAACTCCGAATGTGCAAGTGTGGCTTTCCGCACCTATCGTTCGATGCGGGGTATTAGAATTAGAAAGGGACCGATGTCTTGTTCCTCACTGATAGCTATGATGAAAAGGTTTGAGGACACTGGCAGTTTGGAAGCACGTGCAAGAAGCGGGAGACCCAAAAAAACTATTGCACTTGTGCTCGAGGCCGACACACAATCGGCAGCTACCACACATAGGGAATGCAGTGCGCGTGAAATTTCAAGACGAACTGGCATTTCGTACGGGACTGTGTGGCGATCACTCAGGATCATCCTCAAGAGGTATCCTTACAAAATCGTACAGGAAACGAAACCAACCGATTTCGAGAGACGTCATGGATTTGCAAATTGGACTTTTCAACAGATGGAAAACAATGTGGACTGGCTGTCAAACGTCCTGTGGACTAACGAGGTGCACTTTTCGCTTAATGGAAGTGTAAATGCTCACAACTGCCGCATCTGGGCGAGAGAGAACCCACAAGCGATTGTGGAAACCCCTTTGCATCAGCCAAAGGTGACAGCGTGGTGTGGGTTCACTGCTTCATTCATTATAGGCCCCCTTTTTCTTTGAGGAATTTCACAGCTGTACATTTCGAACTGATGTCACAGGCGACCGTTATGCAGCGCTTTGAAGAGACAGCATCATTCCCTCCTTGCAAGAGAGGCAGGCGCTCCATAGTGTAACATTCATGCAGGATGGAGCACCTCCGCACATCACAGGTACTGTCCAGCACCTATTGCGATCGACATTTGGCGATGACCGTGTCCTCAGTCGCTCTTTCTCGAACGAATGGCCACCAAGTTCTTCAGACCTTACACCTTGTGACTTTTGGTTATGGGACTACTTGTCGGCCGACGTCATTGGCCATGTTCAAAGAAGCTATTCGCCATCATGTGACAGGAATTACAGTTGAAACCCTCTTCGATGATGTGCAGGGTGTTGTGCCACATCTAACGTCCGTTCTCATGAATGACGGCCGTCACATTGAACATTTGTAATCCTAGATGCGTTGCGAATTGTGCTGCGCAACTGTACAAACTAATGACACACCTAAAGCGCCACCTGTCGGTGACAAATGTAACATTTCTGACAATAAAAATTTTCGTTATTAAAAAAAATCCCATGTCTTTCTGTGCATTTCTGTGAAAACCGCATCCTGCTACTGTCTATACGTTTCGAAGTATTGAATTTTCTGTTACTTTTGGATCACTTGTTACATATATATATATAGATTACTTGGAAAACAGTCAACAGTCACCACAGTGTGAGAAACAAACATCCATGGCGCCCAACTTAACAAGTAGTACCTCCTTTCGATTAGATGACTGCAGCAATCCTACAGAGCATACTTTCCACAAGTATACGATAGTGATTAATGGGAATTTTTCACCGTCTTCCTGTACGCATGTAATAAGGTCTGGAACGTTGTAGGGAGGACGTCTCTTGACCTCACACGGCATTCCAGTTCGTCCCATAGATATTCAGTAGTGCTCAGATTGGGGCTCTGTGGAGGCCAGTCATGTGTGTTGACGTGTATGACCACAAGCAATGCAGCTACAGCAGCAGCCTGATGACACGGTGCTGAAAGAAATAGCTGAAAGAGCCAATGGTCGGTTTCCGCAGAAATTCCACAAAGTAGTAAGCAGTGCATTGTCCAGAATGTTCAGGTAATACTACCTCACGGAGTTCATTGTTCGTGCACCACAGAGGTCCGAGGCCAAACCAGGACGATGCTCTCACATTACCACCTCTGAATTTCGTAGGTTGGGTGACACAGTGGTAAGAGACATTCACCGGACATCTGCCACATCCACACTGGTCCATCTGCTCGGTAGAGAACCGAGCTGATGGACTAGTGTGGATTCGTCGTGATTGGTCGCTCCATAACACAGCATCGCAGTTCGACTGTACACGCGCTTTACGCGACCGAAGAAGACGCTGCATGTTGGTTTGGATAACGTGAGGCTTGCATATTACTATCCTACAGGGAAACTCATGCTGTGAGCCTTGGCTCTGAATGTTTTTGTGCAGATTCGTGTTCCAGTCGATACCAAGTTCGGCGAATTCACCGTGTCGACCGACGAATGGCTGTTTTTACATAACCTTCGCAGCACCCTACACTCACGTTCAGTGAGTGTAGGGTGTTGCCCATCACGGGTAGCATTTGCAGTTGACTCCCTGCGCTTCCATCTCAGTATGGTGTCACTGATGGTTGACCTGGGATGGCACAGTTTGTCCACAATTTTCGAACAGACAGGTCAGAAACATGGCATCCTATCACGCCTCATTCAGACTCCATCAGTTCCCTTCTTGCAGCCATTTCATTCGGACACAGGCGCACTGACTTGGGACATCATATTCTTTCAGCTTATGGTGGCTACAAACAGGTTACTCGTTACATGGCTCAATGCACTTTGCCCATGGGTTGTTCATTAACTTCTTTCCGAGCAGTATATATGTGTGTGCGTGCGTGTGTGCGTGCACACCCACCCACCCACCCACCCACCCACCCACACACACACACACACACACACACACACACACACACACACACACACACACACACACACACACACACACACACACACACACACACACATGCTATGTTTATTGTCGATAAACATATTTCATAAATCCAGACTGTACACACATGATATTTACTGTTTGTGTTTTTCTAAATGAATAAAAGCAGATATTCCGGTTTGTCCAAAATGTACCCACGAGTGCAAGGAATGTGGTATACGCCTGAAAATACTTTCAGGTGGAAACTTTTCCTCAGAAGCGAGAAAGGTGAATTTTCTGATGGGCAACAAAAATATTCAGCTTTAAAACTTTCGCCACACGTTCCGAAATGCCTTTCCCATAAGTCATAAGAACGCCAGCTGTTTCTTCTGCATTCAAAGTAGATACCATAACTGTTACAAATTGCTGTTAAAAGAGGATTTCATATGTTGTAATTCTTTCTGCAAGAGTTCGTCTTAAGAATATAAAGAATGAGTAAGAGGTATACTTGAAGTCTTAATATATCCAGCATTTAGACTAAGATGGAAACGAGATTCAGCGTGGATATAACGCTCTGTATATGAGTCTTATTCCAAAAGATAAAAATGCAAGCTTCTGTCTGGTTGATGAAGAATTGGAATATCTAAAAAGGCTATTTGGTTATTTATTACTTCTTGTTCTAAGGTGAATTTGATCCTGGGATAAGTTCATTTAATTTGGAAACTGCCGACATTTATTGAAGAAGAACCATTATAGTGTTGATATATTTATTGTTCCTGAAGAGCAAATCCATACCAATGTGCAGCTCTAGGTGAAAGCGAGTTACAATATATCCCTGCAAAGTTTAGCAGCATATGGATCACTGGATGGCGATCCAGTGATCGCAATCCAAGGCCTTAAACAGGAATACTTTAATTTTGATCACCCTGTATGTTGAAAAGAAGTTTGTTACTTTCTAATTACCACAGAAGCCTGACATTAATCATTTTCTCCAATATCTTATAAAGACAGCGGATTGTGATAGGCTGATAATTGCTTGCTTGTGTTAGATCCTTTCCTGGTTTTGGAATTTGGTTGGTTTACTGGCACAAGAACAGCAATGGTCACACTGTGCCATAGCAAAGATCGCAGCAGTACACAAGGTATTAATAGTCGAAAATAAATTTGTGAAAATTCCGGAAATTCCCGAACTTTTTAAATAAAAATTTTTCTAACTTAGAAGCTATTCGGCCTTGTCGCCTTCAAAGTACTCTCCTCCACTTTGAATACACCAGCGTTTCTTCAATCCTTGGAGACATTTCTGGAACTCTTCTTTCGGGATACTGCGTAGTTCCGCTAGCGATTTTTTCTATATCGAGCCAATCGACTCAAAATGTTGGCCTTTCAACGTCAATTTGAATTTGTAGAATAAGTCTACTGGTGCGAGGTCAGGCGAGTAAGCATGCCATGGAACATCTGTTGTTTCGTGTTTTTGCCCACGAAAATGTAGGGGGGGCATAATTATGATGATGCATCCGTCGGTTTTCATTCAAGCATCACGCCTATTTTTTCCTAATAGCCTCACGAAGACGTTACATTACATACGATCATACTCTTTGTCCCTCCTTCCGATTCTGAGGGCATTGTTCACTATGAATCTCCTCCACAAGGGAAGACAGTGAAGGAGATTCATGAACAATGCTCTCAGAATTGGGGAAAAAATCACTATGACGTTTGACCGAAGTCGTCTTGCTTTTATTTGGGTCTTGGCCACCATTTCGTGGCGAGCCCACTGTGGCGATTGAGCTTTGGTTTCAACATCACTGCAGTAAACCCACGTCTCATCCCTAGTAAGTTTTAATCTTCATAAGCCTGAATGAAAAGTTTTTAGCTCACATCCGCTCGAATTTGTCTGGATCGTCAGTCAAAAGGCGAGGCACAAATTTGGCTGCAATGTGATGCATGCCTAAATTTAGTAAAGAATCTCATGACACAGTTTTTTACTTCTTCGGCTGCCTCACGAACAGTTAGAATGGATGACTTCCAACTTTTGAAACATTTTCGTCAATTTTCGATGTTGTCGGTCGTCCTGAACAGGGATCATCGTCGACTGAAGTTCGGTCATCTTTGTAAACGTTTCCACCACTCGTATGATTGAAACCGGTCAAAAGCCTCATTCCCAGATGTTTTTAGCATCTCAAATGTCTCCGTGAAAGATTTTCGCAATTTGACGCAAAACTTTGAACAAATTCGTTGATCATGAAAATCGCTCATTTTAAACAGAACAAAAAAATCGCCAGACGCACCGAACACGTGTTGACACAAACATAGGGTTCCCATAATGTTTTATTAAAATCTGGGACATTCTGAAATTTTTACTTAAAAAACCGGGACATGTTAAAAATTAAATAAAAAAAAAATCAGCTAACGCCTTTTATTCCCTTTATAGAGAGTAGGCGAGGCCTTTATATCCTATCTAGCTTTTGGAGACTGAGTGGGTAGTTCAATCTCCACCAGTAGCCAATCAGAGATAACTGGCCCATGTCTATCACTAATTATAGCAGCCACAAATGAAGAGGCTGGCAAACAAGTGCTGCCATCTCTTGGTATCTAACCCTAATAAGATATTTTACTGTCTGAAATAATGTGGGTACTACGGTCGATTTTCTTGAGTTTACGGGATGAAAAACCCGCTTGCCCGTGCCAGAGATCGAATAACTCGGGAATTGGTCGAAGAAAGGCTTAGAAAAAGTTCCTCCAGTCGGCGACTAGACTTGAACTTAAGTCTGACTTCAAGCGACCAAGTGCAGTGAACGCAAGCGCCACTTCTACTGAGTATATTTTTATTAACACTAAAGCATCTATGTACAATCAAAATAAATATAAATACAACTATTTACAATATATACATTTGTACATAGAATGCTTATTCTAATTGACATTTTGATTTACATTTCTTGAGGCTACTTCTACTGAGGTTATTTGTATCAACAACAGCAGTTGTGTATATTTAAAAATAAATATATATACAGCTATTTACAATTTGTACATAGGCTGCTAATTCTATTAGGCATTTTCATTTACTCGTTACAATATACTTATGACACCTGTTTTACAATCACTGTTTAAATAAGATACAACATCACATGCTCAATTTCTATTTTCCTTATTGTCCTATTGAATTGCTTGAGCTGTTATTTTTGTTGGTATATGTTACATAGTGATTTCAATCTATTTATAAGTTCCATTATCAGATCAGTCTATTCTCGTTTATATATATATATATATATATATATATATATATTTTGACAATTCATTTTAACTCGGTTGGAATATTATAAAATAAGTTTAATGACTATTACCGAGAGAAAAGATGGCAAGATATATTAAACAAGATACTACTAGTTTACTAGTTTCGTTACAAGAACATCATCAGGTATCATACTCAAAGAAATATATAAAAAATTACAGAGACTTAACATTGTACTAACAGAACAAGTGAAAAAACAGTAGCATGTTTGAAAAAATGCAAGTATGAGTTCCATACAAACGAATACTACGCGCTGTCGCGAGTGCGCCAATACTGGATAGAAGCAACGTGTGCGTCCGAGAGATTGTAACTCAGGCTGTTGTTGATATGAGAGGAATCTAGAGAAATTTCTCTTGATTCAACAATCTTTCTTTCCAGTTCATCGTAGCACACATGGATATTAGCAGTTTGAGTCCAGTTTACAATGTGCTGGCGGCCTTCGTCTGAGTTAGCTGAAAAGAGAACGTGGCTAGAGAGAGCGCTAGCTCTAGTCCTGTTATAGGAGATATCTCAACGGTGTTCATCCAAACGTAGAAGAATGGATTTAGCAGTCTGTCCATAATATGGCTTTCCGCAATCACATAAAATCTTGTAGACTCCTGGAAACTGAGTAGGAAGATGTTTCTGTTTATATTTGCAGAGTAATGAACGAAGTTTAGGAAGCGTAGTGTAGCACGTTTTGAAGTTAAATTTCTTGAGAATCTTTGCCAGTTTTGGTGAAAGAGAGCTGATGTAAGGCAAGGAGATGAAGGCTCTTGGGGGGGAGGGGGATCTTCAGCAGTAGTTGAGTGCCTGGGGGAAAGAAATTTGTCAATCTTCTTTGGAGAGAAGCCATTGTTAATAAACGTTTTTTTAAGAAAACTGAGTTCATTTATAATTTCTGTTTCTTCTGTAAGTAATGATTTGGCTCGGTGGGCTAAAGTGGAAATAATACCACATTTTTGTGGGGGATAATGATGGGAGGAAGCATGAAGGTATCTGTCAGTATGAGTAGGCTTTCTAAAAATTGAGATTTTAATGTTCGCAGCACATCTGGTAAGTTTGAGGTCTAAAAAGGGAAGGCAGTCATTTGATTCCAGTTCGAGGGTGAAAGAGATTTTTTCGTGGCATTTGTTTAGGTGGTCTAAAAATAAATAGAGGTTATTGACGCCGTCTTCCCAGATGAGGAAAATATCATCAATATATCGGAACCAGACTTTTGGTTTAAAGTGAAAGGAGTTAATAGCTTTTCCTTCAAATTCGTTGAGAAATATATCCGCAAGAATCGGAGAGAGTGGGCTGCCCATAGCCAGACCTGAGTTTTGTAAGTAGATCTTGTTGTCATATTTGAAGTATCCTGACTTTACGCAATGGGAGAGAAGAGCAAAGAGTTTTTTTGATAATTTATTCTTGAGAAGATCGAGGACTTCTGTTTACCACAATAAAATCTTGGAACTTTTAAATAGTGATACCTACTCAGAAATTGCTAATGACCCTACGATGGAACTACATAATAGAACTAATAATTTATTAAAAACAACCTTAGAGTTACAAAAAAACATTCGACTTTCTCTTCGGTCGCTTCATCCCTTGATACCTCGACTGTATGGTCTCGCCAAGATTCACAAAAATAACTGCCCACTCAGACCTATAGTTGAGGGCATACACTCTCCAACTTATAATCTCTCCAAATTTCTAGCGAGTTTTCTAAGAAATCTTTCTGGAATTTCTTCTTCACATATTAAAAACTCTGCAGATTTTGTTTCTAAAATCAAGGACATCAAACTTAAAAAAACAGATTTAATGGCCAGTTTTGATATTGTTTCTCTCTTTACAAATGTTCCTGCTCAAGAAGTCCTCGATCTTCTCAAGAATAAATTATCAAAAAAACTCTTTGCTCTTCTCTCCCATTGCGTAAAGTCAGGATACTTCAAATATGACAACAAGATCTACTTACAAAACTCAGGTCTGGCTATGGGCCGCCCACTCTCTCCGATTCTTGCGGATATATTTCTCAACGAATTTGAAGGAAAAGCTATTAACTCCTTTCACTTTAAACCAAAAGTCTGGTTCCGATATATTGATGATATTTTCCTCATCTGGGAAGACGGCGTCAATAACCTCTATTTATTTTTAGACCACCTAAACAAATGCCACGAAAAAATCTCTTTCACCCTCGAACTGGAATCAAATGACTGCCTTCCCTTTTTAGACCTCAAACTTACCAGATGTGCTGAGAACATTAAAATCTCAATTTTTAGAAAGCCTACTCATACTGACAGATACCTTCATGCTTCCTCCCATCATTATCCCCCACAAAAATGTGGTATTATTTCCACTTTAGCCCACCGAGCCAAATCATTACTTACAGAAGAAACAGAAATTATAAATGAACTCAGTTTTCTTAAAAGAACGTTTATTAACAATGGCTTCTCTCCAAAGAAGATTGACAAATTTCTTTCCCCCAGGCACTCAACTACTGCTGAAGATCCCCCTCCCCCCCAAGAGCCTTCATCTCCTTGCCTTACATCAGCTCTCTTTCACCAAAACTGGCAAAGATTCTCAAGAAATTTAACTTCAAAACGTGCTACACTACGCTTCCTAAACTTCGTTCATTACTCTGCAAATATAAACAGAAACATCTTCCTACTCAGTTTCCAGGAGTCTACAAGATTTTATGTGATTGCGGAAAGCCATATTATGGACAGACTGCTAAATCCATCCTTCTACGTTTGGAT
Source organism: Typopeltis vanoorti (assembly GCF_054136105.1). NCBI lineage: Eukaryota > Metazoa > Arthropoda > Arachnida > Uropygi > Thelyphonidae > Typopeltis > Typopeltis vanoorti. The sequence goes on from NC_143568.1 coordinate 110,397,779, forward strand.
GAACACCGTAGAGATATCTCCTATAACAGGACTAGAGCTAGCGCTCTCTCTAGCCACGTTCTCTTTTCAGCTAACTCAGACGAAGGCCGCCAGCACATTGTAAACTGGACTCAAACTGCTAATATCCATGTGTGCTACGATGAACTGGAAAGAAAGATTGTTGAATCAAGAGAAATTTCTCTAGATTCCTCTCATATCAACAACAGCCTGAGTTACAATCTCTCGGACGCACACGTTGCTTCTATCCAGTATTGGCGCACTCGCGACAGTGCGTAGTATTCGTTTGTATGGAACTCATACTTGCATTTTTTCAAACATGCTACTGTTTTTTCACTTGTTCTGTTAGTACAATGTTAAGTCTCTGTAATTTTTTATATATTTCTTTGAGTATGATACCTGATGATGTTCTTGTAACGAAACTAGTAAACTAGTAGTATCTTGTTTAATATATCTTGCCATCTTTTCTCTCGGTAATAGTCATTAAACTTATTTTATATATATATATATATATATATATATATATATATATATATATATATATATATATATATATATATATATATATATATATATATATATATATACATACACACACATATACATACATATATACATATACACACGCACACACACACACATATACATATACATACATATATATATGTTAGCATTGACATTTTCCATATGTACAATTCGTTTTACATATGTCTTCATTTTATATCTTTGTTCACATATTTTGGATGACTATTTTATTAACTTATAAATGCACATCTTATTCTTAAAATACATACATTGCTTATGTTTTTATTTACATTTATATATGCATATATTTTGGTAGTATCTCTATATCTCATGCAGATTTTATTTTTTTTTTAGGCACTCTTATTTTTACAAAAAAGAATTCCATCTTGCTTTAACATTATATTGTTTGCTTAACTTAAGAGGTAATCTGTAGTTTCTTATATACAAAGTTTTCTGAATTGCAGAATTAGTTACAGGTCTATAAATGGATAATATATCCTATTAACATTTTGGGTTATTATCATGTTATGAACTCATGTTATCTACATTTCTTACAATTGACATTTCTACCGTCCTTGTGTCTGTATATACAAGAACATATACATATGTCTGGTAGTATATCTTAATCTACATATTTATTACTAGAGTAGTATTGACTTACCTTAAGGAGTAATTTGCTATTTACTTTTCCTTTTTTTTTTTTTTTCTTACACAATTAGATATACACATATATATATATATATATATATATATATATATATATATATATATATATATATATATATATATATATATATATAACATTCTTATCCCTTAAATATAGGCGTACCTATATATTATTATTAATATTTTTATTATTTTTTTAAACTTTTACTTATTTATTTATTTTAATTATTTTATATACATATATACTTTTTTTTAATTTTTTAATTTTTATTTTATTTTATTTTTATTAGATTTGATATCTTGTTGTCATTATTCCTCTCGTTGTGGCGAATGAGCCTACGTTAGCGCCACTTCTACTGAGCTACACAGACATTTTGTTAAAAAAAAAAAAATTAAGTTAAAAATTAAGAAAACCAAAAATAAAACTATTACATATGTTACACTTTAAATTAAATACTGCCATAGACATACATTAGCATTAAATCCACTTTAAAAAAAAAATTATTAATCACAAACATTTAATTAGAAAAATATTTATCAGATTTATGGACCTGTTCGAGAATTTTTTTTCTTTTCATATTTGATCGTAGAACTCAGCACAAGAGAAATTCTTAAAATATGCCTTTACAATGATTAAAGCTTCTACTGTCTCAGTTTTAAGTCTGTTTTTTTTTCATCTGCCCAGAACGCATTTATTAATGAAAAAATACGTTCAACAGTTGCATTAGTTCCTAGCAGTGCTAAACAAAAACTAACTAGGCATTTAATACTCCCAGAATTAATACCCTGCTTTGTAAAATGAGCAGACATTTCACACCATTTATCACTGACACTTTGATCCTTTTGTTCACTCCACACTTCAAATTTGCTTTCACAATATTTTTTTTAGACACACAAACTCATCTCATCAAATAAGTCCTCTTCATTCACAGTAAAACTTGCTGACACTGTCTGCATGAATATGTAGCTTTCTTGTATGTTCTTCCAAGTCACAGGATCCTTTCCCTTCACATTAATCCAATCCATAGACTGAAGAGGTGTGAGAAATTGTGTACACCACTCCTGAATATATTCAATACGGGTGCAGTAATCTACTGCATAGCTTTCAAACCTTTCAACTGTTATGTATCCTTCTTTTTCTAATTCTTGCAACTGTTTTCTCATAGTAGTCGTAAGAAACTTTTCTGCCTTCCTAAAATTTAACATTTCCACAGGTTGTTTGTTTCATCCTTCACTTCAATTACTGTTATTTCTTGCTTTTCAATACATTTAATGGTATCATAAAAGGTTTTTAACTGACTGGCAAGGAAATGCAGGAGTGTAAATGAAAGTAGTTTTCAGAGAAATTTTTGAGACTGATAGGACATTTGTCAATAGAAAGAAAATATGACTTCAATGAAGGGAACATGGCAATAACCCTCTGGATTGCAGGCACAAGAGAGAGCCATCTTGTCTTGCTGCTACCCAAAACGGTTTTATACTCTGTGTTTGTGAATTCACAAAATGATTCAAGTTCATCAACTCATACACAATAGATGTGGAAATGTTGATAAATCTTGTTAATTATTAACTGAAGATCGATAGGTAAGCAATCTGGAGCAGTCTGCACAGCATTACGTATCACATGTGCAGGGCAACCAATTTCAATTAAATTGTTCACAGTGTTTTCTTGCATTTTGAAGTACAGATTATTCTTTCTCTTCTTTCCACCAAAGTTTGTATTTGTGTTATCTGCTAATATAGCAATAACCTTTTTCAGGAGATCTAGCTTCTGTAACACTTCCAACACATGAGAAAATAAAAGTTCTGAAGTTTCACCACCTAAATTAACGAACTCCAACACATTCACCTTCACACCTTTTTCTGGATGATAGTATCTAATGACCAGAGCACTAATTTCATGTCAAAGTGGTTTGATGAATCCATTAGTACTGATATAAAACGAACTTCTTTTAGCTCTTCCTCAATCTGCTTTGTCGCTAATGGCGCAATAACATTGGTTATTATTGCCTTGCACTTTGTTTGCGAACACATGAATTTATCGTTGAAAATATTTTTCACGATTATTGTTGTGCACTCCATGGATTTAAAGCTGTGGTTGGTTATGCAGCGCTGTGTGATACGCGAAGGTTGCTTCCTGCGCTACCACCGACAACTCTTTTCCCCTTTCACTCTTGGTTTTCATAATAAAAAAAATTGCTTATGCAGCAGTTGGAAGCCTTACTTCGAACAGCACCTTCATGTTTTTCGTTTTCACGTGGTTGACTACGTCTGACCGACCACCACGCGAAATGCAAAATTTACAGTTACATAAAGTACGTTCCACATTTTCATCCACACCTTTGATGAAAGGAAATTCTCTTCCAATATCATCATTAATAATGCACTTACGTTCCGGCATTATTATAGGGTAGAAAACGATAAAAATTATAACACGCAAAGTATTGATCAAGTAAGATACTATTATAACAGAAGCATGGGGAAAAAGAACATCTCCATTAGTTATTATTAGTTAGTTATATTATTTATAATACTAATTTATTATTATCAACATTAGAAATTGGTACTAAAAACGAGATAAGATCCGTTTATCCATTTTTTCCTGAAGGATACTTAAAAAAGCGGGACTTTTTTAAGTATCAAATATATGAAAGCAGAGATTGATCTCTGGTTATTTAAAATGCCTTCAACCAAAAGATTAGATGTTGGAGACTTGAAAAATAACCGCTTAATTTAAAAAAAAACTGTTAATAAGAAGCTAGTAATAATGAACACTCAACCATAATAGACTGTACATCTCTTGAGTTTGCTTATCAGGAATCTTATGATGGTTCAAAGTATGTCGAGGAATTTAAAAATATATCCGTAAAAGGCATTTGCAACAACTGAGGTTAAGGTCAAGTTTTTATAACTGCAAATTTATGGCACTGACACCTTCATTACTTCATCACCTTCACTATATATTTTGGAGTGGTAATGAAGGCATTAGTGGTAATGCCTTCATTACCACTCCAAAAAATGCTGCACTCTGATATTAACATAAGCTTGATTTATGCCGATCATAATTATGCATTTAGTAAGTAATCACTGAAGATCATCAACCCATTTTACATTTCATTCTAACTTGTTTTCCCATGAAGCTAAAGCACATCTATTCCTTTCCTGTAACACTGAAGATGGCAAATTTAGCATAGTAGATATCAAACATTTCTTATTCAACAATGACTGATTTTTCGTTTAAAAAAAGACATTGATACCAAAGTTTGAAGATTTTGTGATCACTCAATTATCACAACCTGTGGAATGATGTTAACCCTGTCAGTGTGATACTGTTGTGCATCGAACAGGCATATTTCTTGGATTTTTTTTTTTTTTTGAAGGTTAACAATGTTTATGGAACATTTTATTAATTACAGGCGGTTCCCGGGTTACGGGCTACCCGACTTACGAACGGGCTCCCTATAAGGATAATGAATAATTAAATAATTTGAGACTTACTTTCTTTCGCGCATGTAAACAAATCCGCATTATTAAGGCAGCTCTTCTGGCTATTTGGAAGTCAAGTTTAAGGGCCTGGGACACACTTACCATGTTTGAAATCCATAATGTCATCAAAAATATTGCTCATTATTGGGAGGAAGTGAAGCAATCGACAATCAAAGGGGTGTGGAACATGTGCCCTCAATTCTGATGATTCTCATGGCTTCACAGAAGACATCACCGAAGTCAGAAAAGTTGTGGTGGATAGTGGCAATGCACTGCAATTGGACATCAATGAAAATGATGTCATTGACTTTCTAGAGTCCCATTCACAAGAATTAGCTAATGAAGACCTTATGGAGATAGAGAAGCAGCTGATTGAAATACAAACAAGATCCTAACATTGAGCAGCTTACGTGCAGTTAGTGAGAACATTAACAGCTACAAGGCCATTTATTCTTTTTTGAAAAAAAAAAAAAAAAAAAAAAATCCGTGCAAACAACTCTAGATACCTTTTTCAAGAAATCGATTTCGATGGTAAGCTCCCTTCTCCAGCAACAGAATCAAATCCCGATTCTTCAGCACCAGGTCCATCCTCTCTATCTTCCAATTAATGTAAGCCTACCTTCTTGCCTCAGAAATACCCCTTCCAGTACGCAAGCCATTGATGCAATATTAGGTGAGTTTTAATATTAATATTAAAACTGTTTTATTATTTAAAAATATTAAAGGTCATAAAAATTATTATGACCTTTAATATTATTTTCTGAAATTTCTCCTATCTCCTATTTAAACTTTTTATATCAGTTTGTTTTTATATTCTGCTTGTTTGAATTAAAAGAAAGAGCACAATGGTTTCTGTAGCTTATTACAGTACAGGGATATTATTATTGCCACATATGAGCCATTATATAGTATTTTTATTATTATTATTACTACCGTATATGCAGAGGCGTAGCTAGGGAACAGCGGCACTTTGAACTTTTGCAGTTAATTCTCGAGAACTCATTCCCAAATACTACGGCGAATTTTCCTCACAATTGCAGTAAGTGTTGCTATTGTTCGAGGAGTTTTCTAAATAAAATTTGATTAAGAATTACCCTCATTACTATGAAATAAACTTCCCAATGTCATCGACGATTTTGCCAACAGAAAAGCACGATAACAATTTAGAATGTTGAAATTAAAGTTTTACTTCAAAAATATAAACATAGCGTTTTAATTTATTTCCCTATACGTCGTTTTGACTTTTTGTAGTATATTGAGAGGGGGCGGCAAACACTCTAGCTACATCACTGCGTAGCTAGAGCGATTCATCGGGGATCCGAGTTACATACGTTCCTGAGACCGTCTTTAAGTCGGATTCGTATCTCGTTCGTAACCCGGGGACTGCCCTGTATATAATATACAACATTTTGTGATCTGTGTCAATGGCATCATTAGGAGGAATTAACAGAAATAGCGCAGGTAGTGATAAGCATAAAAAGAATAAAGCTTAGTAGATTATTCATGTAAGCATAGTAATGATTAATTTCGACCCACTGTATTAATAAAATCACCGTAGAAATATAAAATTAAATCTATAAATTAAAGGTGTCAAGAAATTATATTCTTGGTTTAATCTCTTATCCAAGTGTATCAAAGTTTACCCCCATTAGCATTTTCAGGAGAGGGCAACTCGTATGTAGAGGCTGACGACTTCGCATCACTTGCCTTAATATCCCATAATGCAAAGCACATATCCTTACAGGCATGTATAATGCTATTAATTATG